>NC_091128.1:60648487-61259321 GCF_040183065.1 Periplaneta americana | reverse complement strand
CAAAATTTGCCACCTATAATTGTAAATAATACTACTATTCCATACAGCTCGATTGTAAAGAACCTTGGCATTTATATGGATTGTCACCTGGAGTGGAATAAACAAGTGAATCACACTTCTAAAACAATATTTTCGATTATTCACTCATTAAAGCGACTGAAGCACTTTCTTCCTGATAAAATAAAATTAATCCTTGTGCAAACACTCGTGATGCCACACTTCGACTACTGCGATTTTATATTAAGTAAAATAAATGCAAATTTCAGCAGCAGACTACAGCATGTGCATAATGCTTGGGTCCGTTACATTTTCAATATTCGTATGATCATTTTCCTCCGTCTTTCCAAACTCCATCTTGGTTAAGGCTAAACAATCGACGAGCCCTACATTGTCTTATTCTCTTACTTCAAATTCTGCGCACCGCTACCCCAATCTATTTGGCTTCTCGTTTTCAAAATTAATCCGCATATTAATACCTTACCACAAGTCACTTTTATATTCTTCACCCTATACAGTTTCAGTTGCTAGAAATTGGAACTCGCTTCCGAGTGATGTAAGGGGTTGTTGGACAATAACTTCATTTAGGTCAAAATTACATAAATTCTTGCTTAACAGATTAATTACTGATTAATATGTACTACTCTTAATGAAACTAACATCTGCCTATTCTTATTATTATCAATACTTTTCTCTAAATAGACTACAAAACATCTCATGGCAAAATCTCATTACATTAATATTATTCTAATTATATCAATATATTTTAGATTTAATTTTGCTCCCTATAATATGTTTCTAGTAAATTTGTATTGACAGCTATCTCAACTTAATTATAATTATTTACATATTGTATAGACTGAATTGAATTACATTAGCTCATAAATAAAGTTATTATTTTTTCGTATAGGTTTTATCTCAAGTTAAATAAACATGTATTAGTCGTTAAAGCTTAACTGAAGAATATTGCTGAAGAATCTTTAGTGTATTTTAAATATTCATAATTTAAATATGTATGACACTATTGTATTGATTAAGACTGGTTGAGTGGAAGAGAAGGCCTTGTGGCCTTAACTCTACCAGCGAAAATAAAGCATTCTATTCTATTCTTGTCAACACATTGCGATCGATTAGTGCCACAGCGGCGGTGATACAGTCGTGGAGTTTCTGAAGGTTAGCGGGGGAGCGGGAAAACAAAAATAATGTTCTTCACATATCCCCACAAGAAAAAATCGCAAGATGTTAAATCCGGTGGCTACCGCATTAAGGCGTCGTCTTCTTGTCCACAGCTTCTTATCCTACGTTGTGATAAATTTGTGTTGACATAGCCTCGTACGTCATTGTGGAAATAAGCTGGACAGCCGTCATATTGAAAAAATGTAATTATCACAGGCTTTATTCCTAACAAAACTAATTCACTAATACTCCTCCTAGCGACAAACCACGGCAACTATGCGATACAGACTTTGTCCTAACAAAACTTGAAGATTTTCTCGTTCTGTCGGTATAATAGTTACAATTATCCGTTTCTCAGTTTATTTGTGGTGAATTTCTAAAATTTTTCACAGACTTATGAAGGAAGGTGTATAGTTTAGGTCAACTATACGCAAATAGACTAGATCAGCGATTCTCAACTTTTTTCAATGACGTATCAGTGTTTTTAATTTAGAACATTAGCTATACCATTAACCAAATTTATAATGGAAAATCGTCAATTGTCGCTCCCAGGGTCTTAATAAACTTTAATATCCGCCAATTCCAATAATTAATTACTCTATTTAGGCGTCTTTAATTAAAAACATTTGCTATTTGAATTTACTTAATGCAGGGTTCCATAAAAACATATACAGAAAACAGCTGTATATGTTTATATTTTATGATAATTTACATTTTTATTTCACACTTTAAATACCAACTTGCAGTGGTTCACGTACCATAGATTGAGAACCGCTGGACTAGATATAATCGTTCTTGTAGGTTAGCTCAGTCAATAGCGTGTCTCTTTGTGAACGTGGATGAGGTGTCGGCCGTAGGAAGTGGTCTCATCTTCCATGACTTGCAGGAAAGTTCTTTGTCCGCACAGCCCCTAACAAAGGAGTGACAGGCGGAATCGTAATGCTTACCATTCTTATACTCACTACTCAATTTCGGTTAAGAAGAATTTGTGTTCGAGATTTAATATCTCCAACCATTTGTAATGATATACAGGATATTAAACCTGAAAATGGAAACTGTAGGTCTAAATATTTCTGAAAGGTCTGAGACATTAATTGAAGGGATCAGAGCCATAGTGGGCCAAGCGCCATACATTAAAAACGGAGAAAACAAGGGTTAAAGTTAAGTGCTTACCATAATTCAATGAAACATATAGCAAATAATATAAAGTGTGCACATTAAAACTAAATGACATGTCAATTTTCATTAAATTGTGGTATTCACTTAACTTTAACCCTTGCTTCCTCCGTTTTTAATAAATGGCGCTTCGCCCACTATGGCTCTGAACCCTTCAATTCTTAGTTTCGAAATGTATCACTTATTAAATATGATCACGGAACGTGTAAGTAGTTCTGACACGTCAACAAAATTATCTCTAATGATGGAAGCAGTTTTGCAACGTGATTAAGAGACACAGATTCTTGTTAACAATAAAATTTTTATTAAAAATCAAGCGTGTACAGGAATTTTTGTTTGTTTTGTCCTGCAGCGGACTAAAACTCGTCTTCTGAAGAAAGAGGTGACAGCATAAACTAGATTTTTGTAGTAGTACAGGGACATCATTTTATTTTTACTAATATTTCTAATATTGACCTGGCTATACCTTTGGCTTAAAGGTTGTGAACCGAAAAAACACCGTTTGGTACCCTCTTCCACAACTGGAGTTCGATGATACTGGCGTAAGCTACAAACAAATCACTTTACTAGGTATAGGAGGGATGAAAAGTAGTTCATCCATATACGTAAATTAGGAAATATCGCGATTTTGAGTTTGGTAATTTTCATTAGGCTTTTCTTTAGTCAAAATACAGTAAAGTATTATAAGTGTTTTTACTCTGGAACTAAGCTGTCCATTTGGACGTATTCATTATGCAGTGCATATTATACTGTCTACAGCACATTAGCGTACAATATAGAGAATGAAGTTAAATTGAAAAATAATCATAATATGGATATTTAAACACATATTTGAAAATGATAGCCGTTCATTTATATATAGGTTTCAGTTCTTTTTTGCATATTATCGCACATAGACTATTATACCTAATTCCAATTACCAGTTTCGTCTTTCGTACTAGTAACTCATGTTGAAATAATTATCTACCTAATCTATAAAAGAATACCTTACGTACTGTAAATTCAATCTTCATTTCTGCCCGATCTGAAAAGATAAAATTATTCAGACATGCTATTTATTGTCCGTCCAAGTGGTTTTGTCGCAGGGTCGTAGAAAGGGGGGAAATCGCGTGACAGTTAATTACTTAACGAGGTCCTTTTATTTAAGTTATTTTAAACAGTTGTATAGTATTACATAGACGTCCAATTCCTAATAGAAATTAATGTTTTCAGAAAAGAGCTAAGACAGCCCAGCCACAAAAGGACGGGCAGAAGTGGGTGGGAGAAACCGGGATGCGACATAGGCAAACGGACGACAGTACCTGTGCGAGAATATGATTCAATATTGAAAGGGAACATATTTCTGGAACGTACTATACTCACTAACTCAGTACTGTTTGTGTTTACTATGACCGTAAGGTGACTTTGACTATATACGCTTGGTTCTGTGTGAAGAACGGTTGGAAGTTTACTAGTAGAGGGGGTGGGAGTGAAGTACATTCAGAAACTCAGGTACAATAAAAATTGAAGTAAAAATAAAATGATGTCCCTGTAGTAGCAGCAGCAGCAGCCTAAATGAAGACTCCTGAAGGAGAAGCGATGCCTCCCTCATACATGGAAAACTTGCAGTATATATATTTTTTTAATCGACTTTATCATAGCGGAATTTAGTAATATTTTAATAGATCATATCTGGGAATATGAGTAACTTGGCTGTGATTATACACTAGTCAACAAAATTTAACGAGATATACCAGCACAACACAATGTTAGTGTTCTCTTGTGTTTTACATTTTTCATGTCTTTCTCGCAGAGTAAAATATTTCCTTCCTCTTTGCCAGGTAAATTCATGGTATCCAATTCATCGACAAAGTTAACGTAATCTTAAGTACTTATAGTTTATTGTTTTAGAGTTTTCCATATTTCTTTGTGTCTGAAACATGTTCAGTTAATTGCAACGTAATGGATGCTTCTAACAATATTTAGATAGAGTCTCTGAGACTAATTTCTTGTTCTTAATCTTACCTTAAAACATGTACGCGTAATTTATGTCCAGTAATTTATATTGCCACTTATTCGCTTAGCGTTGCGTAAATATTACTACAAAGAAGACAAGCCACTGTTAACGGGACGATTTGTTCACATTCTCTCAGTTCTAGGAGTTTTAAGCTCATTGTAGAGAGATTTCCATTTAAACCATCATACTCCAAATAATTGTTAGTTCTTGTGGTCTTTTACGGTCTCGATCCATCGGTTAGCTGCTTTAGCAGGTTGACCGATTTGTCTTGCACCTCTTAAGCGGTACGTCAGAGATATTTTGGATTCTTTCTCTTATCATCTTGTTGATATACTCTTCCATTTCTTTCTTTGTGTTGCTAAGTATTTTTTTATTTCAATTTTAATTCCAAACTTACCATGCATTTCATGGTCTGCCATAAGACTTGGACTCTAATTCAGTTTATTGAAAAAACTTACGCACCATTATCATTTTTCTTTTTCTTAATAGCTTTCATTGTTTCTTTACTTGTTTGTCACTTTTCTTATTGTATTAACTGCAATTGTTTGTTTTTCTGTTTGTTTAAGTGTTCGTCAATTTTCCTGCTCTGTTAACTTCCATTGTTTGTTTGTTTGTTTACTTGTTTGTCATTTTTCTTACTCTGTTATCTTTCATTGCCTGTTCTTTTTTTTGTTTTGTATGCTTTGTCTAATGGTAGCCTCTAATTTGAGGAAGCTCTGGTAAATAAATAAATTAAGTATATATAAAGTATGTTACTGAATTTAACAAATGTGATTGCAATCAAATGCTGAAAAACAAACTCAAGAAGAGACAAAAGTGTACAAGAGACATATTCTTAAAATACAAACGCATTGACGTGTTAATTATGATACAGTTTGGTATAGATGGTTCCTTAAGATGGCGAGTGACCCCCTCAAGGAGTCTAACACCTACTGTTCAGTCAAACCTTTTGAAACTCCTACAGCCTTCAGGATGTGTTGAGTTGCGAGTGGGATGGTACCTCTTGCACTGATGAGCACGTCTTGAACTGTGATTGTATTGTATTGTATTGTATTGTATTTATTAACATTCCATGGTAGTCATACATGCTTACAGCTAGAATATGGAACAAGTCAAAAAACTTAATACTATTATAAAATCTTAATTTATAGTCACAGTCTAGATGAAATATATACAGACGAGATTTACAATATAGTCTACTAGTACAACACATAGTTTTAGTATCAATTTCATGAAGTGTTATTGAATGTCATGAATTCACCTACAGAATAGAAGGCGTGAGAAATTTGGCCCTAAATAATTTTATGTTTTGAGTTTCATTTTTTATATCGATAGGGAGGCTATTAAAAAATTTTACTGCCATATAACGCACTCCTTTTTAATAGCACGATAGACTTGCCGATGGAGTATGAAAGTCATTTTTTGACGTGTATTTATGCTATGAACTGTTGAATTAATTACAAAGTTTTCACGATTACATACGAGGAAGACTATTATTGAAAAGATAGACAGATTGTATTAGGGCTGCTAAACTTTGTCAGCTTGTCAGCGTGTGGTACCCGTTTCTCAGTTTTTTTTTTTTTTTTTTTTTTCACAAATGCTCTGTCGGTCTCTCTTTTGTATCAATGGGTTTATTTCCATTTTTAATTTACTTTTTTATAAAGACGACAAAATAAAACTCAATTTCTTTCATCTAAAATGATACAACTCCCTCCTTCATTGTAGCCTATGTTGCAAATTAAGCTAAGTGCCATGAATAAGTGTTTAATGAAAAATATTTAATAAAACCAGACTTGCCACTGGAGAATATAATGAAAGTAATTCATACTAATCTGGCTGTATTCTTTGTTTCACATTTTCAATGCTGAATATTTTATTATTATATGTATGGTAATATATTTACTTAAAATTTTTCTTATAAAAATAATAATTAGTGGTGTCAGCGTTTTGTTGTTCCTGTTGTTGTCAGATTTTTTGAACACAATTTCCAGCCTATTTCAGAATTTCAACTTGGCAGCCCTGTATTTTTCTTTGTAGTATGGGATAATTGGCATGTAGATACCAGTTTTCTCAGCGTTAACTTCTTCGCACACAATCCAGATAATTTTTTCTCACATATTTAACAACCTCATATTCGGTAACACTGCGAGTAGGATCGTGATTTTTGTCCATATCGATAGGAAAACTAATAAAGAACCATTTATCCCTATGGGTTATTTCAATTTTATGAACGATTTCCTGTAAATTTAATTTTAAAAACCTCTAAATCCAAGCCATTGCACGCTGAGAGTTGGTTGCTACACAGCGCCACAGCACAGCTCATCTATCGAGACGCGCAGAGTTACAGAGTTCGTTGACCTCTTACGTCTGTATCACGAGAAGCGTGTGTTCGCGACGATGTTATCGGACTGCTGAAACTTCAAACTTAATTTTCTAATTAATAGTGCATTTAATCACGAAACGTAATATAGGTTTTCTATTCATTTCTGTGTACCCTATTATCCTTTTCAATCTTTAAGGTTATTTCACTTTCACTTTATTTAACTAAGGTTCTGACAGCATTGTAGATACATGAAACACTATAATATTATACCAATGAATAAGAGGGAAACATATACTACACGTAGATGTCCTGTGTTCGCCAGTTGAAGAAATGCTTATTAAATATAGCATTATCCACTTCTCATAATATTTTTTTATATTCTAGATATGTATAAATAGCTAGGAATTAGATTTCAGTCCAGTTTTCAAGTGCTTTAGTTTTATAAGAATATGACATTCATACTTTAGTAGTCCTAACACCATATGTAATATAATAATTATTAATAGCAATAATAATTTTTATTTTTATTAATAATTATAATTATAACAATGATGATAATAATGATAATATAATAATAATGATAATATAATAATAATGATAATAATAATAATGATAATACTAATAATTTATACTTTATATAATACTTTTTAACTTCACTCTAGAATATGCCATTAGGAAAGTTCAGGATAACAGACAGGGCTTGGAATTGAACAGGTTACATCAGCTTCTTGTCTATTTGGATGACGTGAATATGTTAGGAGAAAATTCACAAACAATTAGGGAAAACATGGAAATTTTACTTGAAGCAAATAAAGCGGTAGGTTTGGAAATAAATCCCGAAAAGACAAAGTATATGATTATGTCTCGTGACCAGAATATTGTACGAAATGGAAACATAAAAATTGGAGATTTATCCTTCGAAGAGGTTGAAAAATTCAAATATCTTGGAGTAACAGTAACAAATATAAATGACCTCGAGAGGAAATTAAACACAGAATAAATATGGGAAATGTCTGTTATCCTATTATTCGGTTGAGAAGCTTTTAACATTTAATCTGCTGTGAAACAATCTGAAAGTTAGAATTTATAAAACAGTTACATTACCGGTTGTTCTGTATGGTTGTGCAACTTGGACTCTCAATTTGAGAGAGGAACAGAGATTAAGGGTGTTTGAGAATAAGGCTCTTAGGAAAATATTTGAGGTTAAGAGGGATGAAGTTACAGGAGAATGGAGAAAATTACACAAAGCAGAACTGCACGCATTGTTTTCTTCACCTAACATAATTAGGAACATTAAATCCAGACGTTTGAGATGGGCAGGGCATGTAGCACGTATGGGCGAATCCAGAAATGCATATAGAGTGTTAGTTGGGAGACCAGAGGGAAAAAGACCTTTAGGGAGGCCGAGACGTAGATGGGAGGATAATATTAAAATGGATTTGAGGGAGGTGGGGTATGATGATAGAGACTGGATTAATCTTGCACAGGATAGGGACCGCTGGCGGGCTTATGTGAGGGCGGCAATGAACCTTCGGGTTCCTTAAAAGCCATTTGTAAGTAATAATAATAATAATAATAATAATAATAATAATAATAATAATAATAATAATAATAGTGTACAGTAATGATAATTTGTTCGAAGACGTCGCCAACGCCTAGTCTCTTGAGTCACTCATGTTGTCAACAGTACAAATCTCTCTCAGGTTTCCAACAATGTTGCCCCGACCTTCGTCGGAATCACTGACCTCTTTGTAGAGGTAACCTTTTCATTCTACCTCATCTTATCGTTCCGTCTGTCTCTATTACATTCCTTTTCTTTGGCAAAGTAGCGGTCCTTCCACTTAACAATAAAATATTTCATCTTCAAGCTCTGTATTTCACCCCTCCTTTTCTGAGATCTCGAATAAGCAATGGCCACCGTTATTATTTCTTGGTCGAGTCAGCAGACCATCTAAAAGGACTCAAGTTTGAATTAAAACGCGGTTTGTACTTTTACATGGAAACTAGAAGAAAATGTCCGTCAATAAAACATATTCATAACATATTCTTTATGACGGTGGTACTCACTAGGAATTGCAAGAGAGTCGAATATAATAAACAGTATCTGACGGAGAGCCTCACCAAATTCCACAGTACTCAAACTTGGTAATACGTAGCCTTGTTACATTTATGGATAAATATATTCATTACTGATTACTGCAATTGATTTTATATTAATAGTTAACTGTTTTATATTATTATTATTATTATTATTATTATTATTATTATTATTCCCTCATTATCACTGTCTCCACTTGGGCGGCCAATTTCGGACTCGCACTTAATCCAAGTAAGACTCAAGCTATAATTATTGGACATAAGCGTTTAATTAACTCTCTTAATAACAGTAATCTTTCAGTTGTTACCCTTAACAACACGCTAATCCCTTATTCATCTGTCGTAAAAAATCTTGGCTTCTTTTTTTATAATAATCTAAGTTGGAATTTTCAAGTTAAAGAAACGATAAAAAAAAAAATCTGTTCTTCCATTCACTGTTTGAGTCGCTTGAGAAACTTCTTGCCCCAGCAACTAAAACTTACCCTAGTACAGACCCTAGTAATGCCGCACTTCGATTATTGTGGCGTTTTGTTAAGTGACCTAAGTTCTGAACTGTCAGTCAAGTTACAGCGAGCTCAGAATATGTGCGTCAGATACGTGTGCAACATCCGACGATATGATCGCATATCACCGCCCTTCGCAAGTCTTTCGTGGCTCCGACTTAAAGAACGCAGAACTTTACACTCTTTCTCTTTACTCTTTCGAATTCTGCACACTTCAACACCAAATTACCTTTCGTCTCGTTTCTCTTATCTATACTCTAACCACGACGTAAATACCAGATCACTTATCTGTGGCACGCTAAGTATACCTCTTCATAGAACATCTTGTTATTCATCATCTTTTACAGTATCCACCTCGCGTCAATGGAATTCCTTGTCACAAAGTATTAGGGGCTGCAAGACAATAAACATCTTTAAAAACGGCTTAAAAGATAACCTTTTTAGCATTTCACTCCAATCATACTGATTTAAACTATAACTGACTACATTGTTACTTCTTTCTTTAGGCATTATCCTGATAGTGCTGTATTTTCAAAATTGTCTCATAATAATCTCTTTCTATTATCTAATATTATTTGAAATATATTAACATTCTATGTATTTTAGCTTAATTCTGCTACATAATTTATTTCAGTGTTTAATTAATAGTTCATAGTATTTTGTTGTTTAATTCGTAAATAACTCTTGTATACATGTAACTCTCACCTAAATCAAATTGTTGAATTCTTTGTAAGTTCATGCATATGTATATACACTTTTTGCTGGTTGAGTGGAAGAGAAGGCCTTACGGCCTTAACTCTGCCAGCTAAAATAAATCATCATTATTATTATTATTATTATTATTATTATTATTATTATTATTATTATTCCAGGAGTAGATCGGGCATAAGAATTGAGTAACCTGTTAAATAAGCATGCTCCGCATATTGACGTTCCTGGACTTGACATGACAGAAAAATAAAACTTGTTAGTTACATTGTGTCATGGGAGATAGCCAAATGTCTTAAATCATTTCGGGAAAGGGAGTTTGTAAAAACAGGCATGGTTAATGTTGAAGAAATTTTGTGCTCCACAGAAATGCAACACTTTCGTAATTTACAACTTTCTCGACAAACTGTTGCACGAAGACCTGATTCCTTTAAAAAGTAACACCACTGGAGAAGAAATATTCAATGGTCTTTGCTCGTGCTTACATAAACATAATTTACAGTAATCGAAGCTAGTGTCCGTGGCAAGTGCTGGACCCCGTTCCACTGTTGCCGAGAAAAAGCTTTAATTGGCAGACTAAAGTGGTTTTTAACGAAAGAGGTGTATCAGTTTCTACACAGTAAATTGCATTCTTCATCAAGACGTCCTTTGTGCGAAAACTTTGAATTTTTAGCACGTCATGGATGTGGTGATACGTAAATAAAATATAAATAAAATTCGAAACAGCTCGAAGTCAAAATGTAGGACACGCATGACGGACGTCCAGTTACAGTTGGCAGCATGTGATGTAACTCCGGATATCAATGCAATATTGCTGAAAGAAATATGTGAAACTTAAGAAGGCTAATTTCAGCAGAATGCATTTCATTCCTTATTATGCAGAGACATAAATATTGGTTTATTTTTACATCAGACTAATGATGATTATATATTTAATTTCAATTTACATCTTCCTAATAATTGTTTATTTCCAAAGTGTTTTGAATCTACACTGTCGAGCAAAAAAAAAAAACGCAACACTTGAATAAATTTGAAATATCAAACCATAATACGAATTATAACATTACTGTGTGCTTCTATGGATCTGTTTGTGTCAGGCAAGTGTTAGTTCATGATTTAGGAAGAAAAGTTTACCCATTGGGTGGTTTGTGACACATCTTTGCCACTTCCTGTCCCTAAGTCTATATTTATTGCTGTGACATTAAAATTTACAATCCTAAACACAAGCAGCTAAAACAAATTCACAACATTATTGTTTTCTTTTTTTGCTTATAATGGAATTCTATGATATTGCACTCAGTTTTATACAACGTTTAAGAGAGTTAAAATGCCGTTAAAACCCATGAAAGTTGCTAGAGTAGTGGCGTTGGTAGAGGATGGCAGCGTCTTACGTTATGTGACTCAGGTGTTGTATACAACTTCGTCGACGGTTTTACGTACAGTGCAGAGGTACAGGGAACTTCGTTCATATTCTCGAAGACCGGGATATGGTAAGAAAAGATTAACTTCTTGCAATAGATTACCAGTTCTTGCACCTTCAAGTGCTGCGTAGCCGTCGCAACACTGTGGTCTAAGCCAGAAATCGACTAGAGAAAGTGCGAGGTGTGAGTGGACTGTGAGGAGGAGGTTACATGATGCTGGCCTGATCTCCAGAAGACCTGCTCCTGGCTCAGAACTCACAAGACAACATTGTCAGACTCGCTTACAATTTGCAAAGGAAGATCAGGAATGGGCTGAGGAACAGTGGAGAACAGTTTTGATCTCAGATGAGTCCCTATTCTGTCTCAGATCCCCAGATGGAAGAGAGAGAGTGTGGAGGAGGACTGGAGAAAGGTATTCTCCATGCAAATTTTCATCAACGACAGCATTTCATAGCCGTTCAGTGATGGTGTGAGCAGGCATCAGTTTTACTCAACGAATGGACCTTGTGTTTGTGGAGGGTGAGTTTCTTACTGCCTATCGCTACATGAAAGGAATCCTTGGCCAACATGTTCTTCCTTTTGCATCATTTATTGGTGAGAATTTCGTGCTCTTGCAGGACAATACACGTCCTCGTGTGGCGCGATATGTCCTCCAGTATCCAGTAGGGATCCCACTCATGCAGTGGCCATCACTCAGTCCGGATCTTAACCCAATTGATCATCTCTGGGACTTTTAGGAAGGAATGTTCATCACTGTGCTCCAGATACTCTTCAAGAGCTACGGGGGCATGTATGCAACACCTGAGTCACTTAACGTAAGCTGTAGAGACAGGCAAAATGTCTATCAGGCTTGCCCATGTCTGTTTACGTCCGTGAGCGGGCTTATGCTTCGTATCGTTCGCCCACCTGCAACCTTTCCTCACAAGCAGGCAGGCAGTGTGGTTGCACGTGACTCCCAAACAGTCCTAAGAGTGACCCGAAAGGACTGTTGGGTTCCGCCGACCTGCTCCAGACTGTGCTGCTTACAGATGCATGATGAATATGAACCAAGTCATTCAAACCTGACAAGAAGCCTACAGATATAGACAAACTACTGAAAACTTAATTTGTCTTCTGAAACGTACCGTTAATAAAAACAAAGAAAACTATTTCTCGTCAACATAATATCCATTAAATGCCAACAGTTATTATAAATTACTTGCACTTTCCTTTTCTCGTAGTAATATAAATTTAATGCAAACCATTCAAACTTTGAGCTTCATAAATAAAAAGAAATCTGTCCGTCAGAAGTTAAATAGCAATTCAATATTCTGAAGAACGAAAAACTTTTATACATTTTACAGGTATTCATGAGGCTTTTAATTATTGATAAGGAAAAAGTTAAAATGAAATATTTTTCTGTAATAGTTGTTGATATTCATAATAATTGTTACCAATATCTTCTCTTCTCTTCTCTTCTCTTCTCTTCTCTTCTCTTCTCTTCTCTTCTCTTCTCTTCTCTTCTCTTCTCTTCTCTTCTCTTCTCTTCTCTTCTCTTCTCTTCTCTTCTCTTCTCTTCTCTTCTCTCTAGTTATCATACTGTTCCAACGTCTATAGTTCATGTATTTATTTGTATTTTTATTTGTATTAATTAATAAGAAATTGTGATTTTTCATCAAGTGAAGTACACGAACTTCCCTAATGATGTCTAGCGTACAATAAACCCGCCACTGTTCTAGTTAACACACCTGTCGCTACCCACATCTTCAACCCTCCCACCCGAGGTCATGAGCTTATGCAAGTAGCGTCTTGCAAGTGATTCCTCGCAGACGATCCTTTTGGCTGCCCATGCTCTAAGAGATCCCTTGGTTTTAAATTAAAAATAAATGAACATGCCGGAAATTATCTTGCAACATAGGCCATAAGACTTTTATATTATCACCATCTTCACAGAAAAAATACTCTAGTTCCCACTCTACATTAAATCTCCTTTGGAGGTCGAAGATTTGGACAGAGGCATTCGTAAACCACCTTATACATCCGGTACGGCCGCCACTGTCTTGTTTCCTGTATCAGCCACACGCTATGGCAGTCAGGGTGCCTTACGGGGCAGAAAGGCGTATGGATGGGGTTACATTGCAGGTTGCATAGTGACTACACAGTGATTCGCGAATCACCTTTTGGACATCTCTGTCTTAGAGTCCTTTCAGAAATTTTAAAATATTGACTACTACTTCTTTATTTTTTTTATAAATCAGCTCTCTATTACAAAAACAATAGCGAAATATTTAAATTATATAAAGATGTTCATATGTATTATACAAGGAAAAGGAATGAAATATTTATTGATAGCTACAGGCCATCTTATTATTCAAAGTCTCCCGTTGTTTCTGTCAGTTATATTGTAAAATAAATTCTGCCTGACATAATGCAAATTAGTAATATGAAGAAGTTTAAGATGGTGCTAAAGGACTATTTGCTTTTACAATATATTTTTTTATCGATTGGCATGTCCATCTATACATTGTATGGCAGCCGACAATATATAATTGATATATGATATGATATGATATGATATGATATGATATGATATGATATGATATGATATGATATGATATGATAAGATATGATATGATATGATATGATATGATATGATATATGATATGATATGATATGATATGATATGATATGATATGATATGATATGATATGATATGGTATGGTCCACCTGTGGAGTAACGGTTAGCACGTCTAGCCGCGAAACCAGGTGGCCCGGGTTCGATTCCCGGTTGGGGAAAGTTACCTGGTTGAGGTTTTTCCCGGGATTTTCCCTCAACCCAATATGAGCAAATGCTGGGTAACTTTCGGTGTCGGACCCCGGACTCATTTCACCGGTATTATCACCTTCATCTCATTCAGAAACTAAATAACCTAAGATGTTGATAAAGCGTCGTAAAATAATCTACTAAAGTATGATATGATATGATATGATCAGTACCGATATTGTTACACCTATCACCAACATTGCTATTACTACTACAAGTACGAGTATTACGATCAGATCTAATATTGCTAAAATTATCACAATAAATTACAATTAATTGTTAATGCTGCATCTACAGTAGGCCTGTTACCGTCAATGCTTTTACTGGTACAGTTGTTATATTACCATGAATACAATTAAAATTATTACAACACAACACTTTTACTAACAATACCGTTACTACTACATCTCATATTACCGGCACCATGAATGCTATATCTATTGTCACTACGCCTATTACTATATTACATCTATTGTAATATTCATTATTTTATTATATCCATTACCATCAATGTTACCATTACTAATTTATTACCACCAACACCATTAGTACTACATCTGTTAATCCAAACATCATCTATTGTCACTACGCCTATTACTATATTATATCTACTGTAATATTCATTCTTTTATTATATCCATTACCAACAATGTTATCATTACTAATTTATTACCACCAACACCATTAGTACTACATTTGTTAATCCAAATATCATCTATTGTCACTACGCCTATTACTATATTACATCTATTGAAATATTCATTCTTTTATTATATCCATTACCATCAATTTTATTATTACTAATTTATTACCACCAACACCATTAGTACTACATCTGTTAATCCAAACATCATCTATTGTCACTACGCCTATTACTATATTATATCTACTGTAATATTTATTCTTTTATTATATCCATTACCAACAATGTTATCATTACTAATTTATTACCACCAACACCATTAGTACTACATCTGTTAATCCAAACATCATCTATTGTCACTACGCCTATTACTATATTACATCTATTGCAATATTCATTCTTTTATTATATCCATTACCATCAATTTTATTATTACTAATTTATTACCACCAACACCATTAGTACTACATCTGTTAATCCAAACATCATTACCATTATATCTATATCGAATTAAATATTATGTTACCGTCAATATCATCGCTACAACTTATAACAATTACCCAGTAGTTTATCATTAGTACTATATTATATCTCTACTTAATAGCAGACTATTATAACTAGATCAGATATTCATCAGTAACAGTTTACTACATAGGCCTATATTACTTGAAAGCCACTGCTACTTAAGATATTACCACCAATACCATTACGAGCACCATTACTGATATATGTCATAATCTGTTGCCACAACACAGATATTTCTAAGGTATTACATATTAATTTATAAATGTCGCTGTCATTAGCAATACATCTATCAGCACCACTGTCACTACTAGCCACGACCAGTGTTGCCAAGTCAGCGGTTTTGTAGCTAAATCTGGTGTTTTCAGGACTATGGTCAGCTACAGAATTTTACCGTCAGCGGCTAGCTATTTATTTCGCGATTTTTGATGATTCTAGCAGAAGGAGATGATATTTTAAAGTTTTTTTTTTCTGTAAAGATGTTATAATTGTTATATTTACTTGCGGATATTAGCAGGGGCGTATTTTGCAGGCTACCGGGGCTACCGGCGGTAGCCCAAGGAAATTACAAAAGAAAAAGTTTATAATATAAGATAATGTAATAATTTTGTATTATTAGTTTTACCATAGTAATTAAAATTAAAGTAATTGTTAGATATATTTTGTGTAATAATAGGGTCAGCGGTAGCCCAAACCCTTTAACCAGTATACGCCACTGGATATTAGTTAGTCATAAACCAGAGATTAACATAGTATTGTCACAATTTTTCATTGTGCGAGCATAAAAATATACATCAATGTTTCATGTTAACTCGATTTCGTACAACCATGTCTATTTCCTACCTCATCCATTGTTGTTGTACAAATAAGGTATGCCACATTCGTTAAACTCTTAATCTAATAATGTATGCATTGTTTTTTTTAATTTAATTGATATCCTTAATCATAAAGTGTAGATGATGAACTGAATTATTATTTTCATTTATGATAACTTATATTATGATTCATTCAATCATTCATTCATTCATTCATTCATTCATTCATTCATTCATTCATTCTTTCACTCATAGTATTCTGCCCATGGGCAAGTCTTTCATAATGTCTTAATGTCGTCTTATATATTATTTAATTTATCATTCCACATTATAGTTTATGTGACACAGACATACTTAAAACTTACAACCACTCATTGTTGGCAGGCACGTCTCCAGCTCAATGTGAAATCAGATTTTGAACGGGCTGATTGTGAATGTGATTGTTTCCTAAGTATCCAGTATATTATTCTTGATCATTCAATTTTGAAGAAATATGCCGCTTAAAATTCCACACGTACAAAAGTTTAGAGATGTGTGTGTGTGTGTGTGTGTGTGTGGGGGGGGGAACATACGGTATTGAAAAATTGGGTGGAAGAAGTTACCGGTGATAGTTGGAAAGCTGGTGGTGTAAGGTGATACCGAATGCAAAATATTTAGATTTAATTGTACATATGATTTTACATAGAACAAAGAGCCTACGAAGTGACACACACTTTCCATAATTTAGTCAACATTTTTATAAAATTCTCTAGTTCCTAAAACTTTATAGTTTGTATTTCAAATTTGGAAGTGATGTGTTAAGAAAAATCTGCAGCTTTCAACAACAGTTCAGCGGTTTTTTTTAAGCTTGTGCAGCGGTAAATGGAATTCTGAGTTGGCAACACTGGCCACGACAGTGAACATCACCAGTTCACTTCCGTTACATTTACAACCATTGCTATCAAAACTGTTACTTTTACTTACACCATTTTGAGATCTATTGCTTAGGGTAATTTTGTAAGCTTCCGTCTAAATCTCTTGGCAATATAAATCTTAATTATGCTCACTCGAATCCCATGCTTCTGAAGTTCAGAGAAGTACATATTATACTGTGTATACATTGAAGGGGAGCCTCTGCTTTGTTTGTGTGTATATCTTTTAATTTATCCTGTTTAAAGATTAGAATACCATCTGATGTATCACTCAAGAATTTAGTCCTACCTCTTTCATTAGTACAGTGAAGCATCAATAACATAAAATTGTTAACGCTGTTACGTGACAGTATAACCGGTTCTAAAAGACGTGCCATATGTTTGGCAAGTTGCGTCAGGTAAGAGTTGTTTTCTTCACTTTGCATCAGGATACACCCAAATACTTCGGTAAAGGGCTGAAGAAAACTCTTACCATACGAGATACAGTACAGTATAAACAAAACTTAGTTTCACTCCAGTTCTTTGAGGCTCGTCAATCTAAGTGTCTCATTTCAACCCCATGAGTAAGAAATGACTTGCTAATATTTATACCATTTAAATTGTTTCATTGTTGTGATGCATTCATTTTTTTCAAGTCTGAGGAGATCCTGGTTGAGTGTTAGAGAAGGCCTATGGCCTTAACTCTGCCAGCTTAAATAAATCATTATTATTATTATTATTATTATTATTATTATTATTATTATTATTATTATTATTATTATTATAAATTTAAGTAAATCTATTTTTAAAATTACTTGCAAGTATCCATATTATAGACTAACACAAAGAATTGCCATTGAGTTAAGCTTTCATACTCGTAGAGACTCGTCAATCTAAGTGACTCATTTGAACTCCATGAGTAACAAATGACTTGCTAATATTTATACCATTTAAATTGTTTCATTGTTATGATGCCTTCATATTTTCTAGTCTGAGGAGATAAATTTAAGTAAATCTATTTTAAAAATTAGTTGCAAGTATCCATATTATAGATTAACACAAAGAATTGTCATTGAGTTAAGCTTTCATACTCGTAGAGACTCGTCAATCTAAGTGACTCATTTGAACTCCATGAGTAACAAATGACTTGCTAATATTTATACCATTTAAATTGTTTCATTGTTGTGATGCCTTCATTTTTTCAAGTCTGAGGAGATAAATTTGAGTAAATGTATTTTTAAAATTATTTGCAAATCTCCATAATATAGATTAACACAAAGAATTGCCATTGAGTTAAGCTTTCATACTCGTAGAGACTCGTCAATCTAAGTGACTCATTTGAACTCCATGAGTAACAAATGACTTGCTAATATTTATACCATTTAAATTGTTTCGTTGTTGTGATGCCTTCATTTTTTTTTCATTTGCTGACTAACTTTCGACGTTGGACCTCGGTTTCATTTAGTCATCATAATTAATAATTACACTTTCCCTCCTTCATCATCATGTCCATTTTTTTTTTTTTTTTTTTTGCTATGTTTCGGGTTTGCATCGATGTAGAGTCGGCTGCGGGCCGCGTGGACATATGGTAATTCGTTGCTGATGGTAGTGCTATGCACCGTGACCTCTCCACTAGGATCGTGGCAACTCGTGGGACCGGGGTTGAAGGACCGCGGTGAGGCCTATGCAGAAAGGAGAAGGAATCATTAGGCTGTAAGGGATTTTGAAGGCGGCGTGCAGTGGAATTTGTAGCTAGGAGGGCCTTAGTGCATACAGCTCTTGCATTTTGTTAAGACACTCGCGATGCTCAGTAGGGGAACATCGTTTCTGTAGAGGGAGTAGGAGTAGAAGGGAAGGTTTTTTTAGTAGGTTATTTTACGATGCTTTATCAACATCTTAGGTTATTTAGCGTCTGAATGAGATGAAGGTGATAATGCCGGTGAAATGAGTCCGGGGTCCAGCACCTAAAGTTACCCAGCATTTGCATATATTGGGTTGAGGGAAAACCCCGGAAAAAACCTCAACCAGGTAACTTGTCCCAACCGGGAATCGAACCCGGGCCACCTGGTTTCGCGGCCAGACGCTCCACAGGTGTGAACGAAGGGAAGGTCAGGCGCGTGTCTACAGAGTTCAAAGCAAAGGCTAACCCATTCCCCTATTATTCGTAAGTAGACTCATCCAATCTCGTGCACAGCTCTGTAGAAAGAGTGGGGGAGTGTCTGGACATAATCCATGAGCTGTACGCACCATTTCATCCCGGGTCGTACAATGGGCCCACTCAAGCTACCTGCGTGCGAAGACAGTCCCAGTCCGTGCTCTTCCCTGAAAGAAGAGAAATAGATAACATATAAACACATATCGTCGAGTTATATGTAAAAGCCATAATTGCAATCGGAGGTAACGTGACTATTATAAGATAGGAAAAGTGTATGGAATAAACAGGATGGATCTTGCGACTGTCTCCAACGTTACACTACAAAAAAGTGTTTATATTGTGTCAATTTTTATGAATCAGTATAACTTGTCAATTTGTGTGTTGTAGAAAGAGATATATATTCTACCGGCAACTATATTTCTGAATTTCCGTTCAAATTATATTAATTCTTGTCTCACGTTTGTTTATTTATTTATTTTTGTCTTACATTCTCTTGCTTTCATTTTATCGAAGTTAATTGACACATATAAATTGAGTTTCACTTCATTAATTTTAAACGAATTTATGTAATTTGTAACTTTCTTAAGGGTAGACTGATGTGAAATTTCAGTTTTCTAAACTATTCTAGGTAGATCTTCAAACTTTTTCACAGTTGTCCTGCTGCATATAAATAGTCTCTGTACAAAGTTTCATCTCATTCGGTGCATAAATGTATGAATTATTAACAATTTTGTAATTTTAAATTGTCTAAATTTAGGTTTTCAAAAAACGCTACTCTTCCCACAAATTCAGATATTTGTACATGAAATTTTGTCTACATACTTATCACACCCTCAGAAACAAAACTTACTATAGAATTTTTATTTTTATTTTGCTGAAAAATAATTAAAATATTTTATGCACTAAAGTGTAAAAACAGAAAAAAAAAAATTCAACTCGAGCATACAGAAAAATTAATATTAAATATATTAAATATATGAGCGTTAGATTTAATCCTGATAGTAAGTTTTGTTAAGAACACATTCAAAAACCTCTACAAAAAAATCAATCGGAAATATAATGTAATAAATAATGTGTGAAATACAGTGTAATTTCCAAAATGGTCACAGAATTCAGAGTGGAGGGCGTGGACGGGACATTTAAGTTACCAGTCAGAGCGCTCAGCCTTTTAAAAATGTGGCTCTAACCAGTTGATAGACTGGTCGTATGGCCATGAAATTTGGCGGAGGGCATCTTTAAACCATAAACAGTTTTTAAAGATAAAAACAAAAAATCAATTTTTTTTTTTACAAATTTCACATCAATGTACCATTAAAATGATTGTTAATTTTTGCGTTGTGGAAAGTGAAATAAATATTACCTACAGTCATCTGTATGAATTTTAGTTTAAATTACACCGTTATTCATGTCTCACGTTTATTTTTTTTTTTACATTCTCTTGTTTTGATTTTGTCGAAGTTTATTGTTGCATTACTGAGTTTCATTTGATTTATTTATTTAAAACATTATGTTATTTGTAATCTTTTTGTTTTCTTTCTTTATTTTGGATGTCTGCGTTACTCGTTTCAGGGATTTGGCTCCGGAGAGAGTACTTCAGAATATGATCTCGACGGTGATGTAAGTAGCTGAACAATTGCGAAATCTGCATCAGCTGCGGCTGTCAACCTAACCGGGATATGGGGCATACTGCTTTATAACATAAGCTGCATTCTAACCTCTATATGCTTTGCTTTTCAGAATAAAATAACTTTATTTGCCAGTATTTATATTAAGAAGGCATGGATATGATTCAAGTTCGCATGAAACATTGAAGCATAAGTTCAAATATTGTACATACACGAAATATTCGTATATTCATGTTGCTCATCGGTTGCAATTTCGATTTTTAACAAATCCTTCACGCCAGACTTCACGCCTTAACGATGAATGCATTTAAAGAAAACCTACTTTTTATCGTGTGGAAAAATATTCGCTTCTGCGACATTTGGGAATTACTTAAAGCTTCCATTCTCATTTCGTATTGTCCTAGATCTAGACAGTCATCTCTCCGTTTTATACTACTGTGTTTACTAAACTCAGTAAACTGGGATAGTCAAGCATAAGCGATCTTTTAAAGATCTTGAGAGGAACGAAATTGTACTAGTTTTGAAATGTCAATGAAATAAAATATTCACATATTACAACAAAATTATATCCATTATTTACCTCTCAAGAACCAATGAAATAATTTAGATCTGCAAATGCTTAAAATACGTTGTTTTATACGAAGATAGTGTTATTTTGTAATTTTATGTTCTATGTTATACAGGTTGTTTCCGCGCTTGTGTTACAAACTTTCAGGTATGATGGGGAAGGCACATGTATCAATTTGAGATAAGGAACCCTGGTCCGGAAATGACTGAGTCGAAAGTTATAAGCAAAAATTATTGTGTGGAAATGGAATTGTAATTTGGCATCATCTGCCCTCCTTCCCTTAACTTTTGGAACAGTCGTGGAAATATGGTATGGGCCGGATGTCTCCTACGTGGGTAGTTCGCCCGATACAATCTGTGAACTTGTCTACTGTTCCCATTGGCTCATCCGTATTCGAAAATCGTGTCTGCATATTCCGCTCTCGTGTACTCCTCCATTTCACTAGGACTGATCGACTGGACAATGCAACTTGTACACATACACTGCTGTCTACAGACGTGCATATCAGGACCGACCATGTCCGTTACACATTACTCTATCTGCATTGCTTTAGTGTAGTTTCCTGTCCCTACCCCTCAGACAGCGCACTGAATGGAATACTGTAAGTAGACAACGTAAACAACATCAGATGAATACAGTATGTGTAATATGTACAGACAAATACACATAAATAAGGTGTACAGAGGAATAAAATTACTTCATTTCCACACAACTGTTTTGCTTGTAACTTTCGACTCGGTCATTTCCGGACCAGGGTTTCTTATCTCAAATTGATACATGTGTCCTTCCCCATCATCCCTGAAAGTTTGTAACACTAGCCCGGAAACACCCGGTATATTTAAAATTACAATTTAATTTTTAAAACATTAGAGTCTCAATAACATGCATTATAGTTCATGTTCACTGAATTACTTATCAGAGGATCCCAGCTGTCAGAAAACATTAAATTAAAATGAAAGGCAAGTCAATATTTTCAGATATAGGTACAGACGTATTCTTGACTTTAAAATCGATAAATGCAGAAAATAGGTAAGAGGATTCTGGAACATAGATTCCGAACCCATATCCATACATATTCCCCCAGAGATAGTAGTTTCAAATAAGTGCAACATGTTTACTGTACGTGTTTACTTACATACAGTTCTATACTATACAGTAGTAAATCATACACTCACAAGCAAGTTTTTCTACTAGCTTCTTGTTCGGTTTCTCATTACACATGTTACGTACGAATCTTTGTCCCTCCACAGATATATACAGTAGAGTTCAAAATGTTCTAGTAGTTAAATTCACATTCGCTTCAGTGGCCCATGAAGTGAACGTTGTATTGTTTGGAAATGCTTAATTAAATATACTTCTTCATTGTTTACTATATAGCTGTAGATTAAAACTAATGGTTCAAGGGTAAACCGTGGAATGCACTTAACACATAAGTACTAGACTAAATTCACATTTCAATAATTCATAATAACATTCTTAACAGCTACATTCTACTAACTTTATGACAGATGACTTCATTACTCACAATATTCCTTTATGTAAGGTTAATGAATTTACATATTATTATCTGTAACAGTCAAAGAACATCGTCCATAGAAATCGAGGAATCATACAAGGTGAGCCATTGTCAACTGAGTTTTATAATATGACGACAGACTTTATTATGGATAAACTGTAAGAAATCACAGTTGCTGATAAATATGGGCGTAAACTAGTCAAAGGATTGCCAAAAATCACTGTTCTTGGTATTGCAGACGATACAGTGATTGGGTAATAGCAACAAAACAGGGATGATGAAATAACACGTAAGAAAATGGCCTTACAACTTTAAAAAATCGGATTATTGTTGTCATTGCCATTAATATTGTCAAAGGAATTTTTAATAACAATTCATTGTCACTTAACCCGGATTTCAAAATTCATTTCATTAAGAAAACATAAAGCATAATATATACAGGTATTATTTTTGCGATGAAGAAAGAACAATGAGGGACTTAAAGGAAAATTTGAACTTGCTAGCTAGAAGTCCTCTTCTTAAACCCGAACAAATATTTTCTGTAGTGAATGACTTTATTTTGTCTTCATTGATTTATGATTTGCAAAATTTGAACAAACTCAAACTTTGTAAAACATTTCTCTCTACTTTGAACGAAATGATTAAGTACAATAAAAAAATGGCTTTACTCTTCAAACGGATGTGCTTTCACTCCTTGCCAAAGAAGAAAATATTCAAATAAATAGTTTCAATGACGTAATTTTTTTTCAAACACTCTAAAATCAGTGCTGTAGTCATGAAAGTTCGCTGTGAATTCAATAGCTTGTGCAATGCTTCCTCAAAGTTACAATACCTTGGTACGCACCTTCTCTACTCTGCGCCATCACCAGTAAAACTTCTTGCGATCAACAATGAGTCAAGAGCGTCTGAATAACTTAGTTGTGCTTAATTTAAAATTTTATAATGGAACATGTCTTTATTATCTCCTGATGAAACATGCTTATTGAGGTATGTCCCTGTTCCTTCAATAACTTTTGTTACATTTCCAATTTTTACTCATTATTAACATGTAATGCAAGAAATTGAAGCAACTTTTCAGTCTAGGAATCTTGCAATAGACCACGCTCCATTCTTAGTGTAATATTACAGCACCATAAAGTTTAAATTAAACGTTGCAACAGCTCTCGATAGAAAACGTGCTGTGATTTTATCGAAAAGTTTAAACACACCATAGGCATGGGTTTCCTTATCAAGCTAGGAGGGTCGATAATCAATTTTGTTTCGTTTATAAATATGTACGCTCCCCTTTTAATATCGGTAATATTAATTTTATTAACGACTAATGTTTACAGGTCAATTAATTTGTTATTGTGAATAATCTACCTGAAAATTGGCATTACCGGTAATTATGTTACTCCCTGAAGCTGTAGTCGGGTGGTCCGGCGATAGTAAGATATTTTTTCTCCTATATAAGTTATAGTATAGTTTCAGTTTAGATATTTCTATATTTCTTTGAGATGTTTGTTTAACCTACGCCACGGGGATCAGTGAAGCGCGTAATAGGCTCTTTATTCACTCAGTCTGACAGGCGCCTAACGCATTTAAAACCAGTAGACGCGAGGTAGGTTACTGAACTTTAGTATAGCATAAAGGGGTTTTTCCTGTCTAGGAACGCGCTGGTAGCGTTGTTTGAATCTGGCAAACATAGTAGCGTCTGGTGAGCGCGTCACCTTAGTGAGTATTTAAAAGGACGTGAGCCGAGCGTGTGCCCCCCAGACGATTACCGGCCTGTGAGCCGAGCGTGTATTTGCCCCTAGACGATTGCCGGCCTGTGAGCCGAGCGTGTATTTCCCCCCCCCCCCCCAGACGATTACCGGCCTGTGAGCCGAGCGTGTATTTTCTCAGAATATCACCGGCTAGTGAGCCGATCGTGTGTTTTTTTTTTTGGTCAGAAGACTGCCGGCCAGTGGCGTGTTACTCTACGGCCTGTGAGCCGATCGCGGGAGTATTAATAATATCTCCGGTACTTGTTCCGATCGTGTAAATCTTATCATTCTCCGTTTTCCAGCCGATCGAAGTGATAAAGTATAGATTTCGCACTTTTTAGCTTTGTGATTTACTGAAAAAGTCACCGCAGCGATTATAAACTGGCGTTAGACGAGACGCCGAAATCACACGGAAGACAACAGCCAGTATTCCGTCGCTTGGACTCAAGCAAGGGACGTGAGCCGAATAAATACACTTAGTGGAAATTTACTCCTTGGTTTCTTTTCGTGAGAACGACGAACATCACATTATATCCTACGCCCACAAAACCACAAGGTCCCTGAGAAGAGATCTCCTCTACCGGGGGACAAGATCCTCCAGCATCCACCGACGTATGACTGAGCTAGTGGACTTCTCCTCTGCCGGCGGCGCGACAGAGAGGAAGATAAACAACAACGCGTGCCACCAGGTAAACCCGTCGCATCCCCAACCAAGGATTTTAAAAAACTCAGCGTCTATGGTTTATAATTTTCAAAAGAAACGAAAATGTATTTCATTAGTGTAATGTAGATTAACAGTATGAAATTACTTTCAACTAAGTAAATATTAGTTATAACGTTCAGTTACGTTAGATGCTGCATATTTTACGAAAGTGATATATACATAGATAGAAAGCTGGTTGCAACTCATCTTTAGAACTATGAAGAGAACATGAAGAAACAAAAAATAAATAAAATACTGGCCGCCCCTATGCTATACTATAGTAACGTTAAAATTTCGGACTATGTTAACGAAAAGGGAAATTGAAACTGAATAGATATAGTTTTAAGTTTTTTAGCTGAAATATTTTTCTTTGCAACAGTAAGAAATTAATATTTATAAGAAATGGTTATAGCAGGGATGCAAAACATGCGCTCCCTAGAGCATAAGCATTGCCAGTCCTACTTCCTACACTCCCTGTCAGCGACTCTGTTTTCATTCTATTAGTCGGTCATTACCTGCAAAACGTAAACATTCAGTAGCGAGCAGAATATTTGAAAATGGCACTCTAAAGTACCAAGATACAGCTTCAGTAAGAAATAAATGTGGTTATTTTGTTGTTGAAGGAGATAATGGAGTTAATTGCCTAATATGTTCCATTAACTTTCGTTATATACCACATTATAATATCAGACGTCAATTCAGTGCTGCCCATGGTAAGGATTGGCGGGAAAAACAAGCTTACAGGTACTTAATCGTGTACACTTATTATTGTATCTTTTGCTTTTTGAAATTTTGTTTTATTTGACAGTTTTTAATTTCATAAATGCCAAAATGGTTAAACGATTTATTACCAACACTTTCATAAAATCATCAAGGAAAAGTGTCTAGATTTATACCAGTTATTGCTAATAGGAATGTATCCTAATATGGAAAATGTTGTAGGTCGTACAATTGCAATGTATGGAAGTTTTTTTTTTTTAATAAATCATTTTAAAATCAGCCGCACGCTCAAGGTTAAGTGATCATTTTGTCAAATACCTTACTATAATAATACCGGACAGCTGTATACTAGCAGTGCTAGTCTAGCACCATTGACGTGAGTGCGAAATATCGCAGACTTGACATCTAGCGGAGAAGCGTGGAATTACGTCCACAAATACAAATATTAACATAGCGGAAATCGGACTGTTGTTTAAAACGTAAGTACTAATGTGGAATAATATACGAGACACTTAAGAAATGTTTAATAGTACCGTATTTAATGTAACATTATTTTATATCAAAGCTGCATATTATGAGAAATATTGCATGCTTCATATTATTTTCCGTAATTAATTGTTTCGTATGTTTTCTTTGCTTTAGTGAGACAAAATTAATTCTGACATTAAGAATGAATTTACAGTAACGCTTTATACCCATTGCTGACAACTGCAAAGATAAAAATGGTAGTAATCTGATTCTTGTGATAATTAGTAAATGCATGTGGACAACAATAAAACTTAATTTGCTAAACCTTAAAATTTCCAATATATTTTAACTTCTATTCATTTATTGGGTCGAAATAAAAAAGCTAATTTTTATTCTTCTGTCAACACAGAGACAAAGGTGTTAGGACTAATAAAGAATTTTGTTGCCTCACGTTTTATGAACTCTCGGAAATCGAAAGTACGATTTGGAGTAATTTGTAATGCTGAAATTGTAGCAATTATAAACAGCACATATAAACCCTGACATTTTAACATAGCACTAATTAATGAAACTATTAACTAGCCCAGCAACAATATACATTATAGTTGATTACAGCTTGTTTCGCGAGTATCTCCACACCGGCCACCTAGGTAGCAGCACCAGCGTCGTTCGCGCGAAAAACTGCTAGCTGTCCGGTATTATTATAGTAAGGTATTTGATCTTGTGTCTGCTCTGCGTCCATGTACTAACAAAATCCAGCCGAATATTGATATATTAGTGCAAAACAAGAGGTGTTTGCGATCTATTAATCACTAAATGATGAATGTTCAATAGTTTGTGTGTAGACTTATCAATCTTATCCTAATTCATGTTTAGAGTGGAGATTGTTTTTACAACAAGAGTTTATGTACTATCCACTACTGAAGCGAAGCATGAACGTCAATCGTGTCTAAAAGATTTGGAGTGAGGTTGACGTCATATTTTCCCCTTCAGCTGAGTTTGGCATGGCTGGATTACAGTGTAATATTATGCCATTACATACATACCTAGCGCAGCATCTGAACAGAATGAAGGACAGTAAATAATTGGAAGAGCTACAATACGATTGGGAGACCAATAATAAGTTGCGGCAACGAAATGAAGCTCACGGCCAAATTCTTGACGTTAACAAGGAAGAGAAAAGTTGACGTATTCCCTGAGATTAATGATTCGGCTTGGTACAGTGTACCTACAGTGAATCAATTTAATATTGGGGCAATGTCGCATTACCACTTTGTAAGTCTTTATTTGATATTTGAAACAAACATATACAAGAAATTGAAATTCAGAACATTATTTCAATTTAGACAACACAAACTTACTTCGTAAAAAAATACAAATTGTTACTTGAAGAGATACAACGACTCTCTGAAAAAATAACCTAATATATATGCACACAATTTAATATTGAGCCAGAGAAATGAAACGTTTCCTCTATTGTATATACAAAAACCTAATCCCTAATATTTAGTTTGGTTCCCTTTCTGTGTAATGACGGCCCTCAACAGTTGCGGCATGTTATCAATTATTTTCTTGATATAATTTGAGTCAGTAAGTGCCCATTCTTCCTGCAGTCTCTTTTTCAGCTCACATTTTGACTTTATTGCTGTTTATCGCAGTCCCCTTTTCAGCTCTTGTCATCAATTTTCGATTGGGTTTAAGTCTGAACTTTGGGGAGGTATTTCTGTCACTTTCGGGCAGTTATATAGCAACAACATTATGTCGTTCCAAACTTTATGTTCTGGTAGAACTTAAAAGTGTTTCTAATACCCAACTTTTCAGCACTCTTATGAAGATTGCTCTTCAGGAGATTCAGATAGTCGGTATGATTCATTTTACTCCGATGAAGGCCATCTCCCTACTCCTGCTGAAGATATGCACCTCAGACCATCACATATTTAACTGTAGGCTGCAAGTTCTTTGTTTTTAGTTCGTCATTTAATCTGCGCCATATAATTATCCTACTATCAGAACCAAAAACATCTACCTTACTTTCATCCGCAAAAAGCACATCTTTCCATCAGTTTTTATCCTTATTAACATATTCTTTAGCGACTTGAACTCTCTTTCTTCTATTCATTTCACTTATATATGGCTTTTTTTCTGGCAGCTCTGCCATTGTACCTTGCTTTCCTAATTACACAACGCACTGTCTCTGGATGTACTTTCTTATTAAACCTGTCCAACAATTCAGAAGCAAGTTTTGGTGCACTCATTCTTGGATTAGTTTTAACCATTCTTATTACGAACAGTTCTTCTCGCTCTGTTTATTTCTTTGGTTGACCTGTTTGTGATATAATTACTCTCTACCCTATCATCTTTTTCGTATCGTCTTATAATATTTCCAACACTACTCTTGGGAAAATTTAGCATATTGCTTATTTGTCTTTGGCTTTTACCTCTTGCACGATGATAAATAATCAGTTGTCGCTGCTTAAACGTAATGTTGGGTCCTCTTCGCCCCGTATCACTCTTGTTAGCTTCAGTACGTCCACACAGCACAGAGACCGCACCTGAGACTGAACTGAATACCTTCAATGGATAATAACACTGAATGGCCCAATATTAAATTGACGCATTCTTACGGTGTTTCGAGGAAAATAATGCAAATAATGCCTACTGATGATTGAAATATTTTTACCATGTCATAGTGACTATAGTACAATAACGCAGTTTTCTTGTGCGATATATTTATATCCATGTATTTTACAATAAATTTATTTTAATGCAAAAATGTGATTCTGCACATACAGTAAGGGTAACATTGGCCCAATATTAAATTGATTCACTGTACATAAAAGTCTAACATTGGGATGTCGAGCGAGTTGAACTCACTATTGAAATCTGGCTTCATTTTTACAAGGTCCACGATTTGATTCAAAGCGTCTCCTATTATCGTGTTTTAGCTTGTGTTCAGGAATATAGCTAGACACCATTTCTTTCTACGTTCATCATAACAAGCCTATTACATCACGACCACTACAGACCCGCTTATTCGCAAAATAATATTTGAAAGATATAAAAAACATTTTTGTATTCTGTAGTACATTAACGAAGCATCTCTTTGATCTGTGCCGGAGCACGGATATGCATGGATTTAGCGCATACACTATGTTTCATATGATAATATCTTTACAGAAATGTTGCATAAATTTAAAAACGTTCGCTCACCGTATCCGGGACTTCCGATCCGCTTCGATGGTGCCTGTTTAGTAATGATAGACAGCTTCAGCTGTCCTTGTGACACGGCGACTCTAGAATATAAGTAGGTAGCAAATGTATGGTATTTAAAATTACGCATTTTATTTCATCTGAAGAACATTCCAGTAGTCTGTTCATTAAGTTGCTTTTAGGAGTACAGATTTAATGTAATTTATATTTGTGATAGGCATATATTCTTTTATGAATGACTTAGAGAACTAACTTGTTTTGTTGCAGTATTTTTAAAGTATAATTATTTGTGGTGAATAGAGACTTGTTTAATTCAAGAACGGAATGTGGTACGTGGATGTAGCAGAAATTTTTAATTTCCGCGAGTGGATATAAAAGTCTCGATTCTCTACTGCTATACAGAGTGTTAAAAAGTACCCAACAGTTCAGGAGGTGATAGCATGCATCTAAGCAAGAAAATAATGTCTAGTAAACATGGGTCCTACGACACATACTTTCTGAGATCTGAACACTTGTTCATAGGAGGTGCTCAATGTGACGTCCATTCATGGCAATGCATTTTTCTGCCCTACAATACAGCAGACTACCAAATAATCATACCGTAGTTAACACCCGTGTCATGGAATACTGATACGTCGCAAGGGATACTAAAAACAAAAGTTTAGTTGCGGATATGAGCGGGGTTCAGCAGAGATGGTGTTGTGAATTTTGGTAATCAGCATGTGTAGACTGATGAAAATCCCCATGCAGTTGAAGAAACAAGCCATCAGCACCGATTCTCAATCAACGTATGGGCAGGCGTTCTTGGTGATAGATTAATAGGATCATACGTGCTACCACAGAAATTAACTGGGGATCGTTATCAGGACTTTCTTATTAACGTATTAAAACAAATTTCAAAGAGTGCGTGATTCCTTATGCCGAAGGGCAGAGGATCTTATGTATAGCATTCACTTGTTCTTTATCTGCTGAAACTATACTTATCTACAACATTACATATTATCTCTGTGGCCGGGAGGAAAAAGGTCTTAAGTCAATTTTTTGTGAAAATGAGATTTTTATATTTTCTCAAAGCAGAAACAATTCTCTACAATCGGGTAAAACGGCTAAAGTCAAATAAGACTCCTGACTGAATTTATAGAGCGTTACCAAATGTCCTAAGTACTTTTTGAATCGAGCACACACAGAATAAAGGATTTAAGTATATTTAATACTTTATTTCTTACAAACCATCACATGTTTGCTTTCCATGCTTCCCTATTAAAAAGGTCTAACATGTATTTTAGCCATTTTATCTCATACTGATGCCCTTTCCTTTTAAAACTTTGAGCACCAGGGTAAACAGTTCTGTAATTGTTTAAGACCCATTTTGCATTCCTAATAATTTACGTTTCTCATTTATTTTGACATGAAAAAGATCTTAAGTGCGGCTATTTTTGGAAATAATCAAGAACATTGTTAAATGAGCAACATTATCTATTTTAGAAGAAATATAAACAAATAATATCTAGGAAAAACCTCTTAATTAAAAAAATTCTATAATTGACACCAATTTCAATCTTTCTACTCCTTTCCTGAAAAGTATAACATTTTTACTTAAGACCTTTTTCCTTTCGGCCACAGATCTAATTCATGACATGCATTTATTTAAGAAAATCATTTTGATTCCTCATTTCTTCAAACATTGTTATAATATAGATTTCAGTTGCATAGGTATCACTATTTTAGCGCTCGTACTGCACTCATAATGTCAGTGACTAGTAGTTCAGGAGACACTGATGAAGACGCAACATCGCGTCGAAACGGCCGTCTGTCCAAGTTATATAACCTTTTTTTTTAATTTTAACACTTTTTAACGTGTGACTAAACAATTTTATGTTTTTAACAAACAAAGTGTTAACGTGAACTAGAATCAATCAATTTATTTATTTTATACTTTTTTATAATTCGTTACACGTTATTCTTTGCTACTTTATACTGTGTTCTTCCATTCACGTTCAGTACACCATGATAGGAGTTTAGTTATATTCTCCGTCACTGGCTTTTCTAAATATGTAATTACAGAATTCTTTTGCAGACATTTGTTGTACATTTTGTAAAAATATGCATATTTAATTTTTCCCACATTCCCAAACAAGTGACCACCTACAGGTTGTTCCACATTCATCTCTGCTCAAAATACACAGTTAATAATCTACCTATAACATAGTGAAGCATGTTTTTTGTAAAATTTATTATCGGCCATAAACAATTTTAGTATGATATTATTAAATATGCATATTTTAAAGCAATTTTATATGTAATTTTGTTAATTAATTATCTTTCCTTTCCAATTCGAAAGATTTTTAAAAAGTTTTAAAAAGGTTTTTAAATTTTAAAGTTCGTAAAATTTGGTTAAACACTTGCAATATGTAATATTGATTTATTCACCATATATAGATATCTAAACAGTTGCCTGATGATGCCCATAACGAGGGGCGAAAACGTTCACGTTTAATAAGATGTATTAGCAAAAATAACTTTCTTGGTCTTTTAATAATCAAAGACGGAAATATCAAACTTTACTTTTGTATTTTTCATTATTACACGACTTATTGGAATACATACAAAAATGAATTCAAAATTCAAAAAGTAATGTAAAGTATACACATTACAACTAAATGATATGTCAGTCTTCATTAAACTATGGTATTCACTTAACTTCAAGCCTTCCTTTCTCAGTTTTTAATAAATGGCACTTGGCCCACTATGACTCTGAACCCTTCAATTGCTCTCCGTACAAATATAGTATGATCGATGTACAACTAACTTGTATTCAAAGTAACCAAATGCAGGATTGTACTTATGACCGGCCGAGATATCTAAACACAACAGTAATTACATATTCTTGTAATTAGCGTTTGGTAAGTAGTTCATGAAATTTCTGTGAACATGTTTGCGTTTGACTGACGAACACGGGCTCTCTACGTTGACTTTTAGCATCACTGACACAACCAGAGATAATAGCGTATTAAAACTGTGATTACTTCCACATGTCTTAAAATCTGTATATTCCTTTGCAATTGTTAAGTACTCGGTACTGTTTAAAAAATATATATAATTCCTTAGAAGGAGAGTAAGAGGAAATAATGCAATTGACGACCATAGAATAAGTGGATAAAGACTATTTTTTATGAAATTGAGATTTTAATGCCAAACGCAACTACAGCCCTTACTTCATCTACTAGTGTGAAATGGTAGTCAAATACTTCGTACAAAGAGAACTACATGGCTCTGAATGTTATCTTTTTTTTAGATTTCCGCTTTTGTTGAGAAGGAGAAGTGGGCAAAGACCAGATTTATCCTGTTCTTACTCTCAATGTTACAGAAGAGTAACGTGGTGTGTACATCAGGCATGTCTAAAGTATGGCAATTTCGATCCCGGCCCAGATCGATGGCATTTAAGTATGCTTAAATACGACAGGCTCATGTCAGTAGATTTACTGACATGTAAAGAATTCCTGCGGGACAAAATTCCGGCACACCGGCGACGCTGATATAACCTCGGCAGTTACGACCGTTGTTAAATAAAAAATAATTTACAATTTTACAACTTGTCTACTACTTGAGTTGTAAAATATGTAAAATGTTTGTATATTCAGGTGAAAATATTGCAGTATCTGAGACACATCATGCTCGTATCTGATACTTTTGTTGCTATGAAGAAAAGAGTGCATGTGGATGAAATTAATTTGGATTTAGCTGGAAATCTGTACGAATCGTCATTACCAAGAAATCAGAAAAAAAAATGCGTGATATTTTGAAGCTTGAGAAGTTCATTCCTCCAGTGTATAAACTGTGATATAATCATATTCGTGAGTAAGTGTGGATATTAATAAAAAAGACATAGAGATGCACTCAGAATCAAAATACTAGCATACAAATATATGTTTCCTATTCTTTTAACTAATTGCAGACATTATTATTTTGGCGAATAGTATTTACATTTACATACACATTTTGTCTTGAAATAATTTGAATTATTTCTTTGAGTGTGAGAACTGGATACGTTTATTCTTATATTTGTTAAAAATAATATAAAGGGAATTAGTTAATTTTTACTATAATGGCATAAAATGAATATTTTTTTAATATTAAAACACACTTTAAGTAAAGTTATTCATGTAGCTAGTGTTTAGGGGAGAGTTGGGTAGTATCGGACATCGGGTAATATCGGACAGTGAGTTTCTTTCATCTATCACACGATGATAGTACCTGATTGACATGGTTACGTTTCTGTGATGTCGCATACAAAAACGTAATCACGTCATTCATGTACTACCATATGCTGGTAGATGAAAGAAACGCACTGTCCGATACTACCCAACTGTCCTCTAAGTTCACATTTTCGTCACTTTGTATTGAAAGAAATTCAGGATTTTGATTGAGAGTGAGAACTGGGTAACTCCATCGTCATTTTTTTATTAATTGTTCATTGGATATTCAATTAACATTTACTTTAATGGTATAAAATGTTAAATGATGTCCGAAACTCTTCAATGACTATTAAAACACTTGTTGAATGTTGAAAACAAATAATGAAAATAGTTTTTCTCGATTATCTCAAAACTGATGTCTTGATCTTTATCCACTTATCATTTTCAGATCTTCAATTTTAACTTTGTTGTCCCTGCATTTTACTACAGATTATAAAGTAACTGAAATGAAATCCATTAAGATTTAGGCATTACGTGAAGAGAATCCCGGCTTAAAGGAGCGCGGAAGCTCACACCGCAGATGTCACGTGCGGATAATTACTGCTTAGCGTGCCTCGCACGTAAACCAGCCATTAATATTGCGATGAGCAACGCGAGATGTTTTCTTGAGCCTCCTCCCCTACCGTGAGTCACTGGTCGCACTATCAAAGTATTTTATTTAGGTGTGTGGCGTCGTATAAAGAATGGGCACGGTGGAATCCTCGTATTTCCGTGTATAATGTTGTACCTATAACACGTGGAGAAGAACCTCAAGGTTTACTTCAGTGTGTACACAGGGCGTTGGAACTGAATTCGCTAAAAGGCCTCATTCTTTTGTTCAAATTATTATTTTAATTAGAATTTGTAAAATATTCATGTACTTTTTTGACGGAATTGTTATTAACTTTTAAAATATATAAGCACTTTGCTTGAACTCAAAGCAGTTAGTCTGATACCTTTTTATCTATTGTTCACCATATGTACAGTACCACTAAAACGTAATGGGCAGAGGCTTGATGGCATTCTACCTGTATTTAGGCAACTAGTTTCGCACAACTGTCCACAAGCAGCATATACAGAGTGGCCCATTTATCTTGTGCACCTAGACTATTATAACTTTTTTGTTTGGATAGGTATTGGAATTTTTTATTTTGAGCGTTATGTTAGAACGAGGGGCTAACATGAGTGAGGAGATTTGGTGCATGTAACTACATTATGGTACAGGATACACGTGACATCAATTTTTCAAATAGCACTACATACTTTAACCATGTTACATTGATTACACACATTAGCCCGAGTTCAAAAATGTATCACAATGTCACCTTCCTAATCAATAACAACAAAACGAAACAAAAACGTACTTCCAATGTGATAATGTTATGCTTTGAGAGTCACAATGATGTTCCAAATGCTGACCATTCACATTAATGCACATTCGAAGGCGTTCCCCGAAAGACCGTATGACTGCCCTGCACGTTGCTGGCTGAATGGACACTTTTTATTTTATTTATTTTAGTAGGTTATTTTTACGACGCTTTATCAACATCTTAGGTAATTTAGCGACTGAATGAGATGAAGATGATAATGCCGGTGAAATAAGTCCGGGATCCAACACCGAAAGTTATCCAGCATTTGCTCATATTGGGTTGAGGGAAAACCCCGGAAAAAACCTCAACCAGGTAACTTGCCCCGACCGGGAATCGAATCCGGGCCACCTGGTTTCCCGACCAGACGCACTAACCATTACTCCACAGGTGTGGACGCTGAATGGACATAAGCCTGTCGAATGCGTTGCTGCATGTCGTCTGGTGTTGTCAGAATATTCTATCCTTTACAGTTCCCCACAGGAAGAAGTCGAGTGGCGACAGGTCCGGAGAATGTGCAGGCCACTGTACGTGGATTGTAGCGTCGTCAGTTGTTGTGGTTTGTTTACATGTTAAAACAGCAAACACATAACACATGATGTGTACGGACGTCAGTCGTTTTGTGTAAGTTAATGCATAAGATGAATGGGGCACCGCAACAAACGGTAGGTTACATTCTGATGTCATTCATTGTGCGTTTTGTTGTTATTGATTGGGAAGGTGATATTGTGGTACATTTTTGAACTTGTCTTAATGTGTGCAATCAATGTAACATGATTAAAGTATGTAGTGCTATTTGAAAAATTTATGACGTCATGTGTATCTTGTACCATAATGTAGTTACATGCACCAAATCTCTACACTCATGTTAGCCCCTCGTTTTAACATAACTCTCAAAAACAAAAATTCTAATCCAAACGAAAAAGTTATAATAGGTGCACAAGATAAATGGGACACTCTGTACACAAGCTCCCTTGTTTATTGCACATTCACAATGCGTTGAGCAAAATTAACTTCAGTATTTATCTTATAACATGTATATCTGTCTCTATTTATTGTCTCTTCCAGTTCTTCGCTATGGATCAAGCGGTAGTGTTTTATACTTTAATTCCTGACAGAAATGTGGTGATGTCTCTTCTTCCAGAGAGACTCAATAGGCCTATGTAGTTCTTAGTTTATGTTTGGCCTGCGTTTAAACTTTAAAGCCTTGCGCTACGCTAACGATATGATCACGAAGCCCTGTACTTGTCTAGATCAGTAATTTTCATACAGTCTAAAAGCCGCGCCTGGACTATTGTGTACAGCAATAAAACAATTTCGTTTTAGTACTCTTACTTTGAGTATTGTTTTAGCACAAAAATATCTCCTAGAAGGGAAATAAAATAAAACAGACAAAATGGCTAATTTCTTGAAGGTTGATATTGATCTTATTGTGTGTTTAAAAAATAATAATTTCGCCACATGTGAATGTATTTTGGTTCATAATCCTCACTTGAGCGGGAGAGAACAATACGGGCCAATTGGCCCAATCCTGGAAAAGAGGTGATGAATTACATTTCGGGACATTACTGATTAAAAGTTGTTTCAATTATGTACACAGAGTTCAGTTATTATTTAAATTGTCTTAATGTTGCATACACTTCTGTTACTGCCTTAAGAGCATGTGAAAATCACAGAATAAGATTCCGAATGCCGTCTCTAATTTTTAATTGGTAAAATATTCTATAAAACTAAATTGATAATGTAGGAGATGTCTAGGTGAATATGTTCTCTGCATACAGAAGGTATGTTGCTCGTAAATGAGACGTATTTATTGTTATTAAATTTACGACTCTATATTGAATAGCGTTAGAATATTAATATTCTTTTTTATTGTTATGTATTGGCTAGCCCTTCTTAACAATTTATATCGCTTGTCATGATTTTTTCTGTCATATCATATAATTTATTTATCGTTTGTAATTGTAATTACTCCTAATAAGGCGCTCTTAAACATATCAGTAGGTTAAAATGATGAATGCCGTGTGTTTATAGGTATATATTTCACGGGAAATTATTCTCATTGTCGAATTGTTATTAATCACGTAGTTATAAATTTGAGCAGTCAGTGTTCTGCTTTACAGATTGCAGTTATCTCCTATCAGTGCCCACTGCAGCATGTCCAGCACCTGCCGGCACATCAATCAGGCAGTGAATTAAAAGAGAATGTGAGTTCGGACGTTACCTTGGAAAAAAATCAGACACAGCAACATTTTCAATCCTGTGGAAACGATGCATATTTTAACAACAAAGGTACTAGATAAAGCTAGAAATTCATGTTATGATTGTAAGAGCCGAACGCAGCGGACTGAATCGGTATGGCATAGTTGTGCCCGCGGTCAATTCGGAGGCCTAGACATCAAGGAAAATAAAATCTATTTCTCTTGCTACGCAAGGCATAGTTGCTCCCTGAAGAAATCAGGTAGCAGAATGGACATGGCATAGTTGCCCCCTGAAGAAATCAGGTAGCGGAATGGACATGGCATAGTTGCGCCCTGAAGAAATCAGGTAGCAGAATGGACATGGCATAGTTGCGCCCCGAAGAAATCAGGTAGCAGAATGGACATGGCATAGTTGCTCCCTGAAGAAATCAGGTAGCAGAATGGACATGGCATAGTTGCGCCCCAAAGAAATCAGGTAGCAGAATGGACATGGCATAGTTGCCCCCTGAAGAAATCAGGTAGCAGAATGGACATGGCATAGTTGCTCCCTGAAGAAATCAGGTAGCAGAATGGACATGGCATAGTTGCTTCCTGAAGAAATCAGGTAGTAGAATGGACATGGCATAGTTGCCCCCTGAAGAAATCAGGTAGCAGAATGGACATGGCATAGTTGCGCCCTGAAGAAATCAGGTAGCAGAATGGACATGGCATAGTTGCTCCCTGAAGAAATCAGGTAGTAGAATGGACATGGCATAGTTGCTCCCTGAAGAAATCAGGTAGCAGAATGGACATGGCATAGTTGCCCCCTGAAGAAATCAGGTAGCAGAAGGGACATGGCATAGTTGCGCCCTGAAGAAATCAGGTAGCAGAATGGACATGGCATAGTTGCTCCCTGAAGAAATCAGGTAGTAGAATGGACATGGCATAGTTGCTCCCTGAAGAAATCAGGTAGCAGAATGGACATGGCATAGTTGCTCCCTGAAGAAATCAGGTAGCAGAATGGACATGGCATAGTTGCGCAGCGATGGGCATAGTACACACGAAAGTGATTGTCATAAAATAAACAAATGATTTAAAAGTATTAGAGTGGTAGCTGCATTTTTTAAGAATCTGTCTATTTTACCGCTTCTGAATTCCTCGATCACATGGTTTAAAAAACGGAGGCTATCGATATCGATAGGCTATCGATAATCACTGCATAAACAGTAGAAAAACAGTTAATAATGTACTGCCAACTTCATGATGTTCATTTTAATGGTAGGCTATCGATAATCAATGCATAAACAGTAGAAAAACAGTCAATAAAGTACTGCCAACTTCATGGTGTTCATTTTAACGGTATCGATAATGATTATTAAATCGAATAAGAAATCAATAAGGTTCTTTGATTATGAGGCTCGAGTTTCCGTAATGCCTGTTTCTCTACCTATTTCATCTGGGCGCAACTATGCCCATTTTTTTACCTGATGGGAACAGGGCACAACTATGCCCATAAAACAGAGATCCTTTTTTATCTGCTGCATTTTACCTGACCGTGGGGCGCAACCATGCCCTGCCCGACTGAATATGATAGGACCTTGTACGGCTATTGGCTATTGTCTCACCAAGTCACAACTTCCACAAATTGTGTTCTCCCTGCTTACATTTTATAATTAGAAGGTCGGTGTCATTCTCGACTTACATTTGAAGTCCTGCTCTTTCTGAATAAATGTAGGCCTATTATTTATAGACTTTTCACATCAAGTTCAAATCTCAGACAGCTCAAGCATGTTTTGTAAGGATTTTGTATTTTGCATAAGCACGCAAGCAGATGGACGGACGGACAGATGGACAAACGATGGATACATGGATGACTAGATGAAAGGGAAATTAATAACAGATAGAGAGACAAAGTAAGAAAAACATAGAGAGAGAGAGAGAGCGAGAAAAACTTGATACAGATATACTGGCTCGAGTTAAACTAATAAACTAATACAGATAAACTAATTAGTAAGGAGACAGGCAGACTGTTAGACAAAATATCTCTGTCGGTAGGAATGTCTGTAGACAAGTAGATGCCGGTAACAATATGTATACAATCTCACTCAGGATGATAACTACACTGATAAACCCAAAACTCTAACACCAAGATAGAAAACAAAGGAAACTTATCAGAAAACTTTTTCTTCACTATTATATTAACACAAAAAAAGTCACCCCATTTCGCAGGAAACCGCCCCCCCCCCTCTACGGACTCCCGAAGGTCCACTAGCATGATGTGCCTCTCGAACTCATAGTAAATTCCACGGGGTCCTCTGACAAAGTTTCTAGTCAAAACTCTATCACATCTATCTGAGGATATTTCTTCCTTTGTGAAGAACTCCAGACATTTCGTCGATAACATAGAGAACATCTCTGTATGGACAGCAATAACTAGAGCCCGGATTTTATGTAACTTAATATGAAAATAAGAAACATATAGGTAAAAATGGCGAAATATGCAGCTAAAAATGGCAAAATTTGTAGATAAATACATAATACTTACTTACTTACTTACTTACTTACTTACTTACTTACTTACTTACTTACTTACTTACTTACTTACTTACTTACTTACTTACTTACTTACTTACTTACTTTTAAGGAACCCAAAGGTTCATTGCCGCCCTCACATAAGCCCGCCATTGGTCCCTATCCTGAGCAAGATTAATCCAGTCTCTACCATCATATCCCATCTCCCGCAAATCCAAATAAAAATATAGTCTAACTTAACATGTAAGCTTTAATAGATAGATTTTTGCACACTGATAAAAAAATTACAGGTGCATATATGATTAAACCTCATTTAATTAATAATTAAATACTTTTCCATATTTTCTGCGGTCTTTGATTGTCTCGTCAACGGCAACCCATACTATGAATCGCCAAGTTGAACTCTAATCGTTTCCATTGTGTCAGTGTAGCAGCAATTCAAATCATTTTTCCGGAATGTTGATTCATCCGAAATATCGAACTTCCAGTATTTGCGTAGGAATGCTTGAAACTTTTGCACTACTAATTTATACCACGGTATGTTTGCAGCAACCATTGTCATGCACAAATCTTTAAGAGCTTTATTAAATTCGTTGATAGAAGGCCACCACTGGTGTAAGAAGAACCTATTTTGTCGACGGAGAACGTGTTTTATTTGTGACATGAAGTTAAGCTCTTGATATACGAAAATAATGTCTTCGTTCTACCACGATTTAACGCTAATAATAATATATGAATCTGTGCATAAGGCAGAGAGTACAAATGCAGTGGAACACATGTTTATGTGTTATCGCTAAGCTCATAAGTCAAACTAAAAGTATAAATTTAGTTTTCGACATGACTATAATTCTCAGAATAGCCCATATAAACTTCCCAGTGGCTTTTCTTGGCTTCTGGGATTTCAGACCCTGATGAGCAGGATATATTTGCACACGCGTCAGATGTTTATGTCTTCCTTTGATCCTCAGAATAAGTTGGCGTCAATTTAGCAAGACAGAGCATGTGCAGCGGATGTATCCATAATTGCGGGAACAGATGTGCAACAGTTCAGATACCCAGCCATAGGAAAGCGGCGCAAGATTTAATCGGAGCAAGTAATAGAAAAAGAGTTCACCTTCCATTACGTTCCTATCTTATCATGGTCATTTAACGACGGAGTTTTTTTTATTTCATTTTGTGCTTTTTTATTATTTTTGTTTAAATCTGCCTAATAGTGCAGTGTGCAAAATGAACGCACATTAGTAGCGCCTTTTGACGAGGAGACAGCCTCATCGCATCTGTTATTCATGCAGGAGACACATGATCAGGACCTGAGCGATCATGACGTTTGTTGGACTAAGATTATGTTTAATTATTTGCAATGATCAAATGATGACTGTGTAACTGATACCAAGTCCTTTAGATTTAAATCTAATAAAGAATAATAGACTTTAAGAGTAAAGTAAATCCATGGTGCTACACCCTGAAGGGCCAATACCGACCAGCCAGCTGCTGGCCTGACGTCCACATGCCGAAGCATAGGTGAACGATCATCCAACCATTATGGAGGTAGTGTGGTTAGCAGGATGATCCCCCCGGCCGTTATAGCTGGTTTGCGAAACCGGATTTTCGCTACCTATTATAGCTCCCCAAGTGCATCACGATGCTGGGTGGGCACCGGTCCCATACACTGACCGAAATTTAATGAGAAAATTTCTTCCCCCATGAGGACTCGAACCAGCGCGCATTCCGTAACGCGAGTCCTCGGCAGAAAGCCTTAGACCGCGACGTCACGACTTTAAGAAACTGTAAACATTCTCAGGATGGCTTTTTCACGTGGGTACCTATTAGGGGTCCCGCCGTGGCGTCGTGGTCTAAGGCATCCTGCCTAGGACTCGCGTTACGGAATGCGCGCTGGTTCGAGTCCTCACGGGGAAAGAAATTTTCTCATGAAATTTTGGCCAGTGTATGGGACCGGTGTCCACCCAGCATCGTGATGCACTTGGGGAGCTACAATAAGTGGTGAAATCCGGTTGCGAATGCCAGCTATAACGGCTGGGGGGATCATCGTGCTAATCATACGATATCTCCATTCTGGTTGGATGATTGTCCACCTCTGCTTCGGCATGTGGGCGTGAGACTACCAGCCGGCTGGTCGGTCTAGGCCCTTTACGGGCTGTAGCGCCACGGATTATTATTATTATTATTATTATTATTATTATTATTATTATTATTATTATTAGGGAAAAATGTCGGTTAATATTATTTTCTGTAATACTCTATGTGCATCTTTCTGCTTTGCAGGAGCGCGCCGATGCAACCAACATATAAAATTACTCCTTAGCGCGGTTGCCTTTCCTGAAAGACTAGATTTGCGTAATATATACGTCACTGTGTACGTTAACAGAAAACCACAATTCCAGATTGTGTGCACTCGATGTGGGTCTCTGGCGTTTCGTCAGCCCACGCGAGTTGTGTGGATATGAAGGGAAAAGTTGAGACGGTGTCGAGTGGAGTTCCCGGGTAGTTCAGTTGGTAAGAGCGCTGGTACAGGCAAGGAGTAACTGAAAAAAACATGAATGAAAATATCCACTTGCTCCTAGCAGCAGTAACATGAATATGAAGTACAACTTTATACATCAAACATAAACATAACAGCAAGATATTTTACTAGGATGTAATGGATAATAGTACTGTATATTATAAAACTATTTTATAATGTTAAATTTTGTTGAATGAGTCGAGCATTCCACGTCGGTTGACATAGTTGAACTATACTTCAAATTAGGTACATCAATTAAATCTACACCCTCAATGACATCATCAGGATATGTTCGATAACATATTTGCAATTTCTCTAAATGTATTGTAGCCATTGTTTTTCTCCAACACTGTACTCATTTTTTTCCAATGTTATTTTGTGTTTCATTGAATTTCACTACGATATTCTCTTTATTTGATCTAGTTATAGTCCAAGTTTTTGTAATGCAACAGTGTCATCAGGCAAAAATTCAAAATGTGAACTAACGTCCATCACTTCTTTTTGAACAGTCGGATGCTTGAATTATCCATGGCACACTCTAATAAAATTGCAGCCGCGTCACCTGGTCAGGTGACTGAACCACTTTCTTTACACAACTGAAGTTTTGAGAATAGTAACTGCAAGCATCTATCCAAGAGCCCCATCGAGTAAGAACTGGACAAGGAGGGCGAAGTACACTAGACCATTCTTTAATTCCGACATCCGGTGCAGAGCCTTAACAAACATATTTTCGATATTTGCAATTAAATTATTGGTGTTCGGAAAATGTCCCTTGACTTCTTCTGCCACTCCTTGGCAAGCGTGGGCTAAACACGTCACATGAATAATTTTTATACTTATAATTGAACAATTTGGCCGCTTTTATTATGCAAGTGCCAGCATCGGTAACAAAGAGCAGAACGTTATTGTATTTTACATCAGATAACCAAACAATTTTCATTGCAGTGCCAAAAAGCTCACAGACTGTAGAGCAGTCTTGAGATGGTGACTAATAATTTCGAGCTAGAGCTCTTTTATGCCCGCTGCGCGCGCGGAGCTCTTTTACCTGTAAACATTGCTAAAGGATGTACAGATCTTAGAACACAGCGCATCATGACAGAACGGAAGCGCTTGAAGGTTTCAAGGAAGAGTGGACGATACAATATTTATGCTTCGAACATGGTGATAAAGTCCAGTGTTTGTTGTGTAAAAAAATATCATTTGCAAAAAAGGCAACATAAAACGGCATTATGAGACGCAACATGAAAATAATAAGCATTATTCAGGAGAAGAGAGAAATAAATTGATTTCGGAATTGACACCGAAGGTAAATTAATTTATGTTTGGGTCAGTAGATTGTATCTAGATTCCTTTTATTTCTTTATTTTAAATGTATTGTTGATGTTTTATTTGTTGCTTGTTTCTGGATATTTACTTTTATTAGACTACGTGTTTCTTTAATTTAGAAATAATATTTTATCTTTGATTGCAACTTAACTTATACTATTACTATATAAAAAAATACTAAGGTCAAAAAGCTAATTCACTTTTATTCCAATAACTATTTTCAAGATTTTGAGCAAATATGAACTACACATTTTGAAAACTTTGATGCAAGGAGCATTTTTAGTAACGTCAGTATAAAATATACTTACGAATATAATTTCAAAACTATTAGACCTATTTGCACCAAATTTTATACAAATGATATTATTATAAATTTGTTTATATAGTTTAAATTTCACAAATTTTGGCCGGACATTGTGGAAGTTTTAAAAATCACACATCCCCTTAAATGATTGACCCCAAAAATTACGATGGCTCTCAATATCTTAATTTAATCAATTTGTTTTTCTCGTGTTACGTGCATCTCACAAATCGCTCTAAGAAAACTCATTACATAATCACGACTGGAGAGTAAGGACTACATTTTCACAATCACACAATCAATATACTCTATTTCAATCGATATTGCCATTATTATTTTTTCAAAAAATACTCAACAGTACTTAGAGAACACACATGTCGAGCAGGTAGACCCTATTAGTTTCTCCTAACCAATGAAGTGAAGTATTTACATAATAAATAATTGCTTTTAACAAGAAAATGGTTTACATACAATTACCTTTTCCTATTTCTCTTTTTGTTCCTAAAAACCCTTCCCTTTGCGATTTGTTTATATATGTACATGTATAATAAATAACTGAATAATTAGCCTTATTACATAGCCAGAAATTTAGTAACGCAAGTTATTGTAATAATATTGCTGCCATTATTCGCTGCATGTGCGTGTACATCCCTGATGTCTACGTTATGAGTTGTGTAGTGGATGCGCTATGCGCTCGTGATCAAGGTTGAGCTCTACTATCGTGATTGGGAGCTAATATCGTCTCATCCCTGGTGTAGAGGATTTACTTTATCTAAATTCTCACAAGTCGGAAGATATTATCTGGTAGACATATCTCTTTTCACTGGCCCAACAATAACATTGCTGATGACGACCTACGGCATCAGTTCTTTCGTCAATACAAATCCGAAGTTCTTCATTGTTCGTTTAAGCTCTCATTATTCCTATACATTTATACACATTTTTCTCACGTATACCTGCAGTAACGTCAATTTATCATGTTCTCCTGGTGTATTTTTCTAAGTATTCCCGGAGCTTCTCTTTCTTAATTTATGGAGTGAGATGCGGGCAGAAATAAATACAGTATACAGTTCTTCATGAAGAAATAGACATCTTCATTTGACTCATGGGATCCTTTCTGTAACTTCTCAGAATTCAATTTGTTGTCATAAGAACGTTTGTGTTTAATAGTAGGTCTTACTTACATGAAGCTTTATGTTTAAACTCCTAGAACCTGGCACATAACGTTTACAAAGTTTGCAGAAGAGTTTATTGTTTTCAATAATAAACACACCATCAGATTCTGAAATACATGCTCTTAATTTTGTATACTCTGTACTTTCTTTATTTTTCGGCACATCTCTGCAAGAAACGTGCGCGACCTGCTGCGTGCACACTTAAACACAACTGCACTGTTTAGTTGTTTATACACTAACAGAACACGAAGTAGACCTAGTTGCAGGTTCGGTGTCCTCTGCACTGGAGGGCGCATGTGACAGTGTCACCAGCTCATAATCGGGTTCAGTCGCTAACTTGATTAGAGAAGTCGCTACTTTGCCACTACCTTTTGCAATGTCGAGGAAGTATATTTAGTTTAACATGATATGTAACTTATGTTATATATGTACGCCGAAGATATTATTTTCTTTAAACTATTACATTAATTTCTACTTAAATAATTTTCCAGTAACTTGCATGTAATTTTCATTCACTGAACTACACTCCTGCTTGATCAGTGCAGTAGCTCGGTTCAAGTTCACTACACCTTGAGCTATACAGGGTGTTCCCGAGGTGGTGTTATAAACTTTCAAGGATGATGGCGAAGGGCACATGTATCAATTTGATATAAGGAACCCTGGTCCTGAAATAACCGAGTCGAAAGTTACAAGCAAATATAGTTCTGTGGAAATGAAGTAATTTTATTCCTATGTACACCTTATTTATGTGTATTTATCTGTACATCTTACACAAACTGTATTAATCTGCCGTTGTTTACGTTGTCTACTTACAGTATTCCATTCAGTGCGCTGTCTGAGGGGTGGGGACAGGAAACTACACTAAAGCAATGCAGATAGCGTAATGTGTAACGGACATGGTCGGTCCTGATATGCACGTCTGTAGACAGCAGTGTATGTGTACAAGTTGCAGTGTCCAGTCGATCAGCCCTAGTGAAATGGAGGAGTACACGAGAGCTGAATAAGCAGACCTGATTTTCGAATACGGATGAGCCAATGGGAACAGTAGACAAGCTCACAGATTGTGTCGGGTCAAGTACCCACATAGGAGACATCCAGCCCATACTATCTCTCCACAACTGTTCCAAAGGTTAAGGGAAGGAGGGCACGTGGTGCCAAATTACAGTTCCATTTCCACACAACAATTTTTGCTTATAACTTTCGACTCCGTCATTTCCGGACCAGGGTTTCTTATCTCAAATTGATACATGTGCCCTTCGCCATCATCCCTGAAAGTTTGTAACACCACCTCGGAAACACCCTGTATAAACAATATTTCACCGTTACTCTATGATGTTCAAAATCCTTTGTTCTGCTGATCAGTTTCAATAATTATTTCTTCGCCCTCTCTTTCCAACACAGCTTCCTTTCTTATTCTGTCTGTCCATTTCACACGCTCCATTTTTCTCAATATCCATATTTCATCACTTCAATTGCTTCTAGTTGTTTCTCTTCACTTCATCATAATGGTCATGTTTCTGCCCCATATAATGCCACGCTCCACACAAAGCAGTTCACTAGTCTCTTGCTTAGTGATTTTTTCGGGGACCCGCAGAAGATGCTCCTTTTTATATTAAAAGCTTATTTTTACATTGCTATCCTCCTCTTGATTTCTTGGTAGCATATTAATAAATATCCAAATTAAAAGAGAAACTCTTGTTTTCGGAATTACACGAAAAGGTATTCTTTACTCGTATAACACCAAAATTGAGAAATTTTATTTCATATATGGATTGCACACTTTAAGTAAAGTGAAATTATACACATATATACCTAATGTTTCACAAATTTACAAATTATTGCTATATGACTATTGCAATTATTTCAGTATTATTTTTCTGTTTAAGAAAATATGCATATGAAGTGACATGACTGTTAAAACATATTACATCTGGATTTGGTTCATCTATACGTAACAAACACTTTATGTCAGTGAGGCGCTTTCAATTTTGCAGGCATTACAATTAAAATATAATTACAACCTACTTCGAGTTCATCACCACTTGCACTTCTGATTTCACTGGTCAACAGCCATTTTGTGTCAGAGACAAAACTAAATAATGCTTACTGTTTTCGACCTGTTGAACTCAAATATAACAAGCAAACCATCTCTTCAGTTCGGGTTTTTGAAACAGGTAATTATTTAATTTTAATTATCTTCCTTGAAAAAACACAATATTTCTCGTTTAACACATCCCTGCATGTTATGTTAAAAACAAAATTAACACCATCCTTTTGGAACCATTTAATGATGCAGAAGCTATTTTATTACCCTGTTGTATTTGGTTATTGAGAGGTGAAGTAGGAGAACCATATGAATCTGCTTTAGTTCGATTGCAAACTTCAGTTGAGTTCGTATTCAGTTTGAAAGTTAAATTTTCTTTTCAGTAGGTTTTAATTATTGCTATTAGTTACGTTTTACAAGTTAGAACAAAAATGTCTCGAAAGTGTGTTAATAAAAGTGATCATTTTTATACGTTCGTGGCGAATTCACTGCAGTGGAAAAAAATTGCAAATTAACTCCATTGACCCGTAAAGCATACGAATTATATTTCGTATGCAAAGAGGGCGATTTTGATAATCACTGGGCTCCCCATATTTGTTGTAAAACTTGTACCTTTACTTTATAACTCTGATTTAAGGGCAAAAATCGAGCCATGTATTTTACCGTACAAGTAGGTAACCGACAAATCATAACTACCATTTTTGTCTGACACCAACAATGCAAGGAATTACTCCTAAAAATGGATATATACAATTTCGTATCCGAACATTTTATCAGCCACCCGCCCAGTTCCTCACAGTTGGATATGCCTGTTCAAACTCCAACCACCGTAGCCCAAAGAAGACACTGGCCCTTTTGAAGTCTTTCAATACGAAAAAGTCCCCCGACAGTGCCTCACTCAATCACACAAGGAGAAATAAGTGATTTGGTAAGAGATCTGGACCTTAGTAAATCAGACTGCAAGATAGGAATTTATTAGCAGAAGATCCTACAGTGTCAGTATTTCGTGTTCGACGTGAACCTTACGTCAAATTCTATTCGATGAAGGATGATGTTATTTTCTGTACTGAAATTGACGACATTATGAACGCCCTCAATGTGTAACATGACCAAGAAGACTGGTGATTGTTCATAAATTCTTCGAAAACAAGTTTAAAAGCTGTTCTCCTCCACAACCGTAATATCTCTCCATCTATCCCAATATCTTACTTACTGGCTTTTAAGGAACCCGGAGGTTCATTGCCGCCCTCACATAAGCCCGCCATCGGTCCCTATCCTGAGCAAGATTAATCCATTGTCTATCATCATATCCCACCTCCCTCAAATCCATTTTAATATTATCTTCCCATCTACGTCTCGGCCTCCCTAAAGGTCTTTTTCCCCTCCGGCCTCCCAATAACTAACACTCTATATGCATTTATGGATTCGCCCATACGTGCTACATCCCCAGCCCATCTCAAACGTGTGGATTTAATGTTCCTAATTATGTCAGGTGAAGAATATAATGCGTGCAGTTCTGTGTTGTGTAACTTTCTCCATTCTCCTGTAACTTCATCCCTCTTAGCCCCAAATATTTTCCTAAGCACCTTATTCTCAAACCCCCTTAACCTATGTTCCTCTCTCAAAGTGAGAGTCCAAGTTTCACAACCATAAAGAGCAACCGGTAATATAACTGTTTTATAAAGCCTAACTTTCAGATTTTTTGACAGCATACTGGATGATAAAAGCTTCTCAACCGAATAATAACAGGCATTTCTCATATTTATTCTGTGTTTAATTTCCTCCCGAGTATCATTTATATTTGTTACTGTTGCTCCAAGATATTTGAACTTCTGTACCTCTTCAAAAGATAAATTTCCAATTTTTATATTTCCATTTCGTACAATATTCTGGTCACGAGACATAATCATATACTTTGTCTTTTCGGCATTTACTTCCGAACCTATCTCTTTACTTGCTTCAAGTAAAATTCCCGTCTTTTCCCTAATCGTTTGTGTATTTTCTCCTAACATATTCACGTCATCCGCATAGAGAAGAAGCTGATGTAACCCGTTCAATTCCAAACCCTTTGTGTTATCCTGAACTTTCCTAATGGCATATTCTAGAGCGAACTTAAATAGTAAAGGTGATAATGCATCTCCCTGCTTTAGCCCGCAGTGAATTGAAAAATCATCAGATAGAGACTGGCCCATACGGACTCTGCTGTAAGTTTCACTAAGACACATTTTAATTAATCGAACTAGTTTTTTGGGAATACCAAATTGAATAAGAATATTATATAAAACTTCTCTCCTAACCGAGTCATACGCCTTTTTGAAATCTATGAATAACTGGTGTACTGTACCCTTATACTTCCATTTTTTCTCCAATATCTGTCGAATACAAAAAATCTGATCAATAGTCGATCTATTACGCCTAAAACCACACTGATGATCCCCAATAATTTCATCTACATATGGAGTTAATCTTCTCAAAAGGATACTCGACAAAATTTTGTACGACGTCAACAAAAGTGATATTCCTCCTACAGTTAGTCTTGTCCCTCTTCTCAAAAATAGGTACGATTATGAACTCCTTCCTAATTTCTTACTAACTTATTAAATTCTCAGATTTGATCACCTTCATTTATAACTTGAAATATTACTATAATTTCCAGAATAACACTTTAGCAATAGAATAGTTTCCAAGCTAAGAATCCAGGGCTTACCCAATGCTTAATCTAACTTCCTCGTTCCTCAAATACTCTTTATTGTCACTCTGTTAGCTTTGAAACTGGTTTCGAAGTTAGATTAAACGAGTTCAGATTCACAGCATTGAAGAGAACAAAGTGACGACATTTTGGATCAGAACAGTTTAATTTGATCCACATGATATGATCAAGGGGAATGATTCTTTTGCTCTCGCTGAGTCAGTAATCCTGTCACACTGCAGACGTGGCGTCGAATGTTTCAGCCGGTTTGCATATTTGATTTCCTTTGAAACGTTGCCTCTACGACGAGGAAATAAATAATTGAACCAGTGAATGAACTCCAGTATTTGCTCGTAGATAAAAAAAAAATAACCAACATCGGTAACTGCAGTTCAACAAACGTTTGAAACACTGGCGTGTCTGTAAACCATTGCGAAAGAGCACTGGCGGTCAAGCCTCTTAGTACTTTTTAAGTTGGACCTATAATTACTTGCGGAGTGTACCCACTTAATGATGTTGGTTAAATTTTGCATAAATATTAGGAAAGTATGTGAGCAATACAACGTATCAATAACAAAAGTAACAATAATAAAGTGTTTTCTAAATAGGGTCCACACCTGTGAAGTAACGGTCAGCGCGTCTGGCCGCGAAACCAGGTGGCCCGGGTTCGATACTGTACATCAATTTACTCGTATCTACAGGGACATCATTTTATTTTTACTTCAATTTTTATTGTACTCCCACCCCTTCTACTAATGAAGCTCAACCGTCCTCCACGCAGATCCAAGACCGCATATACAGTCATAGTAGCCTTACGGTCATAGTAAGCAGTACGTTCCAAAAATGTGTTCGCGTTTTTCAGTGCCGAAAGAGCTTTCAATATTGAATCATTTTCGCACAGGTACTGTCGTCCATTTGCCTACGTCGTATCCCTGTTTCCCCCACCAGCTTTTATTCGCCAGCTAGTGGCTGGGCTGTCTTAACTCTTTTCTGAGAACATTAATTTGTGTTAGGAATTGGACGTCTACGTAATATTATACCCATACAAATGTTTAAAATAACTTAAATAAAAGGGCCTCTTTAAGTAATTAACTGTCACGTGATTTCCCCCCTTACTACGACCCTACGACATAACCACTTGGACGGACAGTAGATAGTATGTCTGAGTAATTTTTTCTTTTCGGATCGGGCGGAAGTGAAGATTGAATTTACAGTGCATAAGGTACTCTTTTATAGAGTAGGTACAGAATTATTTCAACATGAGTTACTAGTACGAAGGACGAAACTGGTAATTGGGATTAGGTACAATAGTCTATAGTGCGATAATATGCACATTAGAACTGAAGCCTGTATCGAAATGAACGGCCACCATTTTAAAAAATGTGTTTAAATATCCATATTAGGCTATGACTATTTTTCAATTTAACTTCATTCTCTATAGTGTATGCTAATGTGTTGTAGACAGTATAATATACACTGCATAATGAATACGTCCACATGGACAGCTCAGTTCGTGAGTAAAAACAATTATTGTTAATACAGTACTGTATTTTGATTAAACAAAAACCTAATGAAAATTATCAAACTCAAAATCGCGATATTTCCTAGTTTACGTAAATGGATGAACAACTTTTCTTCCCTCCTATACCTAGTAAAGTGATTTGTTTGTACATTACGCCAGTACCATCGAACTCCAGTCGTGGAAAGGGGTAGCAAACGGCGTTGATCCAAAGGTATAGCCAGGTTAATATTAAAAATGTTAGTAAAAATAAAATGATGTCCCTGTATATTCTACATACTGCAGATTTCCCCATCCATCTCTTAAGGAGAATCACCCAGTATTATACAAATTTACGCTATTATCTATTGTAAATTAAATTAAATTATGAGGTAAGAAAATACTGAATTATACTCGGTTATACAAAATAACTATAAATATAATTTTATTTTGACACGCATAGAAATCCAACAAGTGAGAGAACGTAATCAACTGTAGCGTATGACATAATATAGTCCTACAACATGTTGTGCCGCATAGAACGCTTCTGCCATCTGACGGTAAAACTTTGCATAAGATATCCATATTAAGAAGCACTTACTCTAGCAGGTACAAGCTTTTATTATGCGCTCCACTCTGTGTACGCTGGCTAATATTAAGACCTGAATTACGAGTGAGAGTAACATAACACAAGGCAAATGCAACACAATAGGACTAAGCCACTCACAGCGGAAGAAAGCTCTTTCCTAGCATCATATGAGCGAGGATATAGGCCTACAGTGGACTCTCCTAAGTTCGACAGAACAGAATTGAAAGTTCTGGCCAGTAAAGGTAGTGGGTGTGGCAGGTGAAATGAATATAAATTCTTATTGGTTATCCATCAACGAATACAGTACTGTACTTGCATTTCCTGCCCGCCCCGAGAGTTGTTTATGCGCTTCTAGTATCACAGTGGGTTTCGACAGTTCCGTCTCACAAGCGGCACAATTCTGAAATAGAAAAAGAAGAGTTCATTAATTTAAAATCAGTGATCAATATGGATGTCCTAATCAATAAAATATTCTGTTTTCCTTTAACAAAATTATCACTACAAGACACAGAACCAATTCCCATTCAAATGGCAAACCCATTTCTTAGTGCCCGTATAGGGGCGTGTCTAATTCTCCTACGTAAGCAGTCGAACTATAGGAATGTCGAACTTGATTTCTGTCGAACTTAAGAGCTTCCACTGTATCTTGTCATGATAGTATGATTGAAATTGTAATTTTCGGATAACTATTCAACAGCGTTTATTCATTCATGATTCTCTTGTACTCATCTCTGCGCAACAAGTGAGAAGAAGGTTTACAGAGAATTTTCCGTTTTTTTCATAGCTCTTAGTTGTCCTATAGTGCATGATCCTTTCAGAAAATTTGGAAGTGTGCAAACCGAAAAGCATATTATTAGTAGTAGTGGCAGTTACAGTAGTATTTTATTAAACGACACTTTTGGATGCAGGTTATTCAGCATCTAAATTTGAAGTTGTCGAGAAATGATCTGGACTAATCTATTATTTTACTTCCCTCCACTGGAAGTTGTTAAAGGATTTTTATAGCCCTTTAAGATCCATCGTCCTCGGTCGGGTTTGAACTCTCGTATCCAGCGGCTAACATATTAATTACTAGACTACTGACACGACTATAAACATAAAACGAGGCGACATATTTTAACTGTGGAAATATTGAACGTTATACCACAACCCTAGCCACAACGGGGAAGTGAAACGGAACTCTGAAACCCTCTCCCTTGTCCTTTCCGCTTACACTGCATTATAAACAAGCGCACAATCGACATTGTGCATCAGTGATGGATTTCAGGCGACCAGCGAGAGCCAAAAAAAAGATCGTAAAAGCTATGACGCAATCTGTCACTGAGCAATATTTAACTGCCGGTCTACTCGTCTCAGCCGGGGAAGGTGTACTGGAGAGTTAAGGAGAAATCTGCAGTGATTCAATTGAGTTAATAGTGCCCAGGCCTGTTACATCATAATACTTCGTGTAGACTGTAGAATGTTTTTAAATAACGCTGTATTTTTATTATTAATGTGAATATTATTAACAGTCATGATGATTAAATGTCCAAATGATTATTTTGCGTGCCACAAGACGGAAGCCGGTAGCGCAGTTGAGACTTTGCGGTGCATGTCGAAAAGACGCAGGTTCGATTCTCGGTGAGATCATGGATTTTTTCCATTCATCTTATCCTTTCAGTTACACTATGGTCCTGGGATTCTTTCATTCTCTGACAGAAATGAATACCAGGGTATTTCCTTAGTCATAACGGCGGCAAGCACGTAGGATTGACATCTCTTCTCCTATTAATGCTAATTGAAAAGGTGAGAATCTTAACGTTCCGCTAGCCTGTGGGACTCCATGGCCTGCAACAAGGAAAGATTATTATTATTATTATTATTATTATTATTATTATTATTATTATTATTATTATTATTATTATTATTATTATTATTATTATCATCGTCGTCGTAAAATATTGCGAATTATGTTGCTAAGCTAGATGGCAGAAGGATATCTTCCTATATCTGCCAACATCACATCTTCATGGTATTGTTGTTTGTTGATTTATTCTGCGTGAAAGAGAAGAAGCAAGAACCTTTAATTGCTCACACACATCAGCAACAAAGCTGCCATTTTACATAATTTTAAGTCAAATTAATTATTCACAACCTCCTTCATATAGATACCTTTAATAATAATAATAATAATAATAATAATAATAATAATAATAATAATAATAATAATAATAATAATCAACATAATTGAGATACTAGTCTGAACTAGCCGTTGGACCATTTCGATTAGAATGTAAATAGGCCTATCGAATGTATTTTTAGGTGATCCTCTGATCATCTCTCTTTCTGTAGATAATACAGCATCTGAATTAAAATTATTGTTTTACATCACAGTCCCTACTGTAACCAATTTTTTAAAATTAACTTTCAGCAGTGCACTGTTTCCATACTTCGAGTGACTTAAAAACACTGCAGTTATTTTTTAGAAATTTTGTGTGCGTGTTTCCCTACTGATGATTACTGAATATGGACTACCTATACCCAAATTAAAAGGAAAATAATGTAGATGATCATACATACGGAATGGTAGTGTTCTAAACACAATAGTTTTTTTTACTACTAGGTGTATCAAGAATGTTACAAATGAGTGTTTCTCTTAAAATATGGAAATAGACTCATTACAGTATGACAATGCTTCTACATTTCATATAATAAAGAATTATATCAAAACATTATCTGGATGAGCGTCACCATAGATGAAATTTAGAATTTATTTTTAAAAATTTATACTACGTACTTGAATGTTTTTTGGGACGAAATGATTATTAAGAACTAAGTTTCACCTTCAGGCCATTACAGATCGATTTTTATTTTAACATGGCAGATAAAGAAAGTAATAAATAACAGCATACAACTACGTGTAGGCCTATGTCATAACAGCTCGTCCACGCATGCAATACAAAATTCACTCGCTGAAGTCAATGACTTCAAGTCGCCAGAAATAAGCGACGTGACTCATAATGTGGCTTTAAAAAAAAAGACGGTCTGAATATATTACGACAAAATTGTCTCCTCTAAAAACCATAATTTTAGAATGACCTTCCCTCAAAGTGCAGGGTCACAATCTTCTTCCTCTATGTGTATACAAAGGGAAAAGAAAAAACACTTCCAATAAATCTCTGCAGACTCGCGAAGATTAGACAGGCGTCGCGACGCGCCTGGGACCCACACACGCGTCGTTATCATCACACGGCCACGTGGAAGCCGAGGGCTTAATTAAGATGACAGGGAGCAGGCTTGCGTATTTTACATGCGATTCTTCACTTTCATTTTTAGGTGCACAAGATGTCCCACAAATTCAGTATCATATCGAGCGCTCAGGTTGTAGTCCAGTCTTATGGTAGATTCTCAGCAATAAAATAATTATTCAATTTCAATACACACAGTAGAGTCAATAATTTCGTGGACTGCGGCTACTATAAACACAGATACAATAATTACGCCACCTTCAAAGTAATATTTCTCAGCTATGATGCAGATTTATAGTACCAATTTTCCACAGTTTCCGGAAATGATCCTGAAAAATCGTTTCTCGGTCTCTACAGAAAGGATTTTGTTACAATTGTAAGAATTTCCCGTACTGCAGAGAACCTGAGCTACCTACCTTCTGCAAAACCCTTCTCTGAATTACAAACTGCACTGCAGTACATGCCTTCATCATACGTCATACTCATCATCATCCGTAGATCAAGTATTAGACTCTAGTGGATTCGTTACAATCTGCGCCATCGTTTCATAGGTCGTCCCAAATTACTGTGACTTCGTTGTGCATGTGTTATTTATTTAGTCAACTGTCGGAAGACAGGTTTGAAACTCATAAGCAGGCTTCGAGACTTCGGACCCAATAGAGCAGTTCAGTGGGAAATCCGCATAACGGCGTACTGAGTATAGTGGTAAAGCGTACAGTAGGTGGGAGTACTGTAGAATGAATGCCAACAAATACGCAAAGAAAAAAGCTCTGGATTTGAAGGTTCTGACGAATAATTTGGTTTTCATACAAACCCACTTTCAAACTGTCTGAAACTATTACACAGTTAGAAAAGTCAGAGCAAGAGATGCCGGAAGCCCTCAAATTAATTTAGAAAATGACGCAGAGAATTAATGAGACGCCAAATACACCGGTTACTGAACGTGTAAAACAGAAGTGGAAATCAATTTTATGTAAAAATAAAGGTTATGGAACATTGTGTAACATAAACAGTAAATTAGTGGGCATAGAGTCACCCGAGAATAAAGGACTGTGTCTTACAGACTGCAATGATGTTAGGTTTCTTCGTTTTGCTCCTATCACGTCATGCGACGTAGAGCGCAGCTTTCCACAGTACAAACTTCGGCAGATAACCGAAAAAGATTTACATTTGAGACACTGAGAATGTATCTTGTAGTAGGTACATTGCAATTCGGTACTGTAACTGCACTTCCTAAAGACGATCAATAGGATAAATGAAAAAATTAAAATTGCTGCATGCTTATTTCTACCATTAACACTGTGTATAATTAAACACACGTGCTTATAAAAGACAGGAGAATAAATGTTTTTGACATTCTTTCGAAATTGTCATTGTGTAATGTACAATTACTTTCAGAATGTACATGTGTGTGTTTCCCCATACTACCGTACTCTATTCTAAATAGCAACGTTCTTACCTCAACACATCTCTATCTACCTGCAGCGAGTCAACAACCTATAGTGCATGCACAGTAAACTTATTGTATCGGGTCCAAAGTCTCGAAGCCTGCTCATAAGTGACACCAATATGACATCACTCATGGGGCAACTAAGTCTGGAGATAATGGGGTACGGTGGCCAGTTCCTTTCCTCTTCCATTGCATACATCACTGGCTATAGTCCTGTCGCTCTTATTTCCCGCAGCCAATCACGTTGCAGGTCGGCTACATTTAAACGTATGTGTCTTGTGATTCGCTGATGATGACGTTATGCACTTCCTAAGGCTCGATAAATACTTGATATAATCACCCGCCATTTTGGCTCTTTCGTTGGCGTTCGCAGAAAGCACATGAGGACGCTATTTGTCGCTCACTTATTTTCTCAATTACAGTGCGTTTGATTTATTATCATAGGAGCTACGACATGATAATGTTTAACGGTGCGGCAAATAGATTCCTCGTCTGGTAGCTCGGCAACGAAAGAACAAAAATGGCGAACGATACTACTTACCTAATCCCCATTTCAGTTTGGTTGATAGGCCTTTCCCCTCTACTCACACTCTCTACCATCAGCGAAGGGGAGATGCTACTGTCCATCTCACAAACTTTCGACTAATTGACTTTCAACGCAGTGACAAATTTTGTTATTAACAATTTTTACCGGTAATCTATATTTCGATAGTCTATACTAAGCATTTGTATTTCTTTTTCATTGCTGTTACTATCAACTGGCACATTAAAATCAACTGAGAGCAGAAGATAAATGTTTTGTTCACCGTTAGTTGCTACTGCACAGCATACACAATGGGACAATCTGCATTGTGTCGCTCCCCCTGACTTCATAATACAAACTAACATTTCTTAATTTAATTAACTTAATTATTAGTTGAAAATATTGTAAGAACGGCACTAAAATATACTCAAATATGTAATTGTCAAACACCTGTGTGACCGTATTTCATATTCTCTTATGAACTTTATTTAATATTTCATTTTCTTGTGTGTACAACTTGGGGGGGGGGGTGCAGGTATAAGCGGTAACAGCTACCGCTCTGTCGTTGACGAACTCAGTGCAAGTAGAAGGGGAAACAAATGTTTTCGTATCCTCTCAACTTGTATGAAATGTCGTTTAGACTTTATAGGAGTCTTCACTTCCTAAGACGTAAGCAAAGAGGAGGAATCACCCCGGGAATAACAGCGTCGCGACTATAGTAACATAATAAAGTCACAATGGTGATGATGAACGTAGTAAAGACGATGGTGAGAATGGCAGTAGAAATACTAGTGATTCAGCAACCGATATACAGATGATTTATGATATCAGTGCAACAAAAATAAGAGTGGAGTCCATCATGCTGACCAAAACATCAGTTTGTACAGAACATCTATTAGGGGCAAGAAATGGTACTTTAGTCTGTTGAACCACTGCATTGACGTAGCAGAACAAAATGCTTGGCAGCTATACAAGTCTAACTCCAACGAAAAACTCGATCATCTTGCATTTCGCAGACGTCTTGTCTTATCTGCTCTCGAATCCAATGCTCGACATGTACAGTCAAGAGATGAACCATCTAAGACTGAGCACAAAGATTCAAGGTTTTACGGAATTAATAATTTTGTGGTATCTCAAGAAAAACAAACTCGATGCAAGCAGTATCACATAAACACAACAAGATGTGTGAAGTGTGATGTTGGTGTATACGTGTAAAATGTTTTCTCACATATCACACAACATAAATGTTCTTGCAAATTACAATAATCTCATTGTGTGTGAGTGATGTTATAATTTTGTATTAATTTGATTCATTGTTAAACTAAACGATTTATATATTATGTTAGTGCTAAAATGATATAATTTGTCATATAATGTTTTTGTATGCTGATATGACTGACGTCCTATATCTAGCACACTGAAAATCTCTGATACTATCAAGATAAAAATATAAAAACAGCTTTGCTATGTTATATCAATTACAATTAAATTTCTACAAAAATCGTATTTTTTAACAAAAAATAATTCAGCCTTATCTGGGTTTTAATCACAGAATATTAGGAATCATAATTTGTGCTTCGTCATAAGTAGAATCAAAATGGATCTTCATATTTGTTCATATTTCCAAACACCGATCTTCCTTTGACGTATTTACGATCTACTGAGGAGTTTCGGAGACAAGCTTCGATTTTCTTAAAGGGTCAATAACATGCGTCATACCCAATGCCATGTTCTAATTATCCAATCACAAGCAACCTACTACAATCCCAGAGCCAATGCCTAGTATACTGTACATACCCTAGCTTTGCTAATCATGGCCAAATTCGGTTAAACGTAACTAATTTTAATTACGTGGTTTGTACATAGCCGCATATCAAAATATAGCCGAAATGATATTCGGTCGCGTGACCATGTGTGAATACTCACTTTTATCAGCAAGCACTTTCTTCTATTAAATTTATTTTTTAACGTCCTAATATTGTATGTTTGTATTTATTTACACTGAAAATGGGTAAATACCCGGTGGCAATGGTAACTAATTACACTCAATAATGACAATTAATAATAAACACAATTAATAAAAAATATAATTAATAATACTACTAATAATAAATACTAATAATAATTAATAATAATAATACTAATAATAATAATAATAATAATAATAATAATGAGCATCAGAATTTAAATGAAGCATGATCACTTAAAATAACATTTAAAGTAAATGGAATTTGTATCTTAACCCTAAGTTTGAACTAAAACCCACGGTTATGACAAACACTTAATCCATAAACTATTGAAAAACAGGAAAGCTAAATTTTCAAAGAAAAAACAAACCACACTGGAACCAGAAAGAGAAAAACCAAACATAAAATGGAAAACCATGACTTACTATGGAAAAATCTCCAACCAAATTAATAACTTTTTCAAAAAACAAAACATCAACATTGCCTTTAAAACTAATAATAAATTACACAATATAATCCCCAACAAAACAAACAATAACGAACCATATTTAAACAGTGGTGTATATCAACTACAATGAAATAACTGTCCTAAAATATACATTGGTCAAACTCGCCGCAATTTCAAAATAAGATACAAGGAACATGCCACAGACTTCAAATATAACAGGAATGAATCAAAATTTGCTTATCATCTTATTGAGGAAGGTCATGAGTTACACAATATAAAAGATACACTAAAGATTACAAAAGCCACCAATAGCCCCGCAATAGATATATTAATAGAACAATACCACATTGCAAAAAGTTTTAATCAAGGAAACAAATTACTAAATCAACAAATAATCAATCCTAATAACCCGTTATTTAATCTATTCAAATTAATATCGAACAATCAAACCATACCACCTCCACTTCCGACGGCAGGTCCCCCAATCCCTGTGTCACTTCCGGTTCCGCCGGACACACAGCTAATGTACACCTTGAGCGATTCTCAGTCATAACCAAGCCATCGGGAAACAAACATCATACCCAGACCATGCACGTAAGTCACCAGCTCTATCTTAGCATTTCAACATCAGCATTTATTAAACGTAAATTACAATATCAAATTTAATGTTCACAGTGCACAATGGCTAGACTGAAAACCGCACGAGGTCAATAAGAATTCTGTACTTGTTTAACAACTCTTCCACCAAGCTACAACCAGGTAATACAAAACCTACATTACGAACGACGTATCTAATGGGAAATAGTGCAACATATAGCATACAGTATAATGAACATAAATGAATATCAAAACAACTCAATAAGACTACAGTGTTTTATAATGATTATCAGTGCAAGTTAATTTTAACATTTACCATTTTATTGGATATTTTATAATATTTAACCACGATGATCCACATTAAGAGAAGATTACTCTAATAACATGTCATCAAAGTGATCACGTGAACTATTGTTAACATATATATTTATCTATTTCATCCTCAAGTTGTGTTTTTCATGTAGTTTATTAACAGTATCAATGATGTTCATGAATGTTCCAATTCCACAGTCAAGCAGACCTATTTAAATGTAACAGGCATTCGCATTTGAAAATGGTACACACGTACTGAAAACGTTAATGCTATAAATGTAATATTAGATAAGCACACACTGTTTAATTTATTCAATACTTAAGATCATGCACAAGTATCTTTCAGCACTACACTCATTTCGCTGTCTACTCACTCACTGCACTGGAACTGTGATACATTTCACTGATACTATCTTGATTTCACTAACACTTCAAAAACATTTCGCTGTTCAAATACTTTGCACTATCACTACCACTATAAACTATAAAACTTCACTGACACAAACATACTTCACTTACACAACACACTTCACACTTCACTGACACAACACACTTCTTCACTGATACAACACTTCAAATAACAAAACGTCAATTACACCCATTAAATAGTGTATATAATAGCCTATACTACCGTCTATTAGTAAAATCCTTAAGCCTATTTTTAAATACATATTTGGTTATTGGTAAAGCCTTTAGTAAGTCTGCAGGTAAAGCATTCCAGTCCCTGATAGTAAGACTGAGAAAAGAAAACTTTCCAGTGTCCGTCCTCTGTCTTCCTTCCCTCAATTTATATGAGTGGTCGTTCCTTGAAGAGTAATTTGGCGACTGCAACCTATTTTGTATTTCTCTCCAGGCAGGCTCACCTCGGTATGTTTTGTACATTGCGCATAATCGAATTCGCGTTCTCCTGTCCGTGAGTGTGTCCCATTTTAATGGTGAATTATTCGTAAGATATTCTCAATAAAATTACGAAAACATGTAGAAGTTTCGAGCTAAATTCCGAACACTGTTATCCTCATTTATGAGAGGAAAAGCATTTCTATTTTTAGTTTTATTTTCTTGCTATGTGAGTAGCGCAATTCCTATATTCTTGAATTCGCCGACACGCAACAGTATCTTTATTAGGGGTCGCCTACCCAACAAAAATATACCGACTTTATACCAATAAATGACACCTCCAACACATCCACCTGGCGTTGGCCGTCGGTTTTCATTATTATTCAAAAATAAGTCCTCACTCTAAATGGTATCCAGATGTGCTTTTCTATACGAATGGACTTCTGTTGACACAATGTTTTGCACAAGTCGCCACAAGTGGACAATGAGATAGATATGCGTAGAAAGAGCCAGTTTTTTAAATGGAGGGGCTTATGTTTCATTGGTATTCGTTTATTTGCTTTTATGACAATTTCTGGTTTTGAGTGTAGAAAAGTTTTTGTATTTGTAGCTCAATTTCTGGGCGTTCGTATTGTAGCAGACTCGCTTGTGTTGAGGTTTCGTTAGACATTTTTTCCGCGTCGTTAATTTTTTTAAGAAAATTTTTATTTTCTCATATTTTGGAGGTATATATTTCATATTCTATCAAAATTATCTTTATATTTTTTTCTCTTTACTGTTATTTCTAATTTGACAATATGATTAAGTCAGAATACGATCAAGATTGGGCGGCCGGGAGCTCAGTTGGTAGAGCAGCTGGCTACCGGGAACGATGAAATGCCACTAAATTGCGGTTGGGTCAGTGTGAGATATGTGAATTGCCACAAAGCCATATTTGAATTGCCACAAAGCCATATTTGAATTGGCACAAAGTCAAAGCTAATACATTTGTGGTACACGAAAAAATCACTAACTCACTTTCTACGTCGTGCCGACCACACCACCTCATTCTAGTGCCGAGGTCATGAAAAGCATGGGGCTCTACCTCCATGCCCCCAAGTGCCTTCATGGCGTGTGACGGGGATATCTTTACCTTGTTTTACGATCAAGATTATGGCAATGAAAAGTCAGCACTATGGCTGGGGACGGAGCGGTTCGGTTCGGAGCAGTTACTGTGACGTCATTACTCGGTTGAACCGAATACAAATTTGTGGCGGCAGATTTAAAATTTTGATAGATTGAGTCGATTTTAGAACGTACTTTTAAAGTGAAACCAAGCGTGTTTTAAAAGCGTTGTAGTAAAGCGCTTTCGCTTTGCCAATTGACGAGAAAAAAGTGCTTCTCTTCATTGCAAAATGGCGGTTGCAAATTTCATTTGCGTGACTGCAACTATTTGCAGAGTTATTTTTGTATGAAAGGCCTATTTAACTTTCAGTGTTGCTATATATGACAGACGAAATAAAATTTATAAAATAATTTATAATACTAACAGCTAATAAATTAACATGTGATGTAAACGTTAAAGCCTGCAGCTAATTAAAAAAGAAGATAGAAAGAAACGGGCTCCATGAAGCGCTACCTAAAACACTTAAAAATAACACACAGAATTATTTACTATTACGGAAAGTGGATAAAATAATCAATAAAACGTGGAATCTTAAACTGAAGAACATAATGTTTATTTATTTTATAACAATACTAGCCTTCAATACAACCATGTTCTCTTTGGTGAAGAGTAATATTATTGATAAATTAAAGTAATTAGGTAACATAATTCGTAGAAATAAATACAAATAAAATTATGACTGATGAGGTAACACAAATCCAATAAACCCAAGTAGAAGAAAAATATAATGCACTTCTTTTTTTAACATATTTCAATATTAATCAAACACTCTAATATGATGATGATGGTGATAATAATAATAATAATAATAATAATAATAATAATAATCTATTATTATTTTATAATTTATTATTATTATTATTTTATTATTATTATTATTATTATTATTATTATTATTATTATTATTATTATTATTATTATTATTATTAGTATGTATAGTAATATGTTCAGACTGTCAATGTTCATTAGGCCCACTTGACAGGTCATATGTATAATAGGATGAACTCCTCTTCAATACTAGAGGCCTTTCAGCCCTCCTTGGGGATAAGGAAATAATTTGTCCTGCAGCAGAAAATATTTAAATACAACAATACCTATGTTGTTATCTGCTAGAATTAAGTAAAACACGTGAACTCTGTTTGAATGTTTGAACTGACCGGTAACGGCTACGGTTAACCGAGTAACTTCGGTGCTCCGCTGCCAAGCACATAAACCGAAAGAACCGAGTGACTCAACAGTTCTATTCGCTCCGTCCCCAGCTCTAGTCAGCACTCAACGATCTCTTCTGGAAGGTGACAGGGCGTCAGAAAATCGTTCACGATCGGTGACTCCTTGTAACACAGTCTACATGTTTTTAAGTTTCCAATTGAGGATTTTAATTGGCGTGTTATTCTTCCTAAAAATCTATACGAAAAAAATAATGTTATCGGCGCAGAACATAGAGTTATGAGATATTTTAACGATGTAGTATCTTATCTGGTTACGAACTTAGTTTTTTTTACTCCACGTCGCTGGTTTCTTGCATCCCGTAATTCCAAGCCACGTGACCACACCTTGCTCTTGGCGCACTAATTAACTCGTGTGCAGCTGTGTACAATCGACTCCTGAGCGATAACAAGCAAGTCTGCTCTAAGCACGGAGTCTATTAACGTTCAAGCTGTCGTCAGTGTCAGCTCCGATGTGTCAAAGGGCGTGCCTAACGACTCGGCAACCACACTTTGGTCAAGAATATTTAAAAGCATTAGCAAAATAATGCAAGTTCATATTTATTCTCTTTGCTCGTTTAATCCTAGTAGATCGAACGCACACTAGGATAATTTAATAGGCATGCTGTTTTGTCAGATTGTTTTTAAGTCATTGTGCGTGAAAATAATAAAAAAAAGAATACAATGATTGAATAATGATGCAGTTTTTCTTTCCTCACCACGTCGGTATACCTTTGATATGAATATGAATCTGAGGTACTATAATTGATGGCAATAAAGATTTCACCAGAGATAGTCAATTGTATTAAACAAGAATCCTAAATCTATAAACAATTTTTATAAACCATCTCACCTACGCTGTTAAGTTATTGAAGCGTACTCTTAAGATGCATATAAATTTTCATAATGTACAACTAGTCTGACAATTTGTTTTATAGTTTTTATTATTTACAGCTGTTTTGTAAACACATAGCATATTTACATACATAAATATTTCCTTCTAGGGCATGGAACATTTACTTTCGAGTTAAGACTGGTTCACAATAAACCGGGAACAGGAACGAGAACGAGAACGGAAATAATGTTAAAATAAATGTATTCAAATGTGAGCATTCACAATTAACTATTGTGAATGCTCATATTTAAATACATTTATTTTAACATTATTTCCGTTCTCGTTTTCGTTGTCGTTTCCGTTCCCGGTTTATTGTGAACCAGCCTTAACTCTCTCGTAACTTGCCGAAGAGAGAATTAAAAGCACGTCCTCAAAAATCCCATACCCATTTGTCTACGATCTATACCACATGCAAAGAATGTCACCGAGAAGTGTTCTTCAATTTTTCCTCAGATTAACGTTTCATTCACTCATTTAAATTAGTTTGTGTATATATTCTTATCAAGTATGTAACAATCGCTGTATACTTTCATCAGGTCTGTCCGTTCCCTCCTTTATAATAATAATAATAATAATAATAATAATAATACTTACTTACAAATGGCTTTTAAGGAACCCGAAGGTTCATTGCCGCCCTCACATAAGCCCGCCATCGGTCCCTATCCTGTGTAAGATTAATCCAGTCTCTATCATCATATCCCACCTCCCTCAAATCCATTTTAATATTATAATATAATAATAATAATAATAATAATAATAATAATAATAATAATAATATTTGTTTATTCTGACGAAGTTAAAGCCATCAGGCCTTTCTTCCACTTAGCCAGAAACAAAAGAAGCTGATACAATTTTAAAGACTAATATTTAAAGAACACTAATAAAAATTTATATAGTAATACAAGCACAAGTTGAGTAAAATAATGCAAACATACTAAATAATGCAACAGAGAAACTTTGCTGAAAACGAAAAAGCGAATGCATTTTTATAAAAATTGTATTTAATGGTTCCACTCAAGTCTATCGAAAAAAAGATTAATTTCATTGAATACCTCTAATTACTTTTTCGCATTTTTAGTGTATTTTATAGCTCTAATTCAAGTTCAGAATAGTTGATACTGATTTATCTTATTTCTATTGAATATACAGTGGATTGTCCTAAGTTCGACTGAACAGAATTGAAAGTTCAGTCCAGTAAGGGTAGTGGGTGTGGCAGGTGAAATGAATACAAATTCTTATTGGTTATCCATCAACGAATACAGTACTGTACTTGCATTTCCTGCCCGCCCCGACATTTGTTTATGCGCTTCCAGTACCACAGTGGGTTTCGACAGTTCCGTCTCACAAACGGCACAATTCTGAAATAGAAAAAGAAGAGTTCATTAATTTAAAATCAGTGATTAAATATGGATGTCCTAATCAATAAGATATTCTGTTTTCTTTTAACAAAAGTATTACTACAAGACACAGAACCAATTCCCATTCAAATGGCATACCCACTTCTTAGTGCCCATGTAGAAGCGTGTCTATTTCCTTATATATGAATCTATTCTTTAGGCTAACAAAATACGTATTTACGCCGACTTTGTAATCATGATCATTGATAAAATCCAAGAGTGTGGCAATCGTGTGGTAGTGGTGACCCTTTTATAACAGAGGAAAAGTTTGTAAAGTGTGGAGTACACTTAGAGTGAAAATTATAAAACTTATTTCACAACTCCGTAGATAAAATGCAGAACATTCGGGCATTTTGTGGTGTACCACAATTACTTAAACTGTTGTGGAACCATTTTCTTTGTAATGGAGTAAACCTATCCGCTGGGACAATCATCATCATAAGATATCTGCTAGAAAAGCTTTTGAGTGCTCAAGAAGGCGATCTTTCAATCACGCAACATGTCTCACAAGCCCACTTGGCACAGAAAATGTTTAACAAAACATGGCGGCTAAATTGCTTTCTCACCGTACTGACTAAGCAACTCCATAGAACTAGTCAATAATTCTCTGATAACTCAGATTATCTACTCCTTCTTCCTTCCCATTATGCCGTTACGTGTTGGGTTCTTCTCGGTCCACGCAGACTCCCCAGCGACTTCTATCTCTACACACACCTCAATTCAAATTATAAAAAGCAAACTTATAAACGACACCTCTTTGAAGTGGATATAGGCTTAACCTACTAAACCAAGAATATGTTCTAAAATAGTTATTTAATTTTCGGAATTTGTACTGGATGTTCAGTTCAAAATGTGTCATGGCTCGCTGTATGTCGTCATGTGGCTAGCCGGTGAGCCTAGAGAATTCAATCTTCCTACACTTCCGCAGAGGCGTATTACCTAAATGCGAGAGAAGTTGCCTAGCAAGTACGGCGTTCATTCTGAAGATTACTTACCGATACGTACGGTAACGCCAGTAGTGGCAAGAATGTGAACTGTTTGGAAACACGTACTGAAGTGAGTTTTTTTTCTTACTGTCGGGCTATGGGGAGAGGGTTAAGACAATTACTTACGTATTTGTTGACATTAACTTCGACGGTCAACATGGCACGGAGCATTTGATTTGTGTTGTGGAATGTTCTCGTACGCAAACGATGATAACAAATACCCTGCGTACGACTTGCCCGCGCAAAACACAGTTCGAAAGAGGTTATGGTAGCACACAGACTTGTTGCTACGACATTCAAGTTATACCGTACACGTTCTCAAGTTCAGATTGAACGCCTTGAATAATAGGCAACTTCTCTGACATAAAAGTTGAAACTCGCTTCAAATCGCTGACTCACAACAGTGACGTCATGACACACTTTGAAATGAACACCCAGTATAAGACAAGACTTTCTTGTGTTAAATTTTAACTTACCTTGTTTACATGTTTCGACCTATTTATGGGTCATCCTCAGAACTGGTCGTTGTTGATCTTGGCGCCTCTTGTTTTATTTCCTGTGAGGGTGTATTCATGTGGTATAGTGCAGTGTCAAAGAGTGTGTGTGTTCTGAAATTGAGTTGTGTGTTCAGAATTTCGTTGGGTGTGTTTTCGTGTGTCTGTATACATCATATTGTTGTAGTGTGTTTAGTTTCTGGCTTTTTGGTTGGATGTGTAGTATTTCCATGTCTGTGTTGATGTCTCTGTGGGTATGGTTAGCATTTGTGATGTGTTCTGCATATGTGGAGGTGTTTTGTAACGTTTTGTAAATTTGTTATGGCTGTGATGTGTTCTTTGTAACGTGTGTGTTTGAAATGATCTGCGTGTCTGTCCTATGTAGAAGTTGTTGCAGGTGTTATATTTGAGTCTGTATACATCTCAACACACAAACAAACAAATACAACCACACAGGAGTATACAAACTCAAATGTAACACCTGCAACAACTTCTACATAGGACAGACAGGCAGATCATTTCAAACATGTTACAAAGAACACATCACAGCCATAACAAAATTACAAAACACCTCCAAATATGCAGAACACATCACAAATGCTAACCACACCCACAGAGACATCAACACAGACATGGAAATACTACACATCCAACCAAAAAGCAGAAACTAAACACACTAGAACAATATGAAATATACAGACACAAGAAAACACACCCCAACGAAATTCTTAACACACAACTCAATTCAGAACACATACACTCTTTGACACTACACTAAACCACACGAACACACCCTCACAGGAAACAAAACAAGAGGCGCCAAAACCAACAACGACCAGTTCTGAGGATGACCCATAAATAGGTCGAAACATGTAAACAAGGTACGTTAGAATTTAACACAAGAAAGTCTTATCATATAAATTCCGAAGTGATACAGTGTTAAAAGTCGTGTAATCAAGATGTATTATTTGATTTTATTGTGTTGAGGAAATGTTTCGGGAAGAAAATCAGCCGGAAAACTTTACTTCAAGAATTTGGAGAATTGGAATTTTCTGCAACAATTCCACTATTTTTGGCGTAAGAAATTGAATGTGCTTACTGACTCTGTCGGAAAATTTCAGAGAGTTGTATTGTTCACCAACACTTCAGTCGCCGAGGAAACATATGGTCGTTCAAGTTTCATCGAAACGTTCGTTAATAACGAAGATGTCACGGATTTCATTACAAATGAATTCCGCACCAAATTAATTCAGTTCCATTAGCTTTCCAGAAACTTGGCAGTGATCGCGGGGAGAAAGAAATGCTTTTAACGGAGGATTTCAGTGAAATTAATCAGCTACGTAATGGCGATGTACCAAATGACGCAATGAAATATGTTGCTTGCTTTCAAGTGTAAAGACATTCGTTGGCTTCACTTGGTTTTACGAGGTTTGGACCCAGGACGGGACAGTACACTTAGGCACGGTTTGGCACATTGTGCGCCCTTATATGCGATGGTTGCCCAAGTCCGACAGGTGGCCTAGAAGGCACTCGCGAATTCGAAGCTGATAGGTGGGCCATTCTGCTTCAGCTTCTGATACACCCAGGTCCCGTCGTACACGAGTAGCCTAATAAACCTCCAGATTCCGAAGCCTCGTACTATCCACAAAACTTCACATCATCCTAGTTTTACTGTTGCAGATGATAAATGAAATGAGGGGGAGGTGGAGAGTGTTGGTGGAATGATGGAAGGAAATGGAAGTATCCCAAAAAAACTTACTTACTTACAAATGGCATTTAGAAAACTCGGAGATTCATTACCGCCCTCACATAAGCTCGCCATCGGTCTTTATCCTGAGTAAGATTAATCCAGTCCCTACCATCATATTCCACCTCCCTCAAATCCATTTTAATATTATCCTGCTTGGAGTTCTATATTGTGCAACTTTCTCGATTCTTCTGTAACTTCATCCCTCTTAGCCCCAAATATTTTATATATTATTTTAATGTACCGAAGTACATATGATATTTCCATGCAGATATTCTGCATCATCGTACGATGAAAGAGTAATGGAACGGAGAAAAATTCTCTGCAGCACCGGGATTTGAACCCGGGTTTTCAGCTCTACGTGCTGATGCTTTATCCACTAAGCCACACCGGATACCCATCCCGGTGTCGGACACAATCGTCTCAGAGTAAGTTCCAACTCTTGGGTTCCCTCTAGTGGCCGCCCTCTGCACTACGTCATAGATGTCTATGAACGTAGGACTGAAGTCCACGGGATCGTGATTTAAGACGGCGCTTATTCCGTCGGATCCCGGCCAACTAGTCACTCATAACGAGTACACCTCAGCACATGTGTGGACTTCAGTCCTACGTTCATAGACATCTATGACGTAGTGCAGAGGGCGGCCACTAGAGGGAACCCAAGAGTTGGAACTTAAACTGAGACGATTCTATCCGACACCGGGATGGGTATCCGGTGTGGCTTAGTGGATAAAGCATCAGTACGTAGAGCTGAAACCCTGGTTCAAATCCCGGTGCCGGAGAGAATTTCTCTCCGTTCCATTACTCTTCCATCGTATGATGATGCAGAATATCTGCATGGAAATATCATATGTACTTCGGTACATTAAAATATTATATATGATATGCGTAAATCACTTCGTGATTTAAGACGGCGCTTATTCCGTCGGACCAACTAGTCACTCATAACGAGTGCACCTCAGCACATGTGTGAACTTCAGTCCTACGTTCATAGACATCTATGACGTAGTGCAGAGGGCGGCCACTAGAGGGAATCCAAGAGTTGGAACTTAAACTGAGACGATTCTGTCTGACACCGGGATGGGTATCCGGTGTAGCTTAGTGGATAAAGCATCAGCACGTAGAGCTGAAAACCCGGGTTCAAATCCCGGTGCCAGAGAGAATTTTTCTCCGTTCCATTACTCTTCCATCCCAAATATTTTTCTAAGCACCTTATTCTCAAATCCCCTTATGGCGAAGTGCATTAACATCGGTTAAAAACGCAATAATCATAGATTACGAAACGACGGTTAAACAGTAACTGTGGTTAAAATGTAATTTTTGTGCACCATTCATGATCACCGATTACTAAAACATGGCTAGCTGATACCTCATTCAACCAGAGTAAAGTCTATGATGGTACACTGTTTCTACAAAATGACTAAAGGAAAACATCCATACCGCTGCAAAAATAATAGTCAACGTTTAAAAACGACTGCGCTCACTATTTTCTACATCGAAATGAACGTGTCCTAAATTTTCGCGTTGCATTTGTTTGTCTTTGGGCGCTGATATATTTGCGAGTTGCATTTCTTTGTTTTTCAGTACTGTTAGGTTAAAACCGTACAAAATGGAAAATTGAATGCAAAAATGAATATATCCCAGTGTGAGGTTGAAGTATCGATAGATTTAATTACTAGGTTTAAATATATTAAGCCTATATAAAAAAGATGGAATATCCATAAAGGAAAAGGATGCAGTAGATTAGTAGGAATGTGTGTACGATCTTGAACCCCATTTATACCAGGGAATTGTGCATTATCCTAAGATCCATCCATAAACTTTCTTTGTTGAGCTAGTGACATAGACAAAGAGATATTCGAGTATTCCCTCTTAAAATACAGAAAATAAGTTACATAGAATCGTAATATAAACAGCCGATCCATAGGAGAAATATGACTGTTCTTGTGTTATTTCAAGTGATCCATTTCTAGATTTTGATAAACGAAATCTCTCCTGAAATTTTCTGTCACCCAATTCCTCGTAAGAATTTTCTCTTTCCACTAAATAACCTTCACGCTCACGCTCTATCCAAGTATTGTACAATAATAATCGTCTTCGAAATAATCAGCTGTGGCTCTGGCCGCCATTTTCCTTTACTTGCTCTAATAATAGTTGGTTATCTCCTTTAACCGCTCGAATATGGCCGGTTAGAGATTACTGTGGTTAACCTCCTATTTAAATCGTAACCGAGGTTGATCCACCGTAAAAATGCTTAATCTGGGGTTAGGTGACAATTTTAACCGATGGTTACACTAACCGACGTTGATGCACGTGGGCATTAGCCTTTGTTTCTCTTTCAAAGTGAGAGTCCAAGTTTCACAGCGATACGGAACAACAAATTCTAACTTTGAGCTTTTTTGAGAGCAGACTGGATGACAAAAGCCGAATAATAGCAGGCGTTTCCCATATTTATTGTGCGTTTAATTTCCCCCCCGAGTGTAATTTATATTTGTTACTTTTGCTCCAAGATATTTGAATTTTTCCTTATATTTCCATTTCGTACTATGGTCTGGTCACGAGACCGCATAAACAAGCATCTGATGTAACCCATTCAATTTCAAACTCTCTGTGTTATCCTTGACTTTCCTAATGTCATATTCTAGAGCAAAGTTAAAAAGTAGAGGTGCTAGTGCATCTCCTTGCTTTAGTCAGCAGTGAATTGGAAAAGCATTCGACAGAAACTGGCGTATACGGACTCTGCTGTACGTTTCACTTAGGCACATTTTAATTAATGGAACTAGTTTCTTGGGAATACCAAATTCACTAAGAATATTATATAAAACCTCTCTCTTAATCGATCCATGTGCCTTTTTTAAGTCTATGAATAACTGATGTACCCCTTATACGCCCATTTTTTCTCCAATATCTGTCGAATATAAAATATCTCATTAATAGTCGATCTACTACGTCTAAAACCGCACTGATGATCCCCAATAATTTTATCTACATATGGAGTTAATCTTGTGAAAAGAATATTGGACAAAATTTTGTACGACGTCAACGAAAGTAATATTCCTCGAAAGTTAACTTGTTACAGTTATGGACGGTTTCACCAACCTTCGTTATCATTATAACGTCTCGTTAAATAATTTAATAACACATTAGTCAATTTTTGTGTTTCAGCAAACGTCGTTATTGCTAACGCATCTTTAAACTCATCGTTAATTTATTAGGACCTAATTTGTCGCGTTAAAGCAGTAACGATGGGTTAAGAAGTCAACAACATGGCGGACGTATTCGATGTTGAAATTCTGCAACATAATGGCGAATCTTTATATGTTGTAGTAACACTTGGAATAACCATTTTGAAGATTTAAGCGATAAAGAATTTCACGAAAGCTACACATTAAGGAAATAAGTAATAAGAATGATTCTAGAAGAAACTGAATATAGGTTAGAATACGACAGATAGGAATCACCCACTTAACGCCTCTGCAACAGATTCTTCTCGCTTTAAGATAATGTTACGGGAAGTTTTAAAATAGTAATTTGTGATATGAACGGGACGTCAAAAGCTGTATTGTCTAGATATGTGAATAAAGTATCAGACGTACATCAACATTACGACCACAATACATTATCTTTATAATAGGCCTACAGCTAAATTTCCTGTCGTCATTGACAACGATAGAGTGTGTAGGCTACATGTTCCAATCGTATCTCCTGGCAGTAATATGGCCAAAAGATTCTGCAACAGAAGATCCTATTTTTCATTCAATATTCAAACAATTTCATTTGTAAAGTTCCGCATAAAAAATTGTGACTAAACTATCGCTGAGGTAGTTTCCTTCGTGCTCTGCTTATACACCTTGCACATACGAAACTGTGACTGCCTTGTATATACGATCAATTGCATCTCCACAAAAAATAAATAAATAAATAAAATTCAACGATTTTCAATTCCGAAATCAGCAGAATTACCTCAGCGCTAGTATTGAAATTGTAATAGGTTAGAATACGACAGGTAGGAATCACCTACTTAATGCCTCTTCAACAGATTCTTCTCGTTTTAAGATAATGTTACGGTCAGTACACGATAGCACAACATTCCAAAGGTGTAAGAGGATGCCTTTTTAAATGGAAAGGATGCAAAGAGATTTCACTTTTAGGATGCAGTGGATACCCCTTAAAATCCAATTTGATGACACCTCTTCTGAATTCTGCCACACAAGCAGGGCAAAATTGTTACAGGGTACATAAATCTACATGAAATAAGTATAAAAGTAGTATGCAATTTATGGAAGAGGCGATTTCCCATCTTAAATTTAGGCCTAATAATAACTGTATTGTGGCATCAATTCTGAAGCTGTTTACCTTATCGTCCGCAAAATTTTCTTATATTTCCTTTAGAAGTTACAAATTAACTGCTCTACATTCCTATTTACACATCTGATTTTTTTTTTTTTTTAAATTACGGTATGACAACATACTGTATTTAGGGAAAATATCAAGAATAAGAACTTTTAGATGTTCTTAAAATTACAGTCTCTTACACGTTTGCCTATGATTGTTTCCTCATGCCAAATATAAAGTCAGCCGTGATCATATGTAACCAATGAAATTCGCGATTTCGAAGCCGTGGTCGTATGAGAAATAAAACATGCAAGATATAAGTACAAAATCCCCACGTTAGTAAACGCACGTTAATTTTAAAGAAACGAGGCATGGTGAAACAGTAAACTTTTAAAGATCTCGTTGGAATTAAATGATCCTTTTATTGACAAGTCGTTTGTGCTAATTTAAAGGAGCTTGGTGAAACCGGCCATTAGCCTTTTTCTCCTACTTAAAGATGGGAGGAAGACATGTGTAATAATAATTGTATAGTTTTTCTTTCAGAAGTTCGTAAATGCCATGCGTAATTAGTAAAATGTTGGTAAAATGTGTGAGCGGCGTGCGGTGGTGCATTCCGGTTTAGATTGTGTGGGAACTGCGCCTGCTCAGCGCTGATTACCGTTCAAGTCGGCGGCGACTTATCGGGCAGCTTGATCTGTGTCTGCTGCCCGCACAGAGGAACGCCTCGTCCTGGGCCTCGACTTGAATGACAAATGAACTTCACGATGCGTGCAACAACAACGTATAAGGTAACCTGTATAGCGGTTTAACATCGACACAATTCAGATTAATCGTTTATACTGTAGTAGAGTTCAGCGTTGATAAGGCATGTAAGAAGGAAAGCGAACAGATTTTGACAAACAGTGGATCACTGGAGACATATCTCTGCTACGCAAGAAATCTAGAGTAATATAATAATTGGATTTTAGCTGCGAGTATTTACGGGAAAATAAAAATAAAAATTCATTGGGAATAATACTTACTTGCGGGGTTGCAAGAAAGCATTTATAGGTTCGTTAAACGCTGTTAGCCCTACAACTATTCATTTAGCGTCAGTAAGCGTTGCAAGAACGCAGTGTTGCCAGTTCAGCGGTTTTCCCGCTAGATCTAGCGTTTTTCAATGTTAATTTAGGGGATAAAATTTATGAAATTTGTATTGCTGATATAGGGATTTAGCGGGTATTTTTAGCACTCACAGCGACAAAATAATCTAATTTTACATTGACAATATAGCAATTTAGCGGTTTCTGCACGGTTACATAGCGGATTTTTAAGAATCGAGTTGGCAACACTGAGAACGATCTTTAAAGCTATTGGTTCGTTGAAGCACTATGTTAACTATAGGTCGAAAATCGGAGCTGTAAACTGTTAACGAATCGTTAGCCGCCATATCGTACGTATATTTCTTGTTTTTGTATCTGACAGTATTAAGTAATTTCGTGAATATGTTAACATCAGAAACAGGTAAGTAAAATGTAATATACATATCACAATGAACTTGAGATTCATGTGTGTATAGGAAAAGTTTTGTGAATAAAACAGTTTTATTACTATTATAGAATCGTCTGACGTAGAGGTTATATTGGATATGGTACATCTACCAAGACCAAGAATATTGAGAGACAGATCGAATCTTCTAGAAGAATATAATAATACTGATTTTAAGGTTATATTTAGATTATCGAAATACGCATTCATGGCTCTCTTGCATGAAATAGGGCATCACACTGGAAAACAAATCGCACGCAGTAAGACAGTATCAGCATTTAACAGCTGTTGATAGCCTTGCCCTATTACGCAACAGGAGGGTTTCAGAATGTGATAGTGGATCATATTCACGTTTATAAATCTACAGTTTGTAGAATAATAAGATGTGTGACTGCATTGCAAGAATGAGAGAACAATACATTACTGTGCCTCAAGGAAATTCTGTACAAACAGTAAGACAGTATTTTTTCTCAATTTGCAATTTTTCCAACGTGATTGGTGCATAGACTGTAGCCATATGAAAATTCAAAGGTCTAGTGGACATTTGAATGAGATGTACCGAAACAGGAAGGGTTACTTCTCTATCAATCTGTACCAAGAATCGTTGCATGTTGGCCTGGGTCAGTATTTGATGCCTGTCTTCTACGTGCAAAGTTTGAAAAAAAAAATGACTATCCAAAAACACAATATTACCATAGCGACACTCACGTATAATAAGGGAATTATTTGCGCCGGCTACGATGGCTCTGTCGTTTTGAACCTTTTCCGTTTAAATTTTATTTTTTATTTTAGTTGGTTATTTAACGACGCTGTATCAACTACTAGGTTATTTAGCGTCGATGAGATTGGTGACAGCGAGATGATATTTGGCGACATGAGGCCGAGGATTCGCCATAGATTACCTTGCATTCACATTACGGTTGGGTAAAACCTCGGAAAAAACCCAACCAGGTAATCAGCCCAAGCGGAATCGAACCCGCGCCCGGACGCAACTTCAGACCGGCAGGCAAGCGCCTTAACCGACTGAGCCACGCCGGTGGCTTTTCCGTTTAAAGATGGAATAGCTAACAGATCGTTAAATATCACATTTGCAACGACCTGTACTTTAAAGACTGGAATAGTTTAAAGGTCCGTTACTTAACGAGAGAATAGCAATTTATGGAACAGGTTTCTTGTAACCCAGCAACTGTTTGTTAGTTCGTGGCGAGAGCATTGGTCTCTCACGCCGGACATCACTACCCAAAATTGTTGCGAGTCTGAATGGAATTGCGGTCGAAAGACGAGAGTACTTCCATTTCACTTTCCACCATTGTATTGGTTGTACACTGGCATCAAAAAGTATTGGCACACTCAATGTTTTCGCTATAAATATGTGTACAGAGTGTTAAAAAAAAGTATCCAATATTTTAGGGGGTGCTAGTATGCATCAAAACAAGAAAAAAATGTGTAGACCCTAATAAACATGGGTCCTACAACACATACTTTTCTATTTTAATATCTAGAAAATTTTTTTACCGTGTCACTGAATAATTTCGTAATTAATATCGTTTAACTACCTTATCTTTACCCATACATATCAACTGCATTTGATGTTGATACAGCGTCGTAAAATAACCCAATAAAATCAACTGCATTTACCCTCGGTAGCGCAGTTGGTATAGCGCTGGCCTTCTATGCTCGAGGTTGGGGGTTCGATCCCGGCCGAGGTCGATGACATTTAATTGTGCCTAAATGTGACAGGCTCATGTCAGTAGATTTACCGGCATGCGGGACAAAAATTCCTGCACACCGGCGACGCTGATATAACCTCTGCAGTTGCGAGCGTCGTTAAATAAACCATAGTTTAAATTATTTTTCAACTGCATTTTCAGTTATCTTAAACTGAACCCAGTACTACAACAAAATGGGGTGTGGTAATAGTTTTTGGAGCTAGTGTATATCATTGCACTATCTTCTTCAAGTAGGGAAGTCTTTTCTTCTAGAATAAAATTATGACATCATATTTTGCAATTCATTTTGATTGATTTTCAGAAAAGTCTGTAATATATTATTAGGGATATTTATTTCAGTCACTGACTTTACTGCAATATAGACTATGTAAGATACAAAACCTTTACGTTACATGTTTTAAAAATCGTATGAACGTTTTCGTTGGATTATGCGAACATCATCAGATACGACATTCATTCTAGCAATATCATTAGTCTCTACAAATACAATACTTATTAAATAGCATACAGAGTAATAAAAACATACTAAACCAACATAATTAGGATACAAAATGTCATTCTTGTGTGACTGCCCTTATTGTCAAATAGTTAAAAGTGCACGTGTGAATTACAATGTGTGTGTGTGTGTGTGTGTGTGTGCGCGTGCGTGCGTGCGTGTGTGTGTGCGTGCGCGCGTGTGTGTGTGTGTTTTTTTTTGCAAGTCTTCACAAGTAAAATAATAAAAAATAAAAATAGAATGAACTGCATATTGTAAAATGTGAAGAGATGCAATTACAGTATTTGACTGACAGACAAATACCTTCGTGATCAACTACGACTGGCAGTAAGTGACATAATTCCTGATTTTGAAACTTTGTCGCAGAGACATTCTGAAGACAGTTAATTTTAGGTTGTGATATTGTTCATTTTATTGTTCATTTCTTTCTTCGTTACACGTACTAAACATTAGTTTGTAGCCTTGTACTGTATAACATTATATTTAAGTGCTTCACTTCCCCTTCGGTTGTCCGCCTCCCTCCATAGGTGCTATGCACGTTGCAGGTTGCAACATTACATTTTCGCCACCGCTGATCTAAATTAATATCAGAAAAGCAACGGTCTCTACAAATGCAAGCAGACCTTTCGCACGTATCCCACATCTGAACTATGTATTAATGTTGTGCAATGTTCGAACATGAAAATGTTACAAACTTCGCCCTACTCCATAGGCACCCAGCGATGCATAGCAATTAAGAATGTAAACTAAAATACCCGAGTTCGTTAAAAATCGATAAGAGTCGTTACGTTCGGTTCATATTTACCGAGTCTCTGTAGGACCTTCGCCCTCCCTTATGTTCGGTACATAAACAAACACATACATAGGTGCATGCGTTAATGTATTGGAGTGTGTGTGCAAATAGATATGCATAACATCTGGCATAAAATTGCAGTCGAACATCGGACTCACTACATTTAAAGCCAGTACTGTGTCGTGCATGCGAATGGTGCGTTTGTTTCAGAGGAGTGTAGGAACAGTTTCTTTGTCTACAGCACTCATGTTTCGTCTGCCGTTCTTGGGTTTAAGTAATTAAATTACTTTGTTTGTCCCGATACTCCACAGTTCTTTTCATTCGTTCCTTTAAAGATAAGACTTCTTTCTTGCTGTGTGTATATTTAATTTAGCTCATCCTTTTAAGATACACCTATCAACTTAATTATATTTCTTGAGCTCCTTTTATCACCCATTCATTCATTAAAAGTATATGATGGCTACTAGCATAATAGATATAGCCAAGTAAATAGTAAATTCGCTATTTATAGAGGTTAGGGTTTCATTCCCAGCGACACAGTGTGAGGAGAGAAAATTCTCTGAAGTATTCTTTTATTTCCTTGTAATTAATTTCATTCTCAATTTATTTTCTGGTATCTGTTATCATGATCTTTACTTTGACCAGAACTCTCATCACCACTACCACAACCACCACCACCATCATCCGACTGATCAATGTGAGTAAGATTTTAATGCTAAATGGGAAGTACATCTCCAACACTATAACATTGCCAGAAGTCTTCTAAAAATAAATGACGAACATCTCCATTTCTGTAAGAATCTTGAAACTGAAAAACAAGAAGCTCTTTCACAATTAAACATTCCCAACAACGCAGAAGCATATTCGATGACAGGACGAAGTTTAAGTTCTGAGTTATGGCGGAGATCGTTTAATAATTGGTGTCGTCTTCCAGAAAAAGGTAAAGGAGTGGTGACTCACAGTGAAGATCCAAGAAAACAACTCTTGGATTAGTAATAGAAGAGGGATATCATCCTCAGAGTGGACCAATGCCATAAAGATGTCCACAAACATCGCAGCCGTACGATCTGCGCCAGGTCGTTCCTTCCAAGATCAAAACTGTCGTCATCCAGGATGCAGCGAAGTAGAAACCTTTGGGCATGTTTTGGGTTATTGCCCTAAAGGAGAGCTACTGAGAAACAATCGCCACCATAAAGTGAGAAGTTCCATCGCAACCACTCTTCGGAAGGCAAAGTGGGAAGTTCACGAAGAAGTGCACTGCTTGGCTGAGAATGGGTCAACGAGAAGAGCAGACATTATAGCCATCGATCACCGGAATCAAAGAAGCCTCATTCTTGTTCCCACTGTCCGTTTTGAGAAGGATGATCAACAGGCCAATGACGTTAACGATGAAAAGAAGTCTATTTACAACCCATGTATTCCTCACTTCAGTGAGAGATACAAAATGAATATTAATACATGGGAAGTGAAAGGACTTCCTTTTGGCGCAAGGGGAACTTCATTTAAGTTAACCAAAACCATTCTCCTTTCTCTTAAATTTTCTAATGAGGACATTAACAAAATTTGTCTAATGGTATTGAGAGATTCATTATCCATTTTACACAATCACTTGTATAATACTACGTAATATTTTTTTACTTCATTTCATTACACTTCAATATACTTTCAACTCATGTTTTTTTATTGGGTTATTTTACGACGCTGTGTCAATATCTACGTTATTTAGCAACTGAATGAAATGAAGGTCATAATGCTGGTGAAATGAGTCCGAGGTCCAGACCAAAAGTTACCCAGCATTTGCTCATATTGGGTTGAGGGAAAACCCCGGAAAAAACCTCAACCAGATAACTTGCCCCGACCGGGATTCGAACCCGGGCCACCTGGTTTCGCGGCCAGACGCGCTGACCGTTACTCCACAGGCAACTCATGTTTCTCCGAAATCAAATTGTACTTTATTTTTAAATTTATCATTGTTTCGTATTCTCTCCGCAATCATATTGTATTTTATTTTTAAGTTAATCTCTGCTTTGTATTCTGGATCCTAGTGGTTAGCCGTAGATGTCGGCCAGATGTCCCAAATTGCGGAATTTGTGTGTAAACATGAATATTTGGGCTGAACTTACGTTTTGATTTTAACGATTAATTAAATGACTTGAAAATGTTGAAATAATATTTTGCTTCATGAAAAGTATTTCACATCGCTGAAAATACAATAAATTAGTAAGACAGCACATTTACACTCAAATGAAGTACAAAAATAATTTTTACCGCATAAATCTGTCACTGTGCAGCGCTTGTTTCGGCAGCATTACAATATCCACCGTAATGATGCAGCGACATCTGTGCATGCATGGCATACCTTCCTGTAATGTCTGAACCATTTGTATTTTATAAGCACGGAATTTTAAGACTTTATGCAGCATTCGGCAGACACAAGAACGCGATGTCCCAACAGAAACTGAGTGACGTCGAGCAGAAATTTCATTCCTTTGACTTCTATTCACGAAAAAGACAAAAATGAAAATAAAGGGAATAAGACGATATACGAATATCAATGAAGAAGATACATATAAAACCTAACCTAACGATATAAATGAAAAAAATAGATATATGCATACTGTATATGTACAAAACTTAACCTAATGATATGTACAAAACCTAATCTAACTATATAAACCAATAGAAGGTATGTACAAAATCTAACCTAACTATATAAATCAGTGGAACGGATACATACAAAACCTAACTTAACGATATAAATCAATGAAAAAGATATGTACAAAACCTAATCTAACTATATAAAATAATGGATCAGCTATGTACTGTACAAAACCTAATCTAACTTTAGTATGTATGTATGTATGTATGTATGTATGTATGTATGTATGTATGTATGTATGTATGTATGTATGTATGTATGTATTCACACTGCGAATGGGTATATACCCGGTGGCAGTGGTAACTAATTACACTCAACAATGACAATTAATAATAAACACAACTAATAAAAACAATAATTAATAATAATAATAATAATAATAATAATAATAATAATAATAATAAAATAATAACAAGGAGCATCCTAAATTAAATGAAGCATGGTCGTTTAAAATAACATTTAAAGTAAATCTAATTTGTATCTTAACCCTAAGTTCGAACTAAGATCCACGAGTGTGACAGATTCATACCTGCACAAGTACCTTTCGGCACTACACTTATTTCGCTGTCAACTCACTCACTGCACTGATTCTACCTGATGAAATGTTTAGAAGTGTTAGTGAATAACACTTCTAAACATTTCACTGTTCGAATACTTTGCACAGCCACTTCATTGACACCAACACACTTCACTTACACAATAGACTTCACTGACACTACACACTTCACTGACACAACACACTTCCTCACTGATATAACACTTCAAATAAGATATCAATTACACCCTTTAAGTAGTGTGTATAATACACTAGCGTCTATTAGTAAAGTCCTTAAGCCTAGTTTAAATACATTTTTGGTTATTGGTGAAGTCTTTAGTAAGTCTGCAGGTAAAGCATTCCAGTCCTTGATAGTACGACTGAGAAAAGAAAACTTTCCAGTGTCTGTCCTCTGTCTTCTTTCCCTCAGTTTATATGAGTGGTCGTTCCTTGAAGAGTAGTTTGACGACTGCAACCTATTTTTTATTTCTTTCCAGGCAGGCTCACCTCTGTATGTTTTGAACATTGCGCATAATCGAATTCGCGTTCTCCGGTCCGTAAGTGTGTCCCATTTTAATGGTGAATTATTACGACAACACTTGAGAGCCTGTTTTTGAATCTTTTCCGGTGTCTTAATTTGTTCTACTCTGTAAGGATCCCAACATGCAGCACCATATTCAATTACTGGACGAACTAGTGATTTATATGCAATCTCTTTGGATTTATCAGAGCCTTTTCTTAGTACCCTCATCACAAAGTGTAACGCTGTTCATGCTTTTCCCGCTGTGTCAGTAACGTGTTCCCCCCAGCCGAGATCGCTGCAAGTGTTATTCCTAGATATTTACATTTGTTAACTTCCGGAATGGTTTCACACCCTAACATATACGATGCGATTATTTTATTTCTTTTTCTTGTAAAGCTAATGGCTTTGCTCTTTAGAGAATTTATTTTCATTTTAGTAGCCTAAATAACTATAAAAATTTCACCAGCAATATCATTACCTATTCAACAAAATAATGTATATCTGAACTGACTGAAATAATTTAAACTATCAACAATAAAAACGAAAAACTGAAATAAAACAACTTTAAATATTTATTTTCTTTCTCGCGCGATCAATTAGGCTCCCAAATCAAATCACAAGCGTTATAATTTGTGAGTTACACATTAATTTGTTATTGTTATTGTTTGTTCACTTGTGGGACTTCTGTTACCAACTAAATTGTAACTTTACAGTTTGCTGGCGTAAAGTGACTCTTTGCAAAGTGCACTTCTTCATTCGTCTATGAATACCACTACGAGAAAACTCTCTATGACGTTACAGAGCATTAAGTTGGAAATGACTGATCTACAGATAAATCCATAGACTTGGCAACACTGATGTGTTCATAGCTCTCCAGAAGAGTTTGACCAACCCAAATGGCTCTCGTTTAACACACAGCAAAATACATAATAATGTTTGTGGCAGAGTTTTCGAATTGTCTAACTGTTGTAAAACTTTCGAACGAAGCGGACGGGGAACACCTCTGCCCTTATAAGGCATTCGAGCGGCAAGAAGAGTAAACACAATTCGGAGAACAGACGGTAAGGAACATGCAGTTCGGGAAGTGGACGTGACGGCATTTCTACCTGTCCCACGCAGCCCGCTACACACGCGCACGAGACTGGCGACGATTATTCTCGTATTTTCTCACGCGCCTCGTTACGCAAGCCGCTTTCGGTATCAGAAGACGCATACTGTGTGCATGTGTAATGAGTAGGGCTAGGATTTTGATGAAATTGCATTTTTTTTTCTAGTAAGTCAGAAACATAGCTGCTTTAGTACTTATATGTATGTTATGTGATAAACTGAGTGTTTTAAGACATATTTGTTAGGGCATTTTTTGCCTGTTTCAACTCATAACAGCATCTTTTGTTTTATTCGGTCATTTTTTAGGCATTTTCATTTAATTTTGGCCATAAATCCCCATTATTAATGTAAAATAATATTTATTTCCTTTGATATTTTCTTTACATATTTTTTCCATTAATACCCATTATTTTGTATAATATTTAAATCCTTTTTCTACATAAATATTGCCATTTTAACGTAGTACACCCCAGTAATGGTTCAGTCCAACCACCCCTTCAATATAGACTCCTCTATACCTGTAATTCCGGATAAGAGTGGCCTTGTGGTAGACTACATGGAAACTAAAAGTCAAATAAATCCATGGCGCTACAGCCCATGAAGGGTCAAGACCGACCAGCCGACTGCTGACCTCACATCCACAAACCGACGCAGAGGTGAACGATCATACATGGAAACTACATCAGATAAAGTAATTAATTAAAGTGTACTACTTAGGAAAAATTATGTAAAATTTAATTTAATTACTAGTCTAAATATTAAGTAGTACAAAACCTCTTTTCCTACTAAGCCAATTATGTAAGATCAATTTTTAGGTCATTTTTGAAAGATTTTTAGGTCATAAATGCATTGTTTTAGGACATTTTTTCATGATTTATAGGTCATCAAAATCCTGGCCCTAGTAATGAGTATATTTACTCAGCAGTCCGAAGACCGGATGGAGCCTCATAAGTGACACCAATAAACCGTCACTCATAAGGCAAATAAGCCAGGATACATTGTATACATGCTGACTAGCTCCATATTACACTAATCAAACTTCAAATGTATACAAACAATTGTTCTTCCTCTGATAAATATTAGGCGCTCAGAATACAAGTGGTGCAAGTCCAAAAATTAAATATTTGCCAATTTAAGGTTTAATAGATGCATGGTACAGTGTGAGATCTATCTAAATGAATAATAAAATGAATCTATTATTTAATGGTTTGGCAATAGATGATAGCATTTTACCAGAACACTGAAACGGATTGTTATTTTCTCAGAAGACAAGTGAAGCAAGTCCACCTCACTTAGCAGCGTGTGCTATTTACTTTGCGGTTTGTTCTTTCATGCAATAATGAATGTTATTTTCATTTGTACAATTAATTGAAAAATTATTTGAATCAAAATAAATGTATAGAGAAGAATTTCTCTACCTGATGCAACTGAAAGGAAATGAGGTACTGAAAATGAAGTTAAAGAAAAAAAATAATTCAAGTAATTAGTTATGTATTCATTACGTTATTGTTATAACTACTGAGTTTCATTTTGTTTTAAGTAACTCCTCAAGCGATAGACTGTTGTTCTTATGTGTACAGATTATAATATGATCCAAGTATCTATAGCTCCTAATAATAAATATGTAACCAAAATGTTTCTGGTAATTTTCGCTTTTCCAAAACTAATTGGTGGTAACATAATTAACCATCCTGAGACCAAAATTCATATTTTTTTAATTTTTGTCTGTCTGGATGTTTGTTACCTTTTCACGCGATAATGGCTGAACCGGGAAAACCCTACACTTGTGATCTCGTCCACTACGAATATCGTGATCGAACCAGAATAATTAGCTCGCACTGTAGCATCAAGCTATCGAACCCTCCTTTCGAGAATATTCGAGTTTGCAACTGTTTAAGTCACATGCGGCCGGAGAGCCTTAATTTTTTTCTGTGCATTAGGAAATAACTGTGTATACAAGTTCTGCTGTCGTCGCATTCTTGTTTTCCTAGGCGCAGCCTTAGTTAATGCCGAACAACCTGAAAGTGAGTGTTAAGATATTTGACTTGATGGTCGCTCTTCAAACTGTCGCCAGCCCCTCCTTGTTCTCCGTGAGATCCGGATGGATGTTGTTCAGATCTACAGCTCCAGTCGGTATCCTTGTCCCCAATGGCTCGAGCAGCACAGAGTAACCCATTGATGATGTCTCGTAGTGCTACACTGTGACAGCAAACATTCTTTACGTGGAGTACCAAAAGAACTAACAATAATATCAGTTACTACTGTACATTTCCATAGAGAATTCAAATCGATTTCAATACACTCGTTGTATTGAAACTTGAATAAAAACGGGGATTCAAAACGATCTGAGTCTCAAGTTCGATACACCTGAAAACTGAGATCGGATCGTTTCAAAACGATTGAATCGGTCATTTGTAAAACCACATGAGCCACAGAAAATAAGTTTAGAGAAAAATATAAAAAACTGCCTATAGTTAATGCATTTTCTGTTAGATCTGTGAAATTTTTACAGGAGGACCATACATTAGTTTGTCTGATTACAAAACCATTGTATCGTAATTATCTCATTTCATATCACCTTGAAGCATTTTTTAATTTCTTGGACTCATGTTGTTTTAACAAGTACCAATAATAACTCCAGTATCCTGACAAAATATGGAGCGTATTGTTTGTTGTAGTGTGAAATACATTATTATACAGTTTTCGATCAATTTATATTGTTATTTTTATTTCATATTCAAAATGATTCATATCATTCACAAATTAAATTCAAAATATCATAGCCAACTAAAAAAAGTTATTCGCGAGTAATTAATTTTCATACCAGTGTGTCACATGTTTGATGGCAATGTATGAGTACAGACATATATTTAGTTCACAATAAGAAAATAACATAAATTGCATATTATCCCTCCAAAAAAGACGGTATTTCTTCCTTTGGGATCTCTCTTCGAGGACTTTTTCTCTTTATGTCATGCACTTCTACAAGTCCTTGAAGGTACACAGGTACACGTCTTGTTAATTTTTGCTTTCAAATGACGTAGTTTTATTAAAAATGTCTAGTCTATCTGGTACAGGTACTTTCATAGAATACTGTTGATTATTTTTTCTTCTACAGAACTCTTGGAGCTACACTCACTGTCCAACATCTTGACAAAGAAGTTCATGATAGCAAATTCGTCATGGCTGCATTAAGCGTTAATGCCACATGAGTCCGGGACTGTTGTTGTTTTGAAAGAACTCAATGTTTTCAGATTTTATAGAATGCTTAGTAATGATCGGACTCGTGTTGTTTTGACTGGAAATGATGCGTCTACCCATAGTGCTTCCTATAGTACCTGTAACTCATTTTCGTAAAAATGTGGACTCATGTGGTTTTACAAATGACCGATTCGATTTCAATACGTTAAGAGCATTAATGACCTCTTTTGTTTGATCTATCTTCTTTTTGCCAAGAGCGAGAGCAATTTTGTATGTAAAAAAGTCGTGTTATAACACATAATATTTTGTATTTTTCTAAAGCTATTGTAACCATTTTACATTAACAACAATAATGTTAAGCTTTCATATGTCTCATTCAGAAAAAGACATCTCAGTTTACAGTTATAGTTTATGTAACGATAGTTTTTTAACATCAGAGATGTTTTACCACAGATGTTTATAGTTTATGTAACGATAGTTTTTTTAACATGGGAGATGTTTTACCGCAGGTGAACTGTTGAGTTTTACTTGAAGAATACATTTGGTAGTAATAATAGTTAGTATGACGATAATTCTCTTGAAAACGATGAAGAAAGCAATCAAAATATTTTAAAGAAAGGTTTGGAGTTTCTAATCGTATGTTAAGATTTAATATTATGTCAAAATTGTTGCATCTACTGAAAGGTTTCATTAGCACATCCGTCGAATAAAGTATCTAGATAAGTCCTCAAACATAACGGATTCCACAAGGCGACATTTCGAGACCTTGGATAGTATGATCCTGAACATGGAGTCTGAAAGTAAGTCCATCACGTCGGGGATGTCAAACCTCAGCACACGATTATTTTTTTTTTCCCCAGAATCCAGGTACAACAAAAAAAAAATCTTAAATTATAGGCTAGATCAGACTTGCAGAAGTGGACACCAATTGTAACGTACGTCATAAGGCGGAATACGTCACTCATCCCTTCCTTCCACCCCCGCGTCATTGACTTTGTAAGGGAAGGGATTTGTATTCAGTGTCTGTGTTATGTGATTGCGTACGGGTCACAGAGACGTCATTCAACGACTGTGGAAGGGGAACTAACGCTTCCCCCATGCTTTCATCTCTCTCTCGCCAGTTCTGAATCCCTGGGGTAGATGGTATTTAGCAAAAACCTTTGTTTATATAATTTTATTGAAAAATGAGCCTGGAAATGTTGATGAGTTTACAGAAATATTTGTAACTGCTGAGTGATCCACCGCTGTGTAGTAACGGTTAGCATGCCTGACCGTGAAACGAGCTGGCCGAGGTTCAAATCCTGGTTGGAACAAATTACCTGGTTGAGGTTTTTCCAAGAGTTTTCCCTCAACCCATTATGAACAAATGCTGGGTAATTTTCGGCGCTAAACTCTGAACCCATTTCGCTGGCATTATCACCTTCATCTCATTCGGACGCTAGATAACCATAGCTGTTGATAATTCGTCATAAAATAACCAATTAAAAAACTGCTGAGTGCAACAGAGATGTGGATAAAGTAATGAGTACGAAGAAGGAAATTTGCTTATTCTTCACAGTGCTTGCATGAAAATAAATGTATTATGGGCCATAAAAGTACATATATATATATCTGAAAATGAGTCATGCGAAGTGATCTTGCAAAAGCAGAATTCAGCAAATATATAACGAGGAAATAGCATGCCTATTAGCCTACCATGCGCAGATGTCATCCATCCCTTTACAGAAACAAATCTAATGCATGCAAAAATAACTAGTGTGCATGTTAGCCACCGAGATACACTGAGTGCATTTGGTGCCGAAGGATAATGACAGGAAATCTGCCAAGAATAGATTGGGACTTGTTTCGCTGTGATGCTATACCGTTTGCAGTTATTTCTGTGCATTTTCCAATAGTCATGTGACTTAACGGATCTGCTGGCACCGTAACGATCTAATTTTGTTTCGTCTTCTTAATTGTCTTTCACCTTTTCAGTGATCATGATAAATATCACCACCAGAAACACGGTAACAACACCAACACCACGAAAACTAGCGACATGAACAATATTTTCACCAATAATCCAAGTCATAAAATACCAACACGATACTATGAGCAAATCAAACAGAAACATACGGACACCAACAGCATAAACACCAACACCAATCTACACTAATAGCACCAATAGCAATATGATATGATACGATGCGATACGATATATGATATGATATTATATGATATGATATGATATGATATGATATGATATGATATGATATGATATGATATGATATGATATGATATGATATGATATGATATGATATGATATGATATGATGTGATGTGATGTGATGTGATGTGATATGATATATGATGTGATGTGATATGATATGATATGATATGATATGATATGATATGATATGATATGATATGATATGATATGATATGATATGATATATGATATATGATATATGATATATGATATGATATGATATGAGATATATGCTATGATATGATATGATATATGATATGATATGATATGATATGATATGATATGATATGATGTGATGTGATGTGATGTGATGTGATGTGATGTGATGTGATGTGATGTGATGTGATGTGATGTGATATGATATATGATGTGATGTGATATGATATGATATGATATGATATGATATGATATGATATGATATATGATATGATATGATATGATATGATATGATATGATATGATATGATATGATATGATATGATATGATATGATATGATATATGATATGATATGATATGATGTGATGTGATGTGATGTGATGTGATGTGATATGATATATGATGTGATGTGATGTGATATGATATGATATGATATGATATGATATGATATGATATGATATGATATGATATGATATGATATATGATATGATATGAGATATATGCTATGATATGATATATGATATGATATGATATGATATGATATGATATGATATGATATGATATGATATGATATGATATGATATGATATGATATGATATGATATGATATATTTGATGTCAACGTTTACAACCATGTAATGTGGACCTCACAATTTTTGTATCCTGTGCCACAATTACATTTGTTACAGATATACCTTTTGTAGACGCTCTTATATTAAACTTGACTTTCGACCCCATTTCAGTATTGTCCCTTTAAAACCTAACAACTAATTTAGATCATTCAAAATTTACACTTTTACGACTCTGTTCTTGACTTTCATTACACATATATCGAACACACTGTTTCAATAATACTTGATAATAAAACGTACTATAGGTTCGATATTACGTCTCTTTCTTGTGTACATTCCATTTTCAGATCCCACTAATTTTCTACATATTATACTTCGCTATCCTAGCTAGCCTCCCCCGCCATACTCCTCACCTATTTTCATTATCTCTGTCGTTTTACTTAATTCGTATTATACTTCTCTAGTTCATTCACAATTGACACTTTATCACTCTGTTTCTGATTTTCAGTTCACTTAGACTATATCGAGGACACACTGTTTCTAATAATACTTGTTACTAAAACATATTAAACCATTGTAAATATGCTCGATTTTTGTCTGTTTCATGTGTACCTTTCATATTCCGATCTCACTAATTTTCTACATATTATACTTCGCCATCCTAGCTAGCCTCCTCCACCATACAGTACTCATTACCTATATTCATTAACTCAATCGTTTTATCTACTTACAATTTAACTTCCTCTTCCACTCCTCTAATTCATATATCACTTTCTTTACTAAGTCCTTAGTCGTCTCTTCCTTAGCCGTCTCTGGACCAGAAACATCCACTTCATCATTTTCTGTTATACAAACACCTAGAAGCTCCGTATCTCCCCACCAATAGCAATAGTACAATCAACAGCACCAATACCACCAACATTAACCTCAACACTAACACCAACAACACCAATCCTACTATTAACGCCTGCCCTATACGAACAGCATAAGCACAAATACCACCAACATCACCTCGAACAACACCGAAACACCAACAAAAGAAATAGCATGAAGACAAATACTCGTCATCATAGTGTCATGTAGACGACTCTCAGTATTGTTGTTGTCAGCTGAGTGAAAACAAAATTGGTATTTTATAATTTGTATGTACAGTTACCCTGAAAAAGAATGAGACGATTCTTGGTCGTCGGAAGTTAAAGTTCTACAGCGCGGTTCACTCGATATCGACATAACGATACATACCATGACAAATAGTACAAGAATTGTTACAAGGACCACAACAAGGACAAGGACCAGAATAAGGATCACGAAGAAGACTGCCATTTAAGGCCAGGATTTCACAACATAGCTGGAGTCACAAAATATCATTGCTTCACTGTACCGAATGGCAAATGTCTGCTAAGGGATCTACATTCTGGACTGCTGCTGTCACTGTCTTGTCTCGTTAGCTCATATATAGTAGCGTGTCGGTTCCACTATATAACCGAAACGTCTCGTGTTCGATCCCGGGTAAAACTTTTTTTTTATTGAGGTATAATTAATTTGTTCAGAGTTCCTCGACTGCCTAATTTGTCGAAAAATATGGAATAATTATGCCCAATTTCTGGGTCTTACAAGTGGGCTGAACCTCGTAAAAAAAATACATCTTACTTGGAAGTTAAAAGTATTCTTCCTCAAACAAAAATCATAAGAAACAAAAAGAGACCTGTTAACTTAAAATCTTGCCCACATGCCATCAGCTTCTATTACAGCTCTAAGTCGATGCGGCATGGATGTCACGAGATTGTGGAATAAGTTCTGATCCCCGGCGAGATCTTCCCAGGTGTCAACAACTTGATCCCACAATTCGTCACGATTTCGAGGGCGTCGGTGGGCACAGGTGGCTATCCTTCTCTTTTGCAATTCCGCCCATAAATTTTCGATGACATTCAAATCAGGTGACTTCGGAGGTCAATTAATGATTTCGATCTCGGGTCTCCTTTGAAACCATCTTTGAATGCTTGCAGCATAGTGCACGGGAAGGTTATCCTGCTGGAACAGCAATGTTCCTTCGGGAAAACGTTCTCGGGCGGAGGGAAGGAATATATTTTCCAGAATGTGCTCGTAAGTTCCCGCATTAAACCGGCCACCGATGCGTTCTATAACGCCAGGTCCATCGTAAGACATCCACCCCTAACACGATATGCTAAAGCGCCCCGATCTTTCACGTCGATGCACATAGCGCTGGTCATGTCGGAGACCATCCTCACGATAGACACCGACAGGACCTTCGTAATCACTCGAGATGGTTGTTTCGTCGGAGAAAATTACATTTCTCCAATCGAAATCCACTCGATTGGCAGCGAAGGCAAGATTGTCGACAGCTTGTGCTTCCCCCAATATTTCCATTTGCGCAGCCCTCCGACTCCTAATACCGCGGTACCTCAACCTGCTGATCACAGTCTGTGAAGAGCCGGGAAAGTTAGATGCTGCTCTTATTTCGTTAGCAGTCAGAAAGGGATCCTGTCGAACTGTCTCGAATAAGAGAGCATCCTCTTACAATGAAGAAATCCACGAACGCCCAGGAATAGGGCGATTTTCGACCTCCCCTAAATTTTGGTCACGATGAACCCACCTCGCGGCTGTACTTCCAGGAACACCGACCAAACGGCCAGCAGATCTAGCCCCATATCCAGCCTCAACTAGAGCTATAACTCGCTGTCTCATGTCACGTCGGTTCGCCATTACGATGAGAAATGAGGGATGACGATAATACTTTAGTGTAGACAATGACTATTTAACGTGATATAGAATTATTGAAATAACAGGCATCTTGCATAGTAAGAGTTAATAAATCAACCCTAAATTAAATAACTAAATAATAGGAAGTCCAATTGTTGCGAAACTAATCAAATTAAATCTAATTACATTGAGTAAACAAACCCCAAGTTATGACACCACATTGCTACAGCTAAATTGTAGGTTATTAACATAAGCATTGAATAGGTCCGTGGTTGTGCGCTGGACGACAAAACCATCACCGAAAGTTCGAATCTTGCGGAGGAATGTAACTTCTTGCTTTTTATAATGTAAATCAGACTTCTAACTACAATCATTCATATTTCTTAGATTATTTATTAATATTTATAGCCAACATTGAATTTGTAAAGACAAGACTTTAGAAATCTCATATGGAATTTGTGATCTGTAGTGACATAAACATAGATTATCTCTCGGAACTTTTCCGTAAAAGTAAATTAAATTCACTCCCTGAAACTGGAAACCTTAGTCGTAGACTCATTTTTCCACAGCATACAAGCTGAAGTAGCACAGCCATTGATAAATGTTTTGTACACAGAACCTATAATCAATGGTTTGTCTGAACATGATAAACAAATCCTAAGTGTTTCCAATATTACTGAACAATTTCAAAATATTAATTTAAAAACTAAGAAAGGATCGTATTTGCTGTATCTAGTGATTATTCATATTTATGTCTACAAAATGAATCTCGGAAAAACATATATGATACTGGTACTACTGATATTAAGAGTAAATGTATTGAATTTTTCACTTAATTTCATAATCACTTCAGTGGATGTTCTCCACTCAATGTTGTGAAAAAATTCAAAAGTAAAAACGTGTAGATAACGCAGGGACTTCAAAATCTCATGTATTAAAAAGAAGAATCTATATGTAATGTGTTGCAATGTAATGATCCTCATGTTCTTAAATACTGCAAGAAGTACAGTGTAATTTATCAAAAATTATGAAAGAGGGAAATAGAATATATTTGAATAGAAAAGTGCAAAATTCAGATAATACAATTAAACCTATTCGGAATATTATTAAATTTATATTTGTATATATCCTAAGAAAGAAATTATTTTTTCATTAAAACCAATAATTATAAAATAGAGGATCCCAAATCTATTGCAAATTCTTTTAACGTATTATAGTATATGGTATATAAATATTATTGGCAACTTAAACATTCAAGATTTTGCAAAAGATACTGCAATTGGTTACTTAACAGATGCATTTAATAATTAGTATTAATATATGTAATTAGTCAATAGCTGCAACAGTGCTTTTTCATTCAATCATAACATGAATAAAATTGAATGCACATTAAATTAAACACTATTGCAAACACGTAGGTAAAATAGTTAAAATTAACTGAAGGGGTGAGAATGAAATAATCCAAAGCCATACTTTTAACAATTTTTTTTTTGTGCGAGTGCATTTCTTACACATATGGGAAAGCTATTAATAAAATATTGTAATAATTACTCAACAAATGACTTAGCCTAAGGACTCTAAACCTTTGTAAAAGTTTGTCTATTATTACATATATTTTTTAATTTCATTTTAATTGTTAGTTTTTAATATATATGCATTTACATTGTATATGTGTGTATAAATGGATTCATTAGATTAACGTTTATAATATTATAACTTGTAATTTTGTATTGTTTGCGATCATTAACACTTAATCTCAGGACTTTGTAAATCTCTATTTAAACGTTACTTAGCTATTTCAACGTTATTTAGACAAAAAAAATCGTTGTGTAGACTAAGAATCGAACTCACACTCTTCTACACAACACGCAGAAGTCTTACCGTCTGAGCTATTGAAACGACATGAAAGCGTTCCTTTCTGTGCGGAGTGTCGATCCATTCATGAAGGTCCATTGTCGATTTAACTACACGATTTATGTATATATTTATCTTTTATTTACGTAATATTATCATATTTTTTGCAGTTTTTGAAGTGAATTTCGGAACGATGCTAGTAACAAACCAAATAGCCTGAATTTAAGTAACTAAATATTCGTTATCTTGTGTATCAGTGCTCTGGTCTCCGATCATGCGCAGTGTCTTACATCTGAGACTTAGGAATATTCAATCGTCTCATCCTTTTCCAGGGAAACTGTACAAATTTCTACTTATGTAACCAAGGATGGACCGAGAACGATGGGCATAGGCAAGAGTGTGGGACGACCTACTAAGAAATAGGGGAAGAGGACGTCCGCATAGAAAATGTCACTCGAATATTATTTTGTGAATGCAGTTGGGAAAAGCTGGATAACACTAGCCAGAGACCGTACATGGTGGAAATGCCTGTAAATGAACTAACCATAGACCGTACACAGTCTATAGAAGATAAAATCATGTGCAAAGTGAGAAATCTTATAGTAAACAGAGTGTAGCATATGATATTAAAGACAGGCTGGCCAGTTCCTTTCCGCCTCCATTACTATCTCATTATCTTCTGACTTAATTTCCTCATGAGTGATGCCTGATTAGTGTCACTTATGAGGTTCAAACCAGTCTTGGGACTGCTGACTAAACACACAAATATAATAAAGTATATAAATCAGTAAATGAATAGTCAATATTAATAGAATAAAACACTAAACAACATATTTTATGGATTGGCTCACCATGGAAGATCAACGGAGCCACTCTACCTTCAGTAGTAGGCCATTTTCCAATAGAGATCTAGTAGCTATTTCATATCCCACATCTACTTTACTTACGAAACTGACAATTATGCGCAATGTTCAGAGATGAGCCTGCCTGGAGAGAAATAAAAAATAGGTTGCAGCCGCCAAATTACTCTTCAAGGAACGACCACTCATATAAATTGAGGAAAAGAAGACAGAGGACGGACACTGGAAAGTTGTCTTTTCTCAATCGTACTATCAGAGACTGGAATGCTTTACATGTAGACTTACTAAAGGCTGTACCAATAACCAAAAATGTATCTAAAATAGGTTTAAGGACTTTACTAATAGACGGTAGTATATTATACACACTCCTTAAAAGGGTGTAATTGATATCTTGTTATTTGAAGTGTTCTATCAGTGAGGAAGTGTGTTGTGTCAGTGAAGTGTGTAGTGTCAGTGAAGTCTATTGTGTAAGTGAACTGTGTTTGTGTTAGTGAAGTGGCTGTGCGAAATATTTGAACAGTGAAATGTTTTTGAAGTGTTAGTGAAATCAGGATAGAATCAGTGCAGTGAGTGAGTTGACAGCGAAATAAGTGTAGTGCCGAAAGGTACTTGTGCAGGTATGAACCTGTCACACTCGTGGGTTTTAGTTCGAATTTAGGATTAAGATACAAATTAGATTTACTTTAAATGTTATTTTAAGTAACCATGCTTCATTTAATTTAGGATGCTCATTATTATTATTATTATTATTATTATTATTATTATTATTATTATTAATTATTGTTTTTTTATTAGTTGTGTTTATTATTGATTGTCATTATTGAGTGTAATTAGTTACCACTACCACCGGGTATATACCCATTTGGATACATACATACAATATCTTCAGTTACGATTATAGGCTAATTCTCTGCTTGGCGTGTCCTTATGTTGTGTACTATGTTTAATTTCTACCGTATAGTGTCATCTGTTATAGCCAACTAAATTGAAACGAATTTCGGAAATCTTTCATCTAGCTTTCCAGAACTTTCTGAGATCCATTTTCTCTCGACGGCTTAAGAAAGAATATTACCACTTAGTTTCAAGAGTATCCGCAAGTTTCTACAAAGAGACTGTGTACCGAAAATGAAATATAAAAATTGACTGTGAAATCGTTCCAGGTAGAAGACCTCCAAAACTTCTCCTAAGCAAATCTCTAAAAAAATCATGATACTTCCGGACGTTCGTTCAGACAATTCCAAAGTTTTCTATTAAACTATTTCTCGGAATTTCTAAATCATCAGTTTAAACGTAATTTATTAAATTCCTCCTTCTCAGTTATTCAAAGTCTAATTCAGGGATGGACATAACGCAGGGGAGGTAAATGTGATCCCTTCCATAATTTTTCGGACGTGTTTACATCACATAAACTTGGCATATTTTCCGCTTAGGGCTGTACAAAACTAACGCGGCATGCGATTACGTGAAACATTTCAAATCAAGTCAAATACGTAACATAGACAATATTAATGTGGTCACTATGGCTTAGCAGGCATTATCACATAAGAGCTCTAGATCGTCTATACTGTCTAGTCAGGACGAGTCTGTCTATATTAGAATGAATATTATTACTACATAAACGTAAAGCAGTTAAGAGATGATAGGCTGTTAGACATGCAAAAAATGAGGCTCATTTCACACTTCAATGAGATCACCAATTTTTTCACTTATGTATTCCTATATGTTGATCCGAAATGTTGCAAAAGTCAAGTTCCAGTATACCTTGGAAAATCCAGAAGCCATCTCCACTGCTCGTATCTTACTTACTTACGTCACTTATTTACGTCACTTATTTACGTCACTTACTTACTTACTTACTTACTTACTTACTTACTTACTTACTTACTTACTTACTTACTTACTTACTTACTTACTGGCTTTTAAGGAACCCGGAAGTTCATTTCCGCCCTCACATAAGCCCGCCATTGGTCCCTATCCTGAGCAAGATTAATCCATTCTCTATCATCATATCCCACCTCCTTCAAATCCATTTTAATATTATCTTCCCATTTACGTTTCGGCCTCCCTAAAGGTCTTTTTCCCTCCGGCCTACCAACTAACACTCTAAATGCATTTCTGGATTCGCCCATACGTGCTACATGCCCTGCCTATCTCAAACATCTGGATTTAATGTTCCTAATTATGTCAGGTGAAGAATACAATGCGTGCAGTTCTGTGTTGTGTAACTTTCTCCATTCTCCTGTAACTTCATCCCTCTTCGCCCCAAATATTTTCCTAAGCACCTTATTCTAAAACACCCTTAACCTATATTCCTCTCTCAAAGTGAGAGTCCAAGTTTCACAACCATAAAGAACAACCGGTAATATAACTGTTTTATAAATTCTAATTTTCAAATTTTTTGACAGCAGACTGGATGATAAAAGATTCTCAACCGAATAATAACAGGCATTTCCCATATTTATTCTGTGTTTAATTTCCTCACGAGTATCATTTATATTTGTTACTGTTGCTCCAAGATATTTGAACTTCTCCACCTCTTCAAAAGATAAATTTCCAATTTTTATATTTCCATTTCGTACAATATTCTCGTCACGAGACATAATCATATACTTTGTCTTTTCGGGATTTACTTCCAAACTTATCTCTTTACTTGCTTCCAGTAAAATTCCCGTGTTTTCCCTAATCGTTTGTGTATTTTCTCCTAACATATTCACGTCATCCGCATAGACAAGCAGCTGATGTAACCCGTTCAATTCCAGACCCTCTCTGTTATCCTGGACTTTCCTAATGGCATACTCTAGAGCAAAGTTAAAAATAAAGGTGATAGTGCATCTCCTTGCTTTAGCCCACAGTGAATTGGAAACGCATCCGAAAGAAACTGACCTATAAGAACTCTGCTGTACATTTTAATTAATCGAACTAGTTTCTTGGGAATACCAAATTCAATAAGAATATAATATAAAACTTCTCTCTTAACCGAGTCATATGCCTTTTTGAAATCTATGAATAACTGATGCACTGTACCCTTATACTCCCATTTTTTCTCCATTATCTGTCGAATACAAAATATCTGGTGAATAGTTGATCTATTACGCCTAAAACCACACTGATGATCCCTAATAATTTCATCTACATATGGAGTTAATCTTCTCAAAAGAATATTGGACAAAATTTTGTACGACGTCAACAAAAGTGATATTCCTTGGAAGTTATTACAGTTAGTCTTGTCCCACTTCTTAAAGATAGGTACGATTATGGGCTCCTTCCATTGTTCTGGTACAATTTCCTTTTCCCAAATAGCAAGTACAAGCTTATAAATTTCGTTAGATAATGCGCTTCCACCCTCTTGTATTAATTCTGCTGGAATTTGATCGAGTTCGTATCTTAAGACAGTTAAAAACTGAGAAGTTTCTATCATTATTGGTGAATACTATTCTCCATTTTAACTATGTTCCTAAATCACTGAGGTCCGCACAAAAAATTTTAATACACAAAAGAGGAGATGTTAATGACATCAAGGAGTGGAGGCCTATTTCAATCTTTTCAGTAATTAGAAGAATTATTGAACGAGTTTTTTATTCAAAACTTCGTCCTTACGTTATCCTAAATACTCAACAAAGAGGATTTGTAAACTTGCCGGGAATACACATTAACGCTTCTTTAGTCAATGGATGTCTTAAATCTGCTAAATTGAAAAAGAAGAATTGCTGCATTGTATTTTTGGACGTTTCGAAAGCTTTTGATTCGATTGGACTTGAGCATATTTTACGAACTCTTAGGAAATCAAATATTCCAAAAAATTTATACTGCATAATTAAATCCTGACGGATTATGACATCAGTAAGCAGTACGGTAATGCTGTTAACACTGACCTGCCGTGCCCTGCATAAGTGCATTTGCATTTGCAGATGATTTGGCTTTAATAGGAAAAGACGAGAGATCAGCAGTTGAGCTCATCAATCTGACAGAGAGTAAGCTAGCAGAAATATGCCTTGAAGTTAATCCCAACAAAAGAAAATGTATTACAATTAAGAAAGGAAAACTGTCGCCAGGAGAACTTATATTATTACGTGGATCTGTTATTCAAAGTTTGAAGAATAGATCAGAAAGCATCAAATACTTGGGTGTTGACTTTAATGACGAAATAAAGTTAGATTAAAGGAAAATTATAACTAATGTGTCACGTGACCTCAATAATCTCGTTCGATGCATATTGTTCAAACCAGACCAAAGAATGAAAATAATTAACGAATGTATATGTTAGGAGAAAATACACAAACGATTAGAGAAAACACGGAAATTTTACTTGAAGCAAGTAAAGCGATCGGTTTGGAAGTAAATCCCGAAAAGACGAAGTATATGATTATGTCTCGTGACCAGAATATTGTACGAAATGGAAATATAAAAATTGGAAATTTATCCTTCTTCGAAGGGGTGGAAAAATTCAAATATCTTGGAGCAACAGTAACAAATATAAATGACACTCGGGAGGAAATTAAACGCAGAATAAATATGGGAAATGCGTGTTATTATTCGGTTGAGAAGCTCTTATCATCCAGTCTGCTGTCCAAAAATCTGAAAGTTAGAATTTATAAAACAGTTATATTACCGGTTGTTCTGTATGGTTGTGAAACTTGGACTCTCACTCTAAGAGAGGAACATAGGTTAAGGATGTTTGAGAATAAGGTGCTTAGGAAAATATTTGGGGCTAAGCGGGATGAAGTTACAGGAGAATGGAGAAAGTTACACAACACAGAACTGCACACATTGTATTCTTCACCTGACATAATTAGGAACTTAAAATCCAGACGTTTGAGATGGGCAGGGCATGTAGCACGTATGGACGAATCCAGAAATGCATATAGAGTGTTAGTTGGGAGACCGGAGGGAAAAAGATCTTTAGGGATGCCGAGACGTAGATGGGAAGATAATATTAAAATGGATTTGAGGGAGGTGGGGTATGGTGATAGAGACTGGATTAATCTTGCACAGGACAGGGACCGATGGCGGGCTTATGTGAGGGCGGCAATGAACCTTCGGGTTCCTTAAAAGCCATTTGTAAGTAAGTAATATGACCAGGTCCTGTTTATCCCTTGCAATGCGCGCCAATCAGCCAACTTCCTGAAATTTGTTTGAAAAATATAGATAAAATTATCAGCAGTGTAATCAAGGAAATATTGTCCCCCCAGATACACTCCGAATGCCATGCTGTATGCACCGAAGAACGTAAGAGGTCTGGGAATTCTGAAAGCTGAATGGGAAACCAGTATTCAACACTATAACATCTGTAGGCGACTGGAACACGTTAATGATGCACATCTACATCACATGAGAAATCTAGAAGAGGAGAATAAAGCATCTCTCACGCGCCTGAAGATTGCTCCAAACAGCGTCACTCCTCAAACTAAAGGAAAACGTCTCAGAGAAGTTCTCGGAAAACAATCATTCCAGTCATGGTGCCAGCTCACACATGAAGGCAAAGGTGTTTGTAGGCCTACATATGAAGAATACCCCAAAGCCAACTCCTGGATCTCCTCTAAAAAGTGTCTTTCGTCCTCGGAATACATCAATGCCATCAAGATGTTTTGCAACGTCACCGCAGTGACATCTGTCCATGGCAGAACCTTCAGTACTACCCGTTGTCGCCATCCCGGGTGCAGCGAGACTGAAACACTTGGCCACGTACTGGGGTTCTGTAAGAAGGGAGAGCTACTGCATAACAACAGACACCATCGTGCCCGTACAGCAATTGCCAACCTGCTAAGAAACATAGGATGGGAAGTACATGAGGAGATTCATTGTGTGTCTGAAGATGATTCTCATAGACGGGTGGATATAATTGCCATCAATAGAAGAACCCAGAAAGCGATGGTCTTAGACTCTACTATTTGCTTTGAGCGAGACACGAATCAGGCACTGCAGATAAATGATGACAAGCGAGCTAAATATGTGCCTTGTCCATAGCTCAGTGAAAAATATGGCATTTCGTTTTACAACTGGGACGTTACAGGCTTACTATTTGGTGCGAGTGGTTGTTTACCAAAATTTACATGTAATAATATCCTTAAATCCTTTAAAATTCTCTTTTATGATGTTCAGAAGATTGTGATGGAAATTTTGAAGGCCTCTCTTCAAATTCTACACTATTATTTATATGTCAATACATAAATTTTTGTTTTAATGTACAAATCGAAGAATTATTTTACTCGTTTCATTTCCCTTCATCTTTTATGATTGTTAATTTCGGATCCCAGTGGTCAACCTCACTTGAGGACATGATTTTAAAAAATCTTAGTAGTAGTAAAAGGACGAGGAAACTAAGCAACGTTATCAGTTTGAAATCTCAAATAGGTTTGCTGCTTTAGCAACTTCCGACGAAGTTGAGGAAGAGTTAGATGTTAATAGCGTGTGGGACAATATCCGAGATAATATCACAATTGCAGCTGAGTAGAGCATAGGTTATCATGAAACTAAGAAAAAGGAACCATGGTTTGATGAAGATTGTTCCATTGTAGTAGATAAAAGGAAACAGGCAAAATTGAAATTCTTACAGGATCCAATTGAGGAGAATAGAGATAATTATTTCAATGAAAGACGGGAAGCAAGTCGTATACTTAGGAATAAAAAGAGAGATTACTTGAAGGAAAAACTGAACAGAGATTAAGGGTGTTTGAGAATAAGGTTCTTAGGAAAATATTTGGGGCTAGAAGGGATGAAGTTACAGAAGAATGGAGAAAGTTACACACCGCAGAGCTGCACGCATTGTATTCTTCACCTGACATAATTAGGAACATTAAATCCAGACATTTCAGATGGGCAGGGTATGTGGCACGTATGGGCGAATCCAGAAATGCATATAAAGTGTTAGTTGGAAGGCCGGAGGGAAAAAACCTTTAGGGAGGCCGAGACGTAGATGAGAGAATAATATTAAAATGGATTTGAGGGAGGTAGGATATGATGGTAGAGACTGGATTAATCTTGCTGAGGATAGGGACCAATGGCGGGCTTATGTGAGGGCGGCAGTGAACCTCCGGTTTCCTCAAAAGCCAGTAAGTAGTGGTGGTAGTGGTGGTGGTGGTGGTAGTGGTAGTGGTAGTGGTAGTGGTAGTGATAGTAGGACCAGGATTAGACTATCTTTAGCTCTTAAATTGACAAAGCTTCATTTCTCACACTAGTTTATTAAACCGTGTCGGACTGTGAAGAAAACAACTATCGCAATGTCCATATTTTATATTATGTCGTACAATATTATAGTGTTGTGAAATTTTAATTTTCCTAACAATTTTTTTTTCTATTGTTCTATTAAAAATAGCCTATTAACCTGTTGTATCCTATAGGATACTTTGCGAATTTAAGGCACTCTCTACCAGCTCCTGAGATCATCAAAGTACACGGGAGATCAGACTATTGTGTCTTCATGCTGTAATTTATGACTGACAGCAGAGACATTCTGGAAGGTGTGGTTAAGAGAAAAATTGCTTACTATTGCTAATGGTACTCGACACAGAGTTTCGCTGCTTCTTACTGATTTTGGTTGAAAATTTTTGTGACGACAGAATGGGAAAATCTAGAAATTTTCTTAGGAAATATATTATAATCTTCAACCATTATCAGTACGAGGTATACCTTTTCGTCTGTTCCAATTCACTTTACAACATTCATCCTTTTCGCCTGTTTGCTTCCGTTTTGTAAATTATTCTTTCTGCACATTCTATTCATGTTTGCCGTCAAAATATTTTTGTCCTATTTCAATTACTCCTGCATCTTTCGATTTTCTCATTTCTACTTTAAATTAGTTTACAATTTTCTAATTTCGATGTAAGAATGTGTGTCTTACTGATTTCTTTCTGAAAATTTAAATTTTAAAAGCTTTTTGTTTGAAAGTTCAAAGTTAATTACTGTAGATCTACATATAACCGACTGGAAAGGAGCAATGTAGTGTTTACTCCTATTCTGGAAGAATTTGTAACTAAATTAGGCCTACATCTTGAAGCGTTCTGTATTCAGATTTATATCTTCCATTTTCGTATATTATTTCGGAGTCCAAGTAATACGATGTGTACCAAATAGGAGACAACTTGGTGATTAATGCTTTCATCCTGTGTTGTCCATATGTAATAATTTACTAGGGTTGTCAATGCTTTGGATGAAACTTCATTACAAGAACAGTAAATAACGCTTCTCTCCATTTTGTTTCAGGTGGACCAGGAGGAAGGTGGAGAAGACACAATTTTATCCAGTGGCGAAGGAAGTGGACGAGGGGAAACCGGAGGTTTGTTGCCTCCTTTTCCCCCACCTCCCCCAGGTCCTGACGGTATGTCCGTCCTTGATCACTAATTAACACGAAGTATAACACGGAAGCTCCAGAGCTCTTACTTTCTCCTATCACTTTGTAGGACGGACGTAACGTCAACTTGCTGGCATGATCTGTTGGCTTTGTAGTTGTGCTACCATTTCCGAAATCCTTACCTGCTTCCTTTTGAATTCAAGTTTCCACAAATTATCTGTTTCTTCATTCCTTCTTTCTTTCACAAAGATATCAACAAAACTATATTACTATAATCAGTGAAGGAAGTGGGGAAAAAAACCAGAGGCGGTATGCTAACCCAAGATTTTTCCCTGACATACCTCGTTTTAAGAAAGGCATATCCCCTCCCTAACAACATACACATACATGATATATACAATAAATTGTTTCTTGCAGTCAGTAACACGAATCTTTGAAAGTTACGCAACACATTAAATTTCTTAATAAAATAATTTCAAGTTACTTCAGTTATTTACTAGATTATTTTGCAATGACCATTGAGACTTATCATTTAAAATAATGTAAAAGTTTCAAAGTGCCCTACTTAATTATTAATAAAAAGTGCAACAACAACAAAAATGACACAGTCACTAAATTGGCAACAATGGCCACCACAAGCTACAGACCACAGCCTTCTATACTTGAAATACTACCGTTGTAAGCATTCCAGGTGTTGACTTATCAAATAAACGTGTCTAAATACACGTTGAATACAGTTCCAGAAGGCTGTGGTTTAGATTTACGAAGCAAACAGATAGTAGGCTACTCTTTGCTGTGAAGAAATGTATATAGTCCACACCTGTGGAGTAACGGTCAGCGCGTCTGGCCGCCAAACCAGGTGGCCCGGGTTCGAATCCCGGTCGGGGCAAGTTACCTTGTTGAGGTTTTTTCTGGGGTTTTCCCTCAACCCAATACGAGCAAATGCTAGGTAAATTTCGGTGCTCGACCCCGGACTCATTTCACCGGCATTGTCACCTTCATATCGTTCAGACGCTAAATAACCTAGATGTTGATACAGGTCGTAAAATAACCCAATAAAAAAAATGAAATGTATAAACAAATTTTTACGGATCACATATTTTTCAGTGACGGTATGTCATTTTTCACTAACAATAGCCTATGTTTTCTGTCCATAGAAACCAGTGGCGGTATTCTATACCGGCACATACCGTCTCACCAGCGAATATGATTATAAAGAATGGACACTGAGCGAATTTTCCTGTATTTTGTTTCTCTGTGCGCCGGCGTTTAGTTCTACTTTCAAGCGCTAGAGGTTAGTGTAATCGAGCATACGCTAAGATAATAATTGGGTATAGAGTTGAGACACAGGATCCAAACATCGCCTACCTTATTGCATGATGCAGTAACGCTTTGCTACAAATAAATTCAAGTTAATACCTTTTCCTTATTTCTCAGTGACGAACTGGTTGTAACAATAATTTTTTATATGTCAGATATAATAAATTATATTATAAAATAATATACATTACAAAATTAAGTATCAAATTCGTTTAATATTTGTATAAAATATAATATAGGTATATGGTTTTACTTTTCATAAGAGTTTTGCGTTTCCATTTTCAGTGCTATCAAATCATTACATATTTTAATTGTTGTTGGGGTCAACGTCTCAACTCTCATTATAAAGGAACTCTAGAGTCTAGACATTACTGTTAATGACGGATTTATTATTTTATGGATCCAATTTATTTTATTTGAGTACATAATGTACCTAGATTTATTCATTATATGCGTTATATTTCCGCTGTGTGGACTGCTAGTTGGTGTGATATGAGCGCCAACTGTAGGGAGAAAGCAGAATCTCACGCTCTAGCTGGCTTGAAGGTCATTGAAATCAGTCCGGCTACATCAGACGCGAAGTATCCATATTTAATTACCTATACGCTGGTCTCACTTCCCTCACTGACTGTGATCGTACTGCAATTGCAAGTTTTCTTTCTTTCGGCACAAGTATGCAGTTCATTCACAAAGTTAAAACAATGTGCTGCCCTCATAGGGTTCGCATGAATATTCTCTTTCTGTAGTCTCATTGATTACTACGAACGCTAGAAATGTAACACCATGGATAGCACATAAGTATGAATTCGCCGTCCGCAATGACGATGCATGATTTAGATTTAAAAAAAAACTTCGTGTGAATGTGAAGTTTGTGGAAATCTTAAATATTATCATCAAAATGACCATAATCATCTCGGTAACACAATTGAATAAAGCCTGGTATTTTGCTCAAGAACCGATTTTGATCCAATAACATAAACGTAATTCTTAAATTCTGAATTAATACTAAATTTATTTTTGCCAATCTTTCTATTAATTGCCACTGAAAAATGATACTGAAAGTATGATTTATTTTCGAAAATCTTCCAGCTTTTCTTTTTCAGGCCAAAACCTTATTACCTTATATTTAAATTTAGAAATAGAATTATTGGTAAACAAAGACGTATTCTTATACATTTAGTACATAGAATGATATAAAATATCTGTAAAATAAGATTAAATACGTATTTTATAAAGTAGTTCGTATTTTCAAAGCCAGCAATGTTCATTTATTTATTTATTTATTCATTCATTCATTCATTCATTCATTCATTCATTCATTCATTCATTCATTCATTCATTCATTCATTCATTCATTCATTTAATCTGACAGGATTAAGGCCATAAGGCCTTCTCTTCCATCCTACCAGATAGCACATATAAATACAAAAAAGAAATACAGACGCTGATGAAAATAATACAAATTAAATTAAAGCCTTAATAGAGGGTCAACAGGGACAAAAGTAGACTATAGAGCTCTCATCGAGCTAATACAAGAAAAAAAAGAAAGAAAAACAGAGATAGCAATGATGATAGTGATAACTGATAACCAGGGAACGGATTTATATGGACTAAAAATATATGAAATATGTAAATATATATGTAGTTATTTTTACCAAAATATGGAATTAAATATGGATTTTTACCAAAATATGGAATTAAATATGGACTTAAAATTATAAAAAAATGACTATGTACGTTAAATATTGGTACATTTTGATCAAACTAAACAAAAAATATAATGGACGTACCTTATCTTCCAATGTAGTTTCAACAAAACACAATTTTTATTGTCTGTTACCATAACAATAGGTTACAAACATTTCTTTCAAGTGCTGAAAAGTGAATCTTCTTCTATTGTCTCTGAGGATAGATTTATACTGACTAAAAGAGCGTTCGACGTCACAAGAAGTAACTGGTACATAATTCAATTTCACAATGTCTGCTGGGGATAAGTCCAAGTTAATCTTCACTGTTGATTCACCACTCATCACAGCAACAACCTTTTGTAGTTCTTCATATCCAGGGTTTTTTGAAAGTACAGTGTCCACCTTAGCTCTTACTGCATCTGCAACTTTACCTCTACCACGATTCAGTTGTTCCACAGTACTATTTATAATTTCAAAACTTTCAGATAGTGAAAGGTGCCTATTTTGGAGACTTTTGAGCGTTTTTATGATGCATGAAAATGTATGCTGAATGTGAGCTAAGTCATTCTTCACACTTATGTCACAGGTAACTGTTTTCGCAGTATCAATTGAGACTGCATCTTCAGAGTCCAATGCAAGGAGAACATTGTTAATAGAGTCTATATGTTCGGCATAATATTCAACTGCTTCTAGCCATGTACCCCATCTAGTTAAAATTGGCTTTGGTGGCAATGGAATTTCAGGGTACATTTCTTTCAACACGTTAACTCTACTGGGAGCTTTGAGAAATACTTTTTTCACTGATGAAATCAACAAATCTACTTTAGGGAAATTGTCTCTGACCACTTCTGCCACACGATGAAATGCATGCGCCACACAAGTAAAATGAGTCAATTTAGGATATACAACAGATAATGCTTGTCCAGCTTTGACCATATAAGGGGCAGCATCGCTAATAAAGAATAACACATTATCGTACATAATACCCTTTGGCCACAGGATACCCATAGCTTCGTTGAACAGTTTAACTATAGTTTTGTTATTGCACTTTTCTAGAACATCACAATGTAAAAGAATTCGTTCAGAATATTGTTCACTTAACAAACCGATAACTACATTACCAACAAGTCTACCTTCTTTGTCGGGAGTCTCATCAATGGAAACCCAAATTGAACTATCTTTAATTTCATCTCTTATCTTCTGTATTGTCTCATCGTAGATGGATGGAGCATACGTCTTCCTAAGTGTTGACTCATCCGGGATTGTATGTTGAGTATATTTTTCAAGGAATTCCCTGAAGACCTTATTCTTTAGTTTGTAGAGAGGAATATCAGCAGAGATGAGAGAACGGCACAGGTCGATGTTAAACTCAGATCTTACATTCGATGTTGTTGGTTGTGTTAAAAACAATTGTCTCTGCTTGGAATTTAGTTGTTTGTTGGCCTGATGTTTACTAGTTGTAATGTGTTGTTGCACCAGGAACTTTTGTGTAGATGATACTGCACACTGACACAAATTACAAAATAATATTTTATTGTCAGTTGATAAACCATCTTCTTTAAATTCTGAAATGTAACTTGTTAGTTTTGATTTTAAATTGACTGAATGACGTACTTTTGGCATATTTACCGTCTTTATAGTATGATTTACAAAACTGAACCTATGTGTACTCTGACTGGCATTTAACTGTTGAGCTGCACAACTGAAGTCTGTTAAAAATTTTAAATTAAATTAATACAGTTTTGTAACTTACTTTCCCATTGTTGATAGGACTGCTAATTTTCAAATAACTCTGATGTTAAAGGGATTACTGAACATGTGTTTAAATCTCTATTGTTGAAATGTATTTTTAAAAGTTAATGGAATTTTGTTTTGTTTTATTGTTAAACCTAATATAATATGGACTGTTTTATATGAAATATGGAAAATATATGGAAATTAACGAAAATATGTACTAAACTCTAAAATATGGAAAAATATGGAAAATAAAAGTAGGATTTTTCAACCCTACACATTGTGAAACATAAAGATAATGCAAAATATAAATTATATTAGCTTTATAAGTAAATATGTATTTACATATAAATCCTTTCCCTGCTGATAACTAATAATAATAATAATAATAATAATAATAATAATAATAATAATAATAATAATAATAATAATAAATACATTACATATTAATTGTCAATTTTACAACAGCATATTTACAATATTTACTATAAGTTATGGGTTAAGCCGAAGTTGCGCAACCTGACAGGTGTTCAACAAGCAATTCCATGAACTAGAATGTGATTTTTTAATTTAAATTTGAATTTTGATATTGTCCGACAGTCTCTGACATGGTCAGGGAAAATTCCAGAGGAGGTTTGGAACCGACATGCTGAAAGATGATGAGTAGAAGGATGCTCTGTTTTTCTCCTTCCTGTAAAAATAACTAAAAGTGAATTATCAGATTTAGAAAACAAACCATTCAATTGTATAATATGGCCCTTTAAAGTTTCACTCCATCTCTCTAATAGTCTTCGTAGGTTTCTTTAATGTCTATTTTTATTTTAGAATATTATTTTGCATTATATTTGGTTCCATCCAGCCATTGCGTACGTTCTAATTATTCCTATCATTACTTTTTATAAATGTCAATTTTTTTTCAACTTGTAAATCGCCTAAAATTTCGTCATCCCTTTTGTCATCCAAAAATCGTCTGTGTGTGCGCGTATGTGACATCACAATTTTAAATCGGGTTTCCGGCGTCAACAGTGCACTTTGATTTATAAACAAAAATAAATAAATCAAGCTTCCTTTATGAAAAGGTTGCCAAGTTTGACAATGCGTATTATATATTTTCGGATCCTAAACATGTAAAAATCTGCTCATCTACTGTAAAGAGGTAGAACCCCGTAAATAAGAGTCATGTTCCCTATTTAAAATACATAGCTGAGATTCTTGTATATAGAATTATTAAACATTTCAGTAATTAAAATTACGTACAGGTAACCTTTATATACATATTTTATTTTAATTTCTTTTATTTGATATTCACTCGTTAAATCATCCACATTTTACGTAATAAATTTTATTACAGCCTAAATAGCTTCTCATGAACAAAGCCACGTGATAACATTGATCAACTGATGATGGCCATCTGTATGATTACAGTATGTATTTTTAATACCTACGTCAGCTACAGTAATATAATGGCCAGTACGATCAGTTAGTTTTATATCAGTCGTATCCCACCTAACATGCCCAATGACATATTAGGACTATAGATTGATAGAGATGAGCAAAAGGTCTGAGTGTGTGAACTGTACAATACAAAAACCGTTAACCGGAAGAAATACAAATTCAAATATTGCGTATCGATTACCATAATGCAGTAGCATCTGAACATGTAAGTTTTTATTCGAAAAATGTAAATAAATCAACTGGACTATAATTTCAGAATTATAATTTAGCTTGGACATACATACATACATACATACACACAGTGTTCTGCCCCAATGCATGTCTTTCACTGCAAACCCAGCTTTCTCCAATCTTTCCTATTTTCTACCTTCCTCTTAGTCTCCATATGTGATCCATATATCTTAATGTCGTCTATCATATTATGATATCTTCTTCTGCCACGAACTCTTCTCCCATTCATCATTCCTTCCAGTGCATCCTTCAGTAGGCAGTTTCTTCTTAGCCGGTGACCAAACCAATTCCTTTTCCTCTTCCTGATCAGTTTCAGCATCATTCTGTCTTCATCCAGTCTTTCCAACACAGCTTCATTTCTTATTCTATCTGTCCATTTCACACGCTCCATTTTTCTCCATATCCACATTTCAAACGTTTCCCTTCACTTGGTCGTAATGTCTATGTTTCTGTCCCATACAATGCCACACTCCACACGAAGTACTTCATTAGTCGCATTCTTAGTTCTTTTTCCAGAGACCCGCAGAAGATGCTCCTTTTTCTATTAAAAGCTTCCTTTGATATTGCTTTTCTCCTTTTCACTTTCTGACAGCAGGTCTTGTTATTGCTTATAGTACATCCCAAGTTGTCCACTTGTTCTACTGCCTCCTTTAGTATTCGCAAGTTTACCTTCTTTATTTTTCTTCATATGACCATTATCCTCATCTTGTTTACATTTATCTTCATCCCGTACTGCTCACAGCTATCATTTAGCCCCACTAGCATATCCCTTATTATCGTCTCCTCTATTGCTAACAACTCCATTCCATATCATCAGCAAATCTTATGCACTTTATTTTTCTTCCTCCTAGTATCACCCCTCCAATTTTCTGAAAATACTTCTTTACCAAATTCTCCAAGTAGACGTTGAACAGGGTAGGTGAAAAAGAACATCCTTGACGAACTTCTCTCCTTATTTCTCTTCCTTCTGGCATTTCTTCTCCTATCCTTACTTTGACTAGTTGTTTCTTATAAAGATTATTGAACAGCTCTTTTCTTTCCAATCCACACCTATTTTATTCAGGCTGTCCATCAGTTTGTTCCATTTCACTCTATCAGACGCCTTTTCCAAGTCCATAAATTCTACCCATATATACACTTCTTTATTCTTCTCTAGGTATTTTTCGCTGATTGTTCGTAGGAGTCCAATTGCATGCCCCACACCTTTTCCCTTACTTGCAGCCAAACTGCTCTTCTTCCAGCTGTCTTCCAGCTTAGAATATAAACGTTGATTCGGTATTCGCAGAAGAATGTTCGGTGAGAGCGATATCAAGTTGATAGTCCTGAACTCGTTACATTTCTTGGCATTATTTCTCTTTGTAAATCAAATTATATAGTTGAGATTGAAAATGAAATAAAACCCATCCAAACAATGAAAATGACATAATCGAACATTTTTGTGACTACCCAAAACCTAATTTGTAATAATTTATACCTTTAACGTTGATATCTCATTTCTAATGAAATGTAACTTAATTGAAGATTTGTTCATATAATGTAAGCTACACGTTTTCCTTCAGAAACTCCTAATATACAATCACGCAAGTAATTTCTAGGTCTTTACGAGTTTCAAGAAACATCGTATTCCAGAAAAATTTGTTTCTAATAGGCCTAGGAGAACACTAATTAATTATTAATATAAAAAATTATGATTATTTAAGATAAGTAAGACAAATGCTTTCCACATACTGAAACTTCTAGTTAATCTCGTATCTATTATTTTGATATCTCACACTTATGCTCAAATTACCATTCACGAATTATAACACTCATAACTAGACAGTGTATGCGGGATGACTTAAGGGAAAGTGAAGTTGCTTCGTATCAGAGTATATGGCACGTGCCGCGCCGTCCGTCTTTTGTGTACCTGGCGAGTACAGCAGCGTACATAACGAAGGAACACTGGTCCGTTCATAGTAACATTGCAACTCAATGTGTGCAGTTGTGTTATCCTGCTCAAGTATTTAGTACGCGTTGAATAGTGTAGTGTTGATCCATTCATAATGGCAAAACTTTAAATTCGCTCAGAGATACGAAATGCAATTAAGAAGTATGAGAGTGACATTTTATGTATTAACGAAGACAATATCGCGTGTAATGTATGTAAAATTGAAATAAAAACCAGAACAACTCAGGCTATAGAGAAACATTGCAACAGTACATCGCACAGGAAATGCGTTGAAATGAAAACTGAGGAACCATCTACATCACCATCATCATCATCATCATCATTTAGTTGTGCGGGTCTAACGACACGTGCAACATGATGCTCAGTACAAATATTCCTCTAAAGAAATTGAGTGTTCCCCATTTTAGAGGTTTTCTTCAGAAATTCTCTCGATACAAAAACTGTTTAAGCGATAGGCGAAGACGATTCAGCTTCGACAACTTACGAGAATATATCGTCGTTTACTGCAACGCTGGTAATTGCATCAAAGATGACGAGGACTGAACCTTGCAAAGTATGTACTACAGTACGGTATTTTTCTTTTCCTTCTGATTGTACGGAGATACAGTAGCATGTTGACATCGTCTGTTTACGTTTAAAACCTGTTGAGCCATGGTCTGAATGAAAAACTGTAACATATAGTAAATGTGCACTTACATTCAACGATAAGTCTACTTATAACCAGCTTACCTATGGATATCCTACAAAGGCATTTTGTTGGTTGTTACAAGATTCTATAACACTTAGTTAAAAAAAATACTTTGATTCCTATACATATATTCTAGTTTATTTTGTGACCAATACTACCAATTCCATGACCATTTCTAAGGTAGGATAACCGATTTTCGTATTCAATCAAAACTACTGGATCAGTGGTCTAGAAGGCCGCAGCTGTTTTAGCAGTGTCCGGATACAGGCCGAACTTTCGAAACGATGCGTCAATCAGTGATGCTGCGTACGATCGATTGCACTGCGACCACTGGCGACACTTCGAGTACTGTCTGCACACCTGCTCAGCAACCTGTGGGGAGGTGTTCAAGTGCGACAAGGAAAGAGCTATGTTTGGTTGAAAACAGCTGCTACTATCTATTCAGAAAACAACTCACCTTAGTAGATATTTATTGCCGTAATGGTGTTTCAAGGCCCGACATACTCGAAGATGCAGTGTTGTAATCGATACATGTACCAGGATTGCCACTGCCGTTATCATAATCACTGTCACTGCCAGTGCTGAAACATTCGCTGTCTGTATCCATCCTCCATGTCCAAAAGTGATAAATTAAAATACCGTCCACATCAGGCAATTTTCCAATAGTTTTCCCTATTAATCTTCAGTATTCGTCACGTGATCAGAGTAGCGTTTACAGTCATCTCTTATAATAAGATACTACACAAGATACGGTAGTGCATATTTAGGAATGTTAGTCAGGTCCCCATAGAATTTTTCGTGCTACACGCTTCAATTTAGATCAAGCGAGTTCAATTGCACTTAGGTCGCACATATAAAGTGAGAAACTTTAAATCAACTTAAACTATTTAAAATTTCTTATGTAACGATTGATACCATAGGGCCCCATGTGTTAAAATCATCCTTAGCTATTTATTTATTTTATTTACTTTAGCTTCCTCAAATTAGAGGCTGCCATTATACAAAGCATACAAAACAATACAAGAACAAATAGATGATGAAAGATAACAGAGTAAGAAAAAAAGTAAACAAGTGCACAAACAAACAATGGCAGTATATAGAATAAAAAAAGTTACAAGTAAAGAAGCGATGAAAGCTAATAAGAGAAAGAAAAATGATAATGGTGCGTCAGTTTTTTCAGTACACTGAATTAGAGTCCATATAGGTGGTTCCGTAAACGTTTGACTGACTCTCTAATTATGAGGAGGGCCAGTTCATTCAGAAACGATTTGTGCAGTCCTAGGGTGTTGCAGAATTGAGAAGATAAGTTAGGTATAGTTCCTCTTGCTCCAAACATCAATCCTGTAACACTGATATCGTGAAGTTGGTATTTATCAACAGTAATCTCACTAGACGTTTTGATTTATCTAGAGAAAATCAAAACTCGAGTGGGATTTAATTGACTATTACACGATTAGAAGAAAGTATATAAAGATTAGAAGTAACGAAGTACTCCAATACAATAAAATATTAATTGACTTACGAAAATACAACTGTCTTCAAATGTATTATTGTACCATCCCAACATTACAAATATTACGCTAGATGCATGCTAGATGGCAGTAGTGTCTTTATACAGACACTGTAATGATTACTATTCAATAAATCTTAATATTAAACAATCTCTGATACGTGACTATCCATAATATCATATAGCAGAAGTTCTTTTTATCCTCTCAGAGCAGAAGCTATAACATAACCTAACTAATATACACAAGTGTTAGAAAAGTTTTAATTAACGACGATGACATAAAAAATAAACATGAATAATTTTAAAAGGAATAATTATTGAATGTACAATTTTCAAATTTGAATGTGGTTGGTGGTTCAATTGATGCTATATTGGACGTGTGCGTAATAGAAGTGAAACTCGTTGATTTAGGCCTACATGATGTATTCAACTTATTCAGGATTTCCGAATGGTGCTCTTCATTTATTTGTAAATCGGATTTCAGAAGATGCATAGGTATGATCAGTGATTTTTATTAATTCTTGTTCTTGAATGCCAATGCGAGTCATATTTGAAACTGCTGTGCATCAACTGGAGTGGTTTGTAATTATATATATATATATATATATATATATATATATACTTTTTTTTTTGACGTCCAGACCAGCGCAGTTTCAAATGCTGGCAAACAAAGAAACAAATGCTAGGGACGCGATAAAATTAAACAAATGCTAGGGACGCGATAAAATTGTGCGATAAGCAGCCATGATTGGTTGAAATACGTCCTTTCGTACCGTTTTATTGGTCAAAAGTAGTATGACGTAGTAAGAGTGTAATAGTCTCTATAATACGGGATGGTTGGAACGTAGATTGCAAGTTTCTCCTCATGTACGTCTTCAGGCTGTCCTTTATATGTTTCAAACCTGATGGTGGGGTCGATTATCATACCCAGAGACAGGGATTCGCTAATGGCGATTATGTCAATTCGTCTGTTACTGCCATTGTCGGCAGTTCCGTGGACTTCTTCATAGACGGTGTATTTTAGTTTTCTAAGGGCATCGGCCAGTTTAGTTCTAATTGCATGGTGCCTGTGTGTACGCAATGTTTTGTCATAAGGGCAGGCTCCCAGGACATGTCCAATGGTTTCTATCTCACTGAGGCATCGCCTGCAGTGATTATCCTGAGACCTACCGGGTATGGCTCTTACAGCACTTACGTTGGCAGTCATCTTGATAGCCTCCTTCCATTCACCGCTAGTCATTCCATCGGGCTTAGTTATCCATTTGTTAGAGGGAGTGAATTCATTGTACAGAATAACGCCTTTTCCCTTTTGCGGTAAGTTGCACCATGCGTTGTACTCTCGCTGGGGTAATTCGGTCCTAATTTTTCTGGTGTTTATTACTCCTCTCGTAGAAGTTAGGTGTTCAGTTCCATCGATTTGAAGGTTGTTCAAACAATGTTTAGACATAGACAAAGACGACGATAACAATCACAACATGAGTTACGAGAAGCTGCAACAACAAAGATCACGATAAGGACCACGAAATGAACCACGATAAGCATAATAATAATGAACAAGATCACGATAACGACCCTGACAAAGAAAATAAGGACCATGAAAGGACTACAATAAAGACAACAATCGTCGCGATAAGGACCACGACAAGGACAAGGAACACAGTAACGACCACGACAAAGACAACAAGGATCAGTATAAGGGCCCTAGCAAAGACAACAAAGATCACGGTAAGAACTACGACAAGGTCAACGAAAAGAACCACGATATGCGTAAATATCACTATGTGAATCACGGTCCTTATTGTGGTCCTTGTCATGATCCGTGTCTTGGTACTTGTGATCCTTATCGTGATCGTTGCCGTACATATTGTAATGATCCTTGTTGTCTTTGCCACGGTCCTTATCGCGGTCACTGTTGTCTTTGTCATGTTTCTTATCATGGTCCTTGTTATCTTTGTTGTGGTTCTTATCATGATCCTTGTCACTGCAATAGCCCTTATCGTTTCTGTTATCTTCATCATATTCCTTTCGTGTCATTTGTTGTTTTAGTTATGGTCCTTATAGTGGTCTTGGTCCTTACAGTGATACTGGTCCTTATCGTGGGTTTGTTTCTTATTTTGGTTCATGTAATGACCCTTATCGTGAACTTTGTCCTTATCATAGTCCATTTCGTAATTATTATCGTTGTCCTTGACTTTATCCGTGTCGCGTTTCTTATATTGGTTCTTGTTTTCCTTTTTATGGTCTTTATCTTGATCCTTATTGCTTTTGTCGTGGTACTTGTCTTTGATATGTCCCTTACTTTGTTGTCTTTGTTGTCTTTATCGTGGTCCTTGTTGGTATTGTAATAGTCCTTATCATCTTCCTTGTTGCTGTTTTTAATTCTTATGGAAATATACAAATTTTTACATCACATGAGCCCTATTTTTTAGTACTTATGGAACATTCTAATTGTTACATATCATTTGCATTGTTTTTTTTTTATTTCTGATGGAAGCACAAAAATTGTTATATATCATTTGCACGGTTTTTTTTTTTTTTTTTTTTTTTTTCGTTCTTGTGGAAACTTACAAATTGCAAAATGTCATTTGCACTGTTGGTTCTTAAGGAAACATACAAATTGGTACAAATCATTTGCATTGTTTTTAGTTGTTATAGTAACATACAAACTGTTACATATCATTTTCACTGTTTTTAATTTCTTATGGAAACATACAAATTCTTACATAGGTATATCATTTGTACAGTTCCATAGTTCTTATGGAAATATACAAATTGCTACGTATCATTTCCACTGCTTGTTAGTTGTTATGGAAACGTACAAATTGTTATTTATAATTTCCATGGTTTTTTTAGTTGTTATGGAAACATGCAAATTGTTACATATAATTTGTGCTGTTTTTTTAGTTGTTACAGAAACGTACAAATTGTTACATATCAGTTGCATTGTTTTTTAGTTGTTATAGAAACGTACAAATTGTTACATATCATTTGCATTGTGTTTTATTTGTTATGGAAACATAACAATTGTTACATATCGTTTGCTTTGTTTTTTAGTTATGGAAACATACAAATTGTTGCACATCATTTTCACTGTTTTTAGTTCTTATGGAAACATACAAATTGCTACATAACATTAGAACTAATTTTTAGTTCTTATGGAAACATTCTAATAGTTACATATCATTTGCATGTTTTTTTTTTTATTTCTTATGAAAGAATACAAGTTGTTATAAATCATTTGCACGGTTTTTTTGTTGTTCTTACGGAAACATACAAATTTGCTAAATGTCATTTGCACTGTTTTTTAGTTCTTATGGACACATGCAAGTTGTTACAGATCATTTGCATTGTTTTTTAGTTGTTATGGAAACATATAAACTGTTACATATCATTGGCACTCTTTTTAGTTATTCTGGAGACATACAAATTATTACATAGGCCTATCATTTGCACAGTTTCATAGTTCTTATAGAAACATACAAATTGCTACATATCATTAACATTGTTTGTTAGTTGTTATGGAAATATACAAATTGTTATTTATAATTTTCATTGTTTTTTTAGTTCCCTTGAAAACATGCAAATTGTTACAAATCATTAACACTGTTTGTTAGTTGTTATGGAAATATACAAATTGTTATTTATAATTTTCATTGTTTTTTTAGTTCCCTTGAAAACATGCAAATTGTTACAAATCATTTGCGCTCTTTTTGTTTTTAGCTGTTATACAAACGTACAAATTGTTACATATAATTGTTATTGTTTTTTAGTTCTTATTGAAAAATACAAATTGTTACAAATCATTTGCATTGTTTTTTATTTGTTATAGAAACATACAAATTGTTACACATCATTATCACTGTTTTTAGTTCTTATGGACTGCAAGCATACAAATTATATATCATTTGCACGGTTTTTTTGTTGTTCTTATGGAAACAGACAAATTGCTAAAGTCATTTGTACTGGTTTTTAGTTCTTATGGAAACATACAAATTGTACATATCATTGCATTGTTTTTTAGTTCTCATGGAAACACACAAACTATTACATATCATTTGCATTGTTTTTTAGTTCTTATGGAAACATACAAATTATTACATATACCTATCATTTGCACAGTTTCATAGTTCTTATGGAAACATACAAATTTCCTACATATCATTTCCACTTTTAATTATTTGTTATGGAAACATAAAAATTGTTATTTATAATTTTCATTCCTTTTTTCAGTTCTTATGGAAACATACAAATTGTTACATATCACTTGCACTGTTTTTATTTTTTATAGAAACATACAAATTGTTACATATCAATTGAACTCTTTTAGTTCTTATGGAAATATAAAAATTGTTACTTATCATTTTCACTTTTTTTTTTTTTTGTTATGGAAACAAACAAATTGTTACATGTAATTGTTATTGTTTTTTTTAGTTCTTATTGAAAATTACAAATTGTTACAAATCATTTGCATTGTTTTTTATTTGTTATAGAAACATACAAATTGTTACATATTATTTGAACTGTTTTAGTTCTTATGGAAAATACAAATTGTTTCATACCATTTGCACTGTTTTTAGTTCTTATGGAAACACACAAATTGTTACGTATCATTTCCACTGTTTGTAGTTGTTACGGAAACATACAAATTGTTACGTATCTTTTGCGCTGTTTTTTAGTTTTTATGGAAACATACGAATTGTTACATATCATTTCGTAGTTCTTGTGGATACAAAAATTACTTCATATCATTTCCAATGTTTGTAGTTGTTATAGAAACATACGAATTGTTACATATAATTTGCTAGCTTGCTTACTTACTTACTTACTTACTTACTTACTTACTTACTTACTTACTTACTTACCCGGAGGTTCATTGCCGCTCTCACATAAGCCCGCCATTGGTCCCTATCCTGAGCAAGATTAATCTAGTCTCTACCATCATATCCCGCCTCCCTCAAATCTATTTTAATATTATCTTCCCATCTACGACTCGGCATCCCCCACGGTCTTTTTCCCTCCGGCTCCCAACTAACTCTCTATAGGCTATGGATTTTTGCATTCGCCCATACTTACTACATGCCCTGCCCAACTCAAACGTCTGGATTTAATGTTCCTAAGTGTCTGGATTTAATGTTCCTATTGCGTGCACTTCTGTGTTGTGTAACTTTCTCCATTCTCCTGTAACTTCATCCCTCTTTGCCCCAAATATTTTCCAAAGCACTTTATTCTCGAATACCCTTAACCTATGTTCCTCTCTCAAAGTGAGAGTCCAAGTTTCACAACCATAAAAAACAACCGGTAATATAACTGTTTTATAAATTCTATTGTTCAGATTTCTTGACAGCAGACTGGATGATAAAAGCTTCTCAACCAATTAATAACAGGCATTTCCCATATTTATTCTGTGTTTAATTTCCTCCCGAGTATCATTTATATTTCTTACTGTTGCTCCAATATATTTGAACTTCTCCACCTCTTCAAAAGATAAATTTCCAATTTTTTTATTTCCATTTCGTATAATATTCTCGTCACGAGACATAATCATATACTTTGTCTTTTCGGGATTTACTTCCAAACCTATCTCTTTACTTGCTTCCAGTGAAATTCCCGTATTTTCCCTAATCGTTTGTAGATTTCCTCCTAATACATTCACGTCATTCGCATAGACAAGCAGCTGAAGTAACACCTTCAATTTCAAACCCTCTCTGTTGTCCTGAACTTTCCTAATGGCATACTCTAGAGCAAAGTTAAAAGTAAAGGCGATAGTGCATCTCCTTGCTTTTGCCCACAGTGAATTGGAAACGCATTTGACAGAAACTGACCTATACGGAATCTGCTATACGTTTCACTGAGACACATTTTGATTAATCGAACTAGTTTCTTGGGAATACCAAATTCATATAAAAATTCTCTCTTAACCGAGTCATATGCCTTTTTGAAATCTATAAATAACTGATGCACTGTACTCTTATACTCCTATTTTTTCTCCATTATCTGTCGAATACAAAATATCTTATCAATAGTTGATCTATTACTTCTAAAACCACACTGATGATCCCCAATAATTTCATCTACATATGGAGTTAATCTTCTCAAAAGAATATTGGACAAAATTTTATACGATGTCAAGAAAAGTGATATTCCTCGAAAGTTACTACAGTTAGTCTTGTCCCCCTTCTTAAAAATAGGTACGATTATGGACTCCTTCCATTGTTCTGGTACAATTTCCTTTTCCCAAATAGCAAGTACAAGCTTATAAATTTCGTTAGATAATGCGCTTCCATCCTCTTGTATTAATTCTGCTGGAATTTGATCGATATCTGGAGACTTCTAGGGTGCTATGCATAGACATTTCGCTAGCCCGCGCTACGAGCGTGCTAAACTAGCCCCGGCTATCGAGTGATTATTTGTACAGGATTCATATCATATCATATTGCTAACACTGGTTTATGAATACGAAAAACATTAGTTCGCCGTTCATCCACCGGAAGCCCGCGCTAAGAATGTCTATGAATATGGCCCATAATTTTTCAGATTTTCTATCGCCATTTCGACTTCAGAAAGTGTGGTTTGGGGTATAAGTGACTCAGCAGTTTGTATTTCAATTTCGTCCCGATCATTTCTATTTGGCCTATGTATATGTAGTAATTGCCCAAAATAGTTTTTTCCATCTGTTTAGAATTGAATGAGAGTCTGCAAGCAAGTCACCATTCTCATCCTTGATCACGTTTACACTTGCCTGATGTCCATTCTTGAATTCCTGTATGCCCTTATATAAAACTCTAACGCTTTTATTTTTACTATTTGTTTCTACATCATTCATTTTTTCCTTCAAGTAATCTCTCTTTTTATTTCTAAATGTACGATTTGCTTCCAATCTTTTATTGAGATATTTATTTTTATCATTTCCACTGTTTTTTAGTTGTTATGGAAGCATAGAAATTGTTATGTATTATCCGACCAAGGCGAGTGAGGGCCAGGGAGATGAGCGCGCCACTTGTTCTGTTTACGTACGATACTGTCCTGCAGGCGGGACAGTCAAGAGGCAACGGAAGCACCAGATACTAACGCATCTTATATTATTACATAAGTAAATAAAGTTAAAAAGTTAATAATTATTAGTAATACACTTAGTTACACATAATGTTAGTTACTTGTTATAAATAATATTATTTCATTAAACACAATATATAGTGTTCCGCCGATGTATTTATACTTGTAACACAAAAAGAGTACAACTATTATTATCAACAGTAATCTCACTAGAGGTTTTGATTTTATCGATAAATCTGCGAGTGCAACACAAGCAGATTTATCTAGACTTCTAGAGAAAATCAAAACTCGATTGGGATTTAATTGACTATTACACGATTAGAAGAAAGTATATAAAGATTAGAAGCAACAAAGTACTCCAAAACAATAAAATATTAATTGTCTTACGAAAATACAACTGTCTTCAAATATATTATTGTACCATCTCAACATCACGCTAGATGGCAGTAGTGTTTTATGATTGTTTTCTTGTTATCAGTTGTGCCAACTATGGAATCTTCATATAACTCTGTGGACGGTTACTATTCAAGAAGGCGTTGTTGATTCAGTTTCATTTTTATTATACATTTGCATTCGACTTCAATCATCCGGATCCCAGTAACCAGCGTTAACTTACTTTGACAGATGATTTTCAATAAATCTTAGTATTAAACAATCTCTGATACGTGACTATTCATAATATTATATAGCAGAAGCTATAACATAACCTATTATAAACAAGTGTTACAAAAGTTTTAATTAGGGACGATGAAATAAACAAACGTTTTAATTAACGATGATGAAATAAAAAATAAACATGAATAATTTTAAAAGAAACAATTATTGAAAGTACTACATTCAAATTTGAATGTTTTAGTGGTTGGTGGTTCAGTTGATGTTATATTGGACGTATGCGTAAAAGAAGTGAACTCGTTGATGTACATGGTGTATCCCTCGACTTACTCAGGATTTCCGAATGGTACTCTTCATATATGACCAGTTCTTGTTCTTGAATGCCAATGGGAGTATATATTTGAAAGTGCTGTGCATCGACTGGAGTGGTTTGTAATTTTCTGTTTTTTGACGTCCAGACCAGTGCAGTTTAAATGTTGGCAAACAAAGAAACAAATGCTAGGGTAGTGATAAAAATAAACAAATGCTAGGGACGCGATAAAATTAAACAAATGCTAGGGACGCGATAAAATTGTGCGATAAGCAGCCATGATTGGTTGAAAGACGTCCTTTCGTACCGTTTTATTGGTCAAAAGTAATGTGACGTAGTAAAACTGCAATGGTCAATATAATTATAAAGTAATTACACTTTTAACTTAAGTCACTGCAATAATGTTTAATGTTTTTATATAGGCACAATAGTTTCTGCCACACCCAGAACGAAGAGGAATTGGAGAAAATTTTATTGCAGTTGACAAAAAATAACCCATATGGACTCAGTCGTAGGTAATAAATAATAATATGTCACTAAAATCATCATTTTAATTTGATTCTAATCTATTGAGCGAGTCAATTTGCCTATTTGATATTAAAAATAGAAATACTTACAGAAAATACTCCTATTGAAATATTTACCTACCTTTATTGCTTTTGTACAAGAAGAACCATTTTCTTTCTACTATAGAACAACCTAACAATACTTTCAGTAACTCGTTAATGCTATTCTTTCATATTCTAGAATTTAACAATAGTGGATATATAAATCTCACAACCTTCCTCTTTAATATATAGGCCTTTGGACTGTACGTTAATACTAAGAGGAAGGCAGAAAATAGAGAAGATTGGAGAATGGGTTTGCAGTGAAAAACCTGTCCTTGGGCAGAAAACTACTAATTAATGATATATTAAAGTATTTAAGAAATACAAAAACTAAAATGTTCTGGTTTTGAACCACGTATAGTGTTCATTCTCTCTTACACAACACAGAGTTGCACTTTGATGCTAATAATCAGAAATCCAGGGCCATGGCTTCCACTCAACTCCAACATAAATTTCAGCAGTTACATAATTATTTGTACTTTATGATTTGGTATCCATTCGCAGTCCAGTATTGTTACATTTTCCCCGAAACAATATTTCATGACGGATAAATGTGTGATGGAAATATTTAGACCATTTCCCAGGAAATCCACTATACGTATCCCATTAAGCGTGCACAGTGGACAGTTGGACGAATTAGCGAATATTAATTAAAAATTTACGCTCTTCTGACTATAATCCGTAGATATGACTATTTATTAGAACAGAAGAATAAATCATGCAAATTTGCTTTAATTGTTACTCGTGCTCAGATCCGTTCATTCCAGTTACAAATTTTAGAGATTAGTGTTAATTTTGTAGATGCACTCTTAACTAAACTATAGCATCTGCATTGCATGCCAGAGGCCCGGTTTCGTTTCCATTTAGGTATACCTAAATGGAAATTATAATCAACAAAAACTGCATTTGGCAGATATTCTAGAGATAATATAATTTTCAGTAATTGATTAACTAGCGGACTTACTCGTGTTAATTATGAAAGTCTGTGCGGCTTACAGCTGTTTCGGTGCTCCATCACACCATCCTCAGAGCCTACTAGATCTCGGCGTCATCTCGTACTTCTCTGCCTGTTGTGTGGGTGCGTTTGATTGTTGAAAAGTGTTGAAACGTGGAGTAAAATAGTGTGTGTGTACTGAAATTGATCTGTGTGTTGAGAATTTGAACAGGGTGTGTTTTAGTGTGTTTGTATATTTCGTATTGTTCTAGTGTGTTGAGTTTTTGGTTCTTGGGTTGTATGTGTAGGATTTCCATGTCCGCATTTATGTTATTGTATGTATGGTTAGCATTGGTTATGTGATCGGCGTATGTAGATGTATTGCGTCCTCTGGTTAATGCTTTAATGTGTTCTTTGTAGCGTGTTTGGAATGATCTGTCTGTCTGTCCAATGTAGAACTTGTCGCAACTATTACATGTGAGTTATCTACATACGCCGATCACATAACCAATGCAAACCATATATACAATAACATAAATGCGGACATGGAAATCCTACACATACAACCCAAGAACCAAAAACTCAACACACTAGAACAATACGAAATATACAAACAACTAAAACACACCCTGATCAAATTCTCAACACACAGATCAATTTCAGTACACACACACTATTTGACTCCACTTTTCAACACTTTTCAAAACGCACCCACACAACAGGCAGAGAAGTACGAGATGACGCCGAGATCTAGTAGGCTCTGAGGATGGTGTGATGAAGCACCGAAACAGCCGTAAGCCGCACAGACTTACATAATTAACACGAATAAGTCCGCTAGTTAATCAATTACTTATATTCAAGTGTTAAAAGCAGTGTACGCAAGATTCAAAATGGATATAATTTCCCTGTCATAATTTCACCAATTTTGTTTACATCATGAACAAATTACGATTTTCTTTCCATTCACCTTTGTAACAAGTTCCCCGGCACATAGTAGGTTTGACATCTTATATAAGATATTAAAGATTCTTGATATTCTCACCCTTATGAGAAGTACAACTCATAACACGAATTATAATATTTCCTATTGTCTAGATGTTTGTTTTTGAAGAAGGAAGCAATACTCTGAACTCACTTTTGCATAACATATCAGACTCAAGATACATAATAAAGAGGGAAATAGTATATCTAACTGCGAAGGGAAGAGAACTTGTTAATGTTTATTTGTCTGTATGCACCCCCATGCTATTATTTCTGATGCTGTTATAAGCGTCTTACAACTAGAAGAATATTTTGTTCATTCATTCATTTAGTGTTCTGCCCAAGGGCAGGTCTTTCACTGCAAACCAAGCTTTCTCCAGTCTTTCCTATTTTCTGCCTTCCTCTTTCTTTCCTCATATTATCCATATATGAGCCGTTCAGAGCAGAAGTGGTGTAAGACAAAAATGAGTAATGAGCAAAGCCCGGGACTTAAGCAGGTAAACAATGCTTACAGGTTAAGTATGAAAGGAGGTTTACTGAACCCTGACGCTAGTTACACACAGTGAATATTCGATACGTACACGGGTGTTTTAGTACAGACTACGACAAAAATAACTCCTCGCCCAAACTTTAGCGTAAAACAAAAGGATTACGTTACGTTTGACAAAGTGAACTGCAAAATAGTACAGGAATAACCTTTTCCCCGTGTTATGTGGATTGAGTATGCCAACAACAACATTTACTATAACTGGTTTCAAATACAGAAACCCAAATGTTGTTATCAGATATTTCTTCTCGAATGCTATGCAGAACATTTTCGTAACATGATATTAAATATCCTTTACGTAGAGTTGTTTCAGATAGGGCAATTCTACCTGTACACTTCTCTATAAAATTCTTGAAGGGGGGTTTCCAACTTGTTAAAAGGAATGTTGGCGCTCACCATCATTTCACATAAATCCTGGAAAAAATCATTGTGTCTATCAGAATTTGAAACAAGGCGTGCTTTCTTCCTTCTCGTTACGTATGAATAATTGTAAATGAGCTTCATGTCTCTGAGTTTTATTATGCTGTTGTATGTATTTGGAACTCTCGCCCCTTATTACAGTGTGGCACACGTTACATTTCATATTAATATTATCTGTACAAAAGTACTTACTTCCGTATAGTTCTACAAGTTACTTTAATTTATCTTCTTTTTCAGTAAAACTTTCGGCATAGTAAAATTGTGCACAATAGACTGGTACTCGCCTGTACTCTTGGAATGCTAGCTATCAACTACCAGACAACCGATCACTAGTATGAAGTCGAATGGGTAGTCTTTCGGGACTAGGTGGAAGACGTTTCTTTACAAACACAACCAGCAATACATACTTTGTGTATTATTAACATGACTTTAAACTGCTGAACTCCCTAGGCTTGGTAATGAGGGTTAAAGTAAACATTCTGTAAAATACAGCGCAAAGTAGCAATTACTATTCAATGTATTTAAACTATTAGTAGTCAATGGATAGCAAGAAGGACATATTATTTGCTACTTTACGCTGTATTTTACAGAATTTTTACTTTAAACCTCATTTCCCAATTTTGACTTACACCACTTTTGCTCTGAACGGCTCATATCTTAATGTTGTCTATCATCTGATATCTTCTTCTACCCCGAACCCTTCTTCCATTCACCATTCCTTCCAGTGCAGCCTTCAGTAGGCAGTTTCTTCTCAGCCAGTGACCCAACCAATTCCTTTTCCTCTTCCTGATCAGTTTCAGCATCATTCTTTCTTCACTTCCACACAGCTTCATTTCTTATTCTGTCTGTCCACTTCACACGTTCCATTCTTTTCCATATCCACATTTCAAATGATTCTATTCGCTCCCTGTTTCTGCCCCATACAATGCCACACTCCATATTTTGTTTATGTAGGCTACTAATATAATCAAATTTTTTAAATCATTTCTTCGTAATAAAACCCAAGTAATAGCATTATTTTATTCTTTTTTAATGTTTAAGAGAGACAGAATGCACTTTTACAATGCCGGTCTATAGACGACTGATTTTTACTGTTTCATAACATTTCTCAAAGAATTTACTGATTGTATGTTATTGAATATCGGTTTAAAATACATATTCAGAATTCTTTTACATTATTGTAAAAGATGTAAAATTGATCAGAATTTTTAAATAAAGATAAAATATTTTTCGATGCTACATTTTCATGTACTTAATTTCCTAAAATAACCCATAGTTTTAATGAAATGTCCTGTGTGCCCGCGGTAACCTTCCTAATGTCTGCCCATTCCGTTTGATTTCACGAAGACGAAGAATCTGGACATAAAATTCAATGAACTGCAGCAATACCTAAAAAAAAATAACCGTATTCATTCTCGACTGTGTGTATAATAGAAAACAGTGTACCTTCAATTATTTTATTGTTCCAATCTCCAAATTGGTTTTGTCGTGTGGTAAACAATAATTTTGACATTTCCTGAAGAAAGCGTAGTCGCAGTGTAGGAGAGCATGTTATGTTCTGATAAATTCTTCGGATCGTGAAACATAATTGTATTCTTTCAAACAGAAAATGATTTAGATACCTTAATACGGTGAAGGTTGGGGCGCGCGGTAACGCTGCAAAGCGTTCGATTCCCGAAGGGATCATGGATTTTTCCATTGATCTAATCCAGGCCTGCAGAACTCGCAAAGTAGGAGAACTATGACGTCAGCCTCACTCCACTTCTATTGGGGATGATCGACTTCCGCCCCGAGAATGAATGTTGATGCAGCCGAGAATAACGAGAGCGCCGCCGTGACCGCACAGGTAGAAAAGGTGGGTGGGGTAAAAGAGGGGAGGAAAGCAGTCGCTCTCAAGAGCTACAGTTCTGCAGGCCTGATCTAATCCTTCTAGAAGCACTATAGCCCTGGGTCTACTGAATCTCAAAGAGAAATGAGAACTATGGATATTTTTAATCTAAGTACACCAGAGAAATCTCAGGCAGTAGTGATGGGGTCATCATCGGCTTCTTAGTACTGTAGACTGCAAAAATTTGCCTAGCATCATGCTTAATTGTACAATTATTGAATACAGCAAAATAGTAAAAAATCTTGGAATATTTATGGATAATGATCTTAACTGGAAAACTCAATATATTATTTAATGCACCGAAGTACATATGATATTTCCATGCAGCACGTAGAGCTGAAAATCCGAGTTCAAATCCCGGTGCCGGAGAGAATTTTTCTCCTTTCCATTACTCTTCCATCGTATGGAAAACTCAAATTACCCAAACATGCAAGAAAATATTGTCGCTGCTCCACCCTTTGAAGCACGTAAAACACGTTCTACCACTTACATTAAAAATGAATCTTATACCGACACTTGTGATGCCCCATCTCGATTCCTTGTCAACAATCTTAAGTTCTCACTTAAATGACAGATTGCAGCGTGTTCATAATGTATGTATAAGATTCGTCTGTAATATTCGGAAATTTGACCATGTAACACCGTCTCTTGAGCTGCTCTAGTGGGCTCGTCTAAAGGAACGAAGAATCATACACGCTCTTTCACTTCTTTACAAAATTTTACATTACTCTTCTCCAAATTACTTGTCTTCACGCTTTCAGTTCCTGACTACTTCACGAAATCAGCATCAATGTCTCCTTTCTATTCCTCGTCACAGAACTTCCCTATACTCATTCTCCTACACTGTATCATTGAGCGTATTCCGAATCTCACCGGTGAGCAATCCGATGGCAACACGGTGTTCCGAATTCCACCGATGACGTCATTGATGCTCCACCGGTGTCGCACCGGTGCCATCAGCTTGCAGAGGCGTAGCACAGATAACAACTTACACAGTCGCCATGACAGCCATCGATCCTTCCAGCAGTTTTGTTCCTATTCCTCTGCAGCGTGACGTCATTGTTGTCCACCGGTCCGGTGAGATTCGGAATACGCTGTTTGCCTCGCCTCTGAAATACGTTACCTTGTGACGTCAGGGATTGCCGGACACTGTCACAGTTTAAAAGTAAGTTAGAAAAGTATGTTTTATCTCACAAAATCTGTTTCTGAGAAGTTGCTAGATTTATGCCGAAGTTTTTATCTTTAGTATTTTGGCAATAATTTTCTTTTGTTAGATTAACCCTTTCTCTTGTCTTTGTGCCAAGATACTAGAACAGCTTATTGTCCCTTAATTAATAACAATGATGCTGAGTGACATTATTTTGTGTCTTTATTTGTTGTATATTTTTTACTTTTTGTTTGTTCTCTTTTTTTTTGCATTATTTAATATGTTAGACTAATTTTTATTATTTTCAATTTGTTCAGTTGTTTTTTATGTCATTCATTCTGTAACTCGTTACTACTGTAGATTAATTGCATAGTAGTATAATTTTTCTTGTAGTTGTATTGTATTTCTGGTGGTGTGGAAGAGAAGGCCTGATGGCATTAACTCCACCAGAATAAATAAATAAATATTTCAACCTTTTTATGTGTATTTTAATCCATGTATTTTTAACATTGAGATTTTGTAACTATGTATATCAATATCTATATTCACTCATGTAACCTTCTATCTATATATATATATATATATATATATATATATATATATATATATATATATATATATACAGAGTGATTCATTATTACGTGTAAATACTTTGTATTTGTAATGTAGAGGTGAAACTAAGACTAAAACGTTCTATACAAATTTTTTCTGAAAACCTTTAATTCCAGAGTTAACGCCATTTTGCGTGGAACTTGCGGTCTAACACACCAAATGTAAACTAATTATCACTTTCGTACAGTGCATTTGGACTTCAATACAAAAACAACCAAAGTCACTAAACCCATATCCTCGGCAGTCCACTTATGCACGTTTTGTGAACTAAAACCAAACACAGTAAAGAATGTAATGCAATTTCTTTTATAATTTACACTTTGCACAATTTTTAGTGTAATGCATGTTCAAAGTGCTGTCCCTCAACTTGAAGACATACCTGTGCTCGCCGCCTTAGTGATCTCTGAACGTTACACAGCCCGTTCATCTCATCACGAACAATTCCACACGCATGTTCAATTCGCTGCTGTAGTACTTCTACGTTAGGTACAGCAGAGGCATACACTAACGACTTCAGGCGGCCCCAAAGGTAGAAGTCCAGAGGGTTCATGTCCGGTGATCTGGCTGGCCAAGGAGTTGGCCCTGCGCGGCCTATCCATTGATCTGGATACACAGCATTGCGATACGCCCTTCCGATGCGGCAGTAATGCGCAGGAGCACCATCGTGCATAAACAATAAGTTCACTCGCGTTGCAAGAGGGATATCATGTAGCAGACCATGCAATTCGCGTTCCAAAAATGTTTGGTAGATTTCCCCATTGAACCGCGGAGGTAGAACTCGAGGTCCGAGTAACTAATTCCCCACAATACCACATCAAATGTGTGGGAGAACAGTAATGCCTATTCAGTTACTACGACGTAGGTGCCATCTACTGGGACTCTGGAATTAAAGGTTTTGAGAAAAAGTTGTATAGAACGTTTTAGTCTTAGTTTCATCTCTGCAATACACACACAAAGTATTTACACGTAATAATGAATCACTCTCTATAACTTAAGATATTTATGCAATTGCAAATTTGATCATAATATGATATCTAAATTCTTTTCATTTGTCTGAAGATGCCGGACTTTAGGCGAAAACCTTTACAAGAAATGTATGTAATGTAAACTATATTGTAGATTACATTAAGTTGATGTCACATGATTGAATGACAACATATTTAAGTAACAATACTAGGGATATTTCCTCGTGGGTGTAGATGGCGAGCACGTAGGACTGACATCCTTACTGCCTTAAATCTCCAGCTATCCTGTGGTCCAATTTGGCCTTTAATGGGATTGACTTGACCTTAATATAGTGAATGTTAATCACGACACCACACGAGAGCGGAATAACAATCAGTCAATTAGTAACATACAATCATAAAATTCAAGAGACAGAGCATATCCACATTCTTGTATACTTTTTCTTCAATTTCAGATTTTCCATCTAGAGGGCTGAAGGGAGACAAAGGAGAAAGAGGTCCACGGGTGAGTATATCATCTTCCTAGTTAAAGATACGCATGAGAGACCAGACAAGTCTCTAGAGGTAAACGCTCAATAACTACAAGCTATTAGTCCATTGTTCCTACTGCAACAATATCTTAAAATGAAAGAATAGTTTAAACCTCCTACCTTGAGAAATAAATAGGCCTATTGTGTACGTGTGTGGGACACAAAGTGACTCGATACACTGTTTTGAACTAATATTAATATTGATAGAAATCTGTAACTCACTGAGTAGTCATTCCAGTTGTCATGGATGTTACATTTTTACTATTGTCAAACTCTATTGAAAATGAAATTACTTTTGTTAACTTTTATTATTAGAATCAATTTAGAAGATCAGTATCATTTTACAAATAAAAGTTTTTTGAACCAACCAGAGATGAGTCATGTTCAGATAATATGTTTAGTAGTGTACAGCCGCATTTTTGTAATGTCAAGGTCATCGATCCTGGATTCTCCGATCACAAAGCAATTGTTTGCGAAGTTATTGAGTACAATATGAATTTAAACACGGACCAGAATACAACTGTAACTGTTAGGAAAATCACTAATGTTAATCTGTATGCTTTTTTAAATGAATTATCCATTACCATTTGGTATATTATTATCGATGATCATACTCAACCATAAGATAACTTATTTGACATATGTTTTTGCGGGATTTATAGAACTTTTTAATAATTTTTTTTCCATTGAAATTGATTAGACTTACAGGCAACCATGAACATAAAGTTTATTGGTATAATAATGAATTACAGAATATGAAAAGAAAAGTTATGTGTCTTCATGTTCAGAAGAATTACATTAGAATTCTCTATTTTTCTTATTTTCATAGTATACTTTCTTACGGACTACTTTTATGAGGTAATAGTACTTACATTAACAAGGTTCTTATGTTACAAAAATGCTATTAGAATTATAACAAATTCATCAATGAAGGCACGCTGCAGAACGTTATTTGTGAATGAAAATATAATGACTGTAACATCACATCAAGCCCTAAATTTTGTCAAAGATAATTCACAAATGTTGACACATAGGAATGATGTTCACCTATACAACACCAGAAACCGTGACACTTTTTGATATACCTAAGTGTAGGCTAACCAAAACAATAAATAATTGTTTTATTATATCTTTAAAAATTGCAAATAAATTTCCGACATATGTTTTCAATCTGGAAAGGAAGTCTTTTAACAGACTTGTCTCTGGTTGGTTAATCAACAAATCCTTTTATGATATGAATGCGTTTTTTAATGTTAATGTTGTTGAATGTTTCTGATACAATTTTACTGTTTTTAATGTCTCTGTTGTTTTTATATGTATTATATGACTTTGTCAATTGCACAAATTTGTGTTCACTGACTGTACGATACTCAATATACTCAAAATATTATTGCAGAAAATAAAGAAAACATTCCGTCACGGATGTTACAAGATTCGTAAACTCCTTTACACTTTATTAACAAAAAGTGTAAAACACAAGTCTCTACCTAAAGCAAAAAGAGATTGATTCTCATAGTGTCCATGTGAAAGCTATGCAAATCTCATGGCATCCAATAGTTAAAAAAAAAACATAATCGGTAAATATTTTATAGCTGTTTCTTCCACGTCACAGATGTTATAGATGAGTTAATGTCCTTGATTTTTACAGTTTCAAATCAACTGTGACATTTCTAAGTCAAAAGTCCTCGGTCCTGGAGCTCTGGAATTAACAGTCCAGGCTCTAAAATATTTCTTCAACAATAGCTACTTAAAAAACATACATTAATAGCTGATCTCTCTATGATAGGTGCTGCAAACTTTAGGGAAAGAAAAAGTACCCATTACCTAGCCAAGACCACACAGACCTACGTGTTTCGAGAAAGTTTTCATGTCATTATTTCTTTCCTGAAAACATAAATTTGTGTAATTTCACTGTACGCTAATCATAAAGTATAATAAAATTACAGCTGGTACTTATTGGCTTCAAGTTGAAATAATTAAATTGGAGATCAAACATAAATGTTTGTTAATCGTTTTTGCAGGGTCCCCCAGGAGAATCTATACGTGGACCTCCAGGTCCGCCCGGTCCACCTGGCCCTCCTGGACCACCATTTTCAGGCGGCGCTGGCATTGGTGAATATTCTCCGGGAGCTGCAGTCGGAGAGGACCTTCCTGTGAGTAGTCAGTTTTAAACTGTCTGTATGTTCACATCATCAAATTATTGAATAGCCGATCTTTCCCGGGGGTAAGAAGGCGGTAGGAGCGTGGTGCCGACCACACCTCCATGTCTCCATAAGCCTTACTGAATTCACAGGGACTATAGCCGTGATTTTCTTCATTGTATTTTCCACTTTGTTTGTTCAAAGGAAAAAACGTTCAGAATTACACGTGCAACATGAAAAAATTTGGGGGAAAAAAATAAATATATGTTCTTGTATGTACATACTCTCTGGTGTACTGTTTATGAATCATTTTTACACTGATTAATGAATCAGTCATTTGAGCGAAATGCATAATAATTTAATGTACCCTGAAGTAAAATGTTTGGACTTCACAAATAAGGAAAGCAAATCCATGTGGTTGATAGAGGACGAAATCGGAAATGAAATAACAGACAGACCGGGAATGCTGAACAGATGGACGAAATATGTAGAAGAGTTATACGAGACAGGGAATTTAATCGTCCAGATGACTTGGCTATAGAAAATGAAGCAACCGTATCAGAAGACGAAAAGGGATTTTCTATTTTAAGGGAAGAAGTTGAACTAGCGGTTAGGGAAATTAAGAATGGGAGAACAACAGGAGTTGATGGAATTCCAATTGAATTAGTGAAATCCTTGGGTGAAGACAAGAAGGAAATTCTATCACTATGCAACGAAATATATGAGAAAAGCGTCTGGTCTGAAGATTTTATGGAGACAGTGTTACTTCCAATACCGAAGAAAAATAATGCCAAGATGTGTAACGAGTTCAGAACTATCAGCCTGATATCACACTCGACGAAGATTCTTCTGCGAATACTGAATAGACGTTTATATTCTAAGATGGAAGAACAGTTGGAAGAAGAGCAGTTTGGCTTCAGGAAGGGAAAAGGTACGAGAGATGCAATTGGACTTCTACGAACAAACGGCGAAAGATACCTAGAGAAAAATAAGGAAGTGTATGTAGATTATGTTTGACAGGAAAGGCGTTTGACAGAATAGATTGGAATAAACTGATGAGGATCCTAAAAGAATTAGCGTGAATTGGAAAGAGAGGAAGCTGTTCAGTAACCTTTATATGAAACGAGTCAAGGTAAGGATAGCAGAAGAAATGTCAGAAGGACGTGAAATAGGGAGAGGAGTGCGACAAGGATGCCCTTTATCACGTACCCTGTTCAGCATCTACTTGGAGCATTTAGCGAAGAACTGTTTTCAGAACATGGGAGGAGTGGTAGTAAGAGGAAGAAGAATAAAGTGTGTAAGATTCGCTGATATGGCGTTGTTAGCAGAAGAGGAGATGATGGTAAGGGATATGCCACTCGAGCTAAATGACAGCTGTGAGCAGTATGGAATGAAGATTAATGCAAACAAGACGAAGACCATGGTCATAGGAAGAAAAGTAAAGAAGGTAAACTTGCGAATACTAAATGAGGCAGTAGAGCAAGTAAACAGCTTCAAATACTTGGGGTGTACTGTAAGCAGTAACATGAGCTGCTACCAGGAAGTCAAAAGGAGAATAGCAATGGCAAAGGAAGCTTTTAATAGAAAAAGGAGCATCTTCTGCGGACCTCTGTATTAAGAACTAAGGAAGAGACTAGTGAAGTGCTTTGTATGGAGTGTAGCATTGTATTGGGCAGAAACATGAACATTACGACGAGGTGAAGAGAAGCGAATAGAAGCATTTGAAATGTGGATATGGAGAAGAATGGAGCGTGTGAAATGGATAGACAGAATAAGAAACGAAGCTGTGTTGGAAAGAGTGGATGAAGAAAGAATGATGCTAAAACTTATCAGGAAGAGGAAAAGGAATTGGCTGGGCCACTGGTTGAAGGATACACTGGAAGGAATGGTGAATGGGAGAAGAGTTGGAGACAGAAGAAGATATCAGATGATAGACGATATTAAGATAAATGGATCATATGAGGAGACTAAGAGAAAGGCAGAAAATGGGAAAGACTGGAGAATGCTGAGTTTGCAGACGTGCCCTTGGGCAGAACGTTATTAATAAATGAATTAGATATTTAGATATTTGTTTCCTTTGTCAAACATTTCTTCATTATGGCAATTAAGGCCTTCATACTGTCCTACTGAGCATAGACGGGATAACTGTAATTTAGTTTGAGATAATTACGCTAAAAAGCTTAGCATAACATTATATGAAAATGCTCACACCCTAGTTTTACACCATTTTTAAGGTACTTAGAGCCTCGATACGGCCATAAAACTCTAGTATTAGGTGCAAAATACTCGACAGAATTGCTGTACGTCATTATCTCATATTTCGTAAAATATTCACTTACTCTCTCTTGCTTAATAGGACAACATGGTTGTTGGAGCCTCGAGTATTATTCAAGACATTTAAACTGTGTGGTGGATAAAAGTATCTCTATTCATCTCAGGATTTAAATATATCGAAAAATAAAATTACATCACAAGTGCATTGCGATTCATAATTGATTGAGTCAAATGGATATTAACTAATTTGATTCATTGTTTTAATTGTGTTCCTGTTCCTCACAATAAATAATTATATTTATTTAATAATTTACCCTATTTGATTAATTCTAATAAGATTCAATATCATAAATTACATCCATAGAAAAGTTAAGTATCCGCCTTGAGTTGAAAACGAAAATAAAGATTATTTTCGTTGTCGACGTATTGATTATTCTGTTAATTTCTGTGATATGTGCTTTTGCAGTTTGGAGGTGGAGGACTAATGGGTCCCCCAGGACCTCCTGGTGTATGTTCCTGTAACTTAACTACATTTCTGAGTTCGCTGACGCTGCCGGACGCGATTCCAGGGCCTCCAGGTCTTCCTGGTATTGACGGAAAAGCCGGACCTCCAGGCACTTCCGTAAGTGACTTCCAATATTCTCTTTTTAAAGTCTCAAAGTCTCTCTTATCTTTAGAATCTGCAAGGGAATATAGATATATTTTGCACTCTAAGTTATCAAATTAATAAATCATTGGCATTACTGTAAGTCGATGAACATAAAAATTACTCTACAAATATTTTTATTTTCATTTTCCTGGACGAGGAATAAATTTGGAACGTATTTACATTTCCGAAATAGTCAGGACAACTCTTGACAGTTCTCCGCGCTGTTGTCAGCAGTCACCAGCCAACGCCACCGTCACTATATGACCATTACAACAATATAAATAAATAGTATTTTATGTATGTATTTATTCACACTGCAAATGGATAAATACCCGGTGGCAGTGATAACTAATTACACTCAATAATTACAATAATAATAAAATACACTCATAATATTAATAATAAAATAATAATAGCAATATATATATATATATATATATATATATATATATATATATATATATATATATAATATTAACAAGGAGCATCCTAAATTAAATGAATCACTTAATATAACATAATTAATTAAAATAAATCTAATTTATATTTTAACCCTAAGTTAGAACTTAAAACCACGAGTATATACTGTATGATATATGTTCATACTTGCATAAGTACCTTTCAGCACTACACTCATTTCGCTATCAATTCACTCACTGCACTAGAACTAAGGCACATTTTACTGACACTATCCTGATTTCACTAAGACTTCAAAAATAATTCTCTGTTCAAATACTTTGCACTGCCTCTGTAAACTATAGAACTTCACTGACACAAACACACTTCACTGTCGCAACACACTTCTTCACTGATGCAACATTTCAAATAACAGAACATCAATTACATCCGTATTATTCCGTAGAATTGTACTTACAATATTAACCTCAAATCGCTAGCCTAGACCCCATTACAAGCAATTTAGGACGATCACTATAACTCACACCCGTTCACTATAAATATTTTTCTGCCACTATAACTCACAGAATTTACTTATAAGCTCGCTGCACTTTCACTACAACACACTGCACACCCATTATAAATCACTGGAGATTCACTATGTTTCTCTGCTTACTCACTATACTTGTATAACCACGAAATAGTCTGCATAATGTATTACCGTCTATTATTAAAGTCCTTAAGCCTACTTTTGAATACATTTTTGGTTATTGTAAGTAAGTAGTAAGTCTGCAGATAGAGCATTCCAGTCCCTGATAGTACGATTGAGAAAATAAAACTTTCCAGTGTCCGTCCTCTGTCTTCCTTCCCTCAATTTATGTGAGTGGTCGTTCCTTGAAGAGTAATTTGGCGGCTGCAACCTATTCTTTATTTCTCTCCAGGCAGGCTCACCTCTGTATGTTTTGTACATCGCGCATAATCGAATTCGCGTTTTTCTGTCCGTGAGTGTGTCCCATTTTAATGTTGAATTATTACGACAACGCTTGAGAGCCCGTTTTTGCATCTATTCCAATGTCTTAATATGATCTAATCTGTAAGGATCCCAACATGCAGCACCATATTCCATTACTGGACGAACTAGTGACTTATATGCAATGTCTTTGGATTTATCAGAGCCTTTTCTTAGTACCCTCATCACAAAGTGTAACGCCCTCCACGTCTTTCCCGCTGTGTCAGTAACGTGCTCCCCCCAGCTGAGATCGCTGCTAAAAGTTACTCCAAGGTATTTACATTTATAACTTTCGGAATGGTTTCACCTCTCTAACGTATACGATGCGATAATTTTATTGCTTTTTCTTGTAAAACTGATGGTTTTGCTCTTTAAAGAATTTATTTTCATTTTGTTGGCCATTGCCCAATCGTTTATTCTATTGAGATCATTTTGAAGAAGAGTAGTATCTTCATTATGTGACAAGAGAATTAAGATTTTACTCATGAGTGGAAAGTTTATCCACGACTGAATAAAATCTAATAAGGTCTTGTGTTGCATACAATATTTTTCCATTACTAATATGAAAATAATATTTCTGTGAAAATAATTTTAATTGAAATTAAATATTAGGCTCATTTGTTATTGTTTGATTCAGAGCCACCTTTTGTCCATGGTTATTTCAGCTAAATGTTATGTACAGTTGGCTATGATTTAAAGAATAGTAGTGAAGACAACAATGTCAGTTTTCATAATTTAAATCAAAAGTTTTTTGAGTATTTTCTGAAAGAAACTCAAAACAATTACGGGAGTCGGAGAAAGATAATAAATCCATTTTTAGAGATTTGCATTCAACTGGCTGATATTCCAATAAGAAGAAAAAGTCATTGAAATACATTATTATATTCTGATGACATGTTGAAAGTAGACTTTTTATCCCAAAGTTTTTCCTAGTTTTTCATAAGAAGAATGCAAGTATACCCCGACCTTACAAAAGAAGCTCTTAAATTTTCGATACCATTCGTATTTATGCGAAATTAATTTCTCATCTGTGACTGGAATCAAGACAAAAGCGAGAAAACGCTTGCACTTTAAAATGATGTAATTGTGTGCTTATCGAATACAGAGCATGGAGTTGAAAAGCTAGTTCCTAAGAAACAGTTAGATTTGTTGCATAATTTTTTACTTTGTAACTACTGAAATATTTTGTGTGTTTTTCTTCATGGCCAGCGTCCTTTATGTTGACTTTCCTAAATACAGAATAGACGTATGTTAATAAGGCCATTTTTGTGAATCCCCTCGTGTCCCCCAATTCTACATGCGCTGTGATTCACACTTTGGGAACCGAAAATGAGTCAATTTTCAGCGATGGACAGTGTTCACAAAGAATGTATCTTCGTTGCACCGGGACAATAATCACAGTCAGTAAGATAATTGTTATGATTGTGAGTAGTAATGGAGAAAAATTCGATTGCCGTCAGGGGAAACGGGATTGCCCTGGAAATCTTCCCAAAATACTATGTGTCCATCACAAATTTCATAGAACGGACGTTTTAGCAATAAAATAAGCAGATTTCTTCGTACACCTAAAACATTTCGCTTGATCAGAGCGCTTGCAATGAAGTTCATAATAATTAATCAGCCACATTACATCATACTTATTTCTGATTTACGCACTTTCATTTAATAGAGTGAGATAAAGTCCAAATTTCGTAGTTATATAGTGATATACAGTTGATAACATCATATCTTACAAACAGGCAGCAGTATGTTTTATTCAATCAAGTAAAATCAAAACCATTCACAGTAACTTCAGGTGTACCCCAATCTTGGTTCTTGTTCTTTTTACTTTATATCAATGACTTACCTAAACAGATTTTGCAATCTAAATGTTTATTATATGCTGATGATGTTAAATTGTATAAAGTCATTGACAAACAACAAGACGTTTTTGATCTACAGCATGATTTGGACAGACTATACAGTATAGATGGAGTATCAATAATTTTCTTCTGTTAAATCTTAATAAAACAAATGTTGCTTTATGACGTATTCTAAAAATAAGACAGTTGTTCAAAATTCGTATGAAATTAATGGTGTGAAGTTACCTAGAGTAGAATCATTTAAGGATTTGGGCATTTATTTTACACTCAACTTATGTTTCTTTTTTTAAATGCACTTTAATCACGTGGTAATTGATGCATATAGAAAATTAGGGTTTATAATCATAAATCAAAAGAATTAAAAAATACAAATACTGTTGATACTCTATATAAAACTCTAGTTAGGAGTAAGCTAGAGTATGCGTCTGTAATATGGTCACCTCAGTTCCAGTCCCATTAGATGCAAATAGAAAGGATACAGAAAAGATTTTTACGTTATTTATATTTTAAAAAAACATCACGTGTCGTCTTATGAAAAGCAAATTTCATATAATCAGTTAGTTTTTGAATTTAAGTATAAAACTTTAAAATCTCGACAGTAGTAAGGAAATGATGCTCACGTGCCAGGCTGGGAGGCTGGGAGGGGGCGTGGCCAAAGGAGGGGTGGGGAAGGGGGCGTGACCAAATGAGGGATAGGGGAAACGGGGTGTGGCCAAAAGAGGGATAGGGGAAAGGGGGCGTGGTCAAAGGAGGGATAAGGGGAGCTGGTTTGTGATTGGTGAATGGGTATTTGCAAGCGAGTGGTGTGGGAAAGCGATTGACGAATGAGCATGGAGAGAATGTTGAAATGAAGTGAAAGCTGTGTTACATAAGTTTCAAGGTCCATTGTTTGTTATGAAAGCTCTTGTTACGTAAGAGCCAAGGTAAATCACTCGATATGCGTGGATGTTTCGAATACACATGTTCCTGTAGGTCTTATTTGACACTTGTATTATTTTTTTTCGACCACCGCCTGTTCCCTGGCCAGTTGAAAATAATTTTCTGTTGTGAAATATGTATGAGTATGTATTACGCAGTCGGTTTAGCCATCTGTGTGAGAGGTGAATCCCGCACGTGGAAGTGAAAGTGAGTCCTCGACTATATGACATTGACTGGACGCAGCTGTCTGAAGCAGGACCCAACCAGTTCACCGCAGTTGAAAGAGAAAGTGTATCACCTTGGTGGAAGTAAAACAATGCATCAAATCGAATTCAAAAAGATGAAATAGCGGAATGGTGAGTAGAAATAAATAAAATTACTCAAATATGTGGAGAAAACTCAATTCTCACTTCAAAAATTACCTATGATTACTAGAAGTGAATAAAATGTACAGCATAATAACAATGAAGAAAACTCACTTCAACAGTCACCTGGTTGCTGTATTTAAAGAGGCATAAATAGCATGATTTATACTCTATCTATGGCTGGAAGTAAACATCTTTTACCTGATTCCAGACATTCGCGGAGCGGACTGTAATTTCTCACATCAGTTGTTAAAGTACAAAGGGATATACATAAAAAGACTTGGACTTTTGAAGATAGATTGACGCATAACCAGTCAGAGGAAGTAAAATCTTTCACCTTACTCCTTCCTCAGAAAATTTAATAATAATAATAAAAATAAAAATAAAATAATAATAATAATAATAAATCCTTTTCCAAAAATAAATGGTGTTTACATTTATAATTACACGTCGTGATGCATAGATCTAACGCATGATTCTTATCAAAATGTACATCATTAATTACATTAATCAGTGCATCACATTCAGTTTTTTTTAAAAACGTGACATTCATTTTTTAATAATTTTTTTTTTTATGATCCGCGGTTGCTCTTGCTCTAACAAATGTTACTTTACTCTTATTATTTCATTGTTGTGATTATCACGATAGCGTTATTAATAATGTGATGCATAGGCCTAAATCTAACCATGATTCTTATCAAAGTGCACATCATTATTTACATTAATCAGTTCATCACATTCAGTTTTTCAATCATTTAACTAGATTGTGGGCTTATTTTCATTTAATTGTTGTAATTACATGACGTTCCTGCACTCATAATTTACCCATACTATTCGTTTCCCATGTTTCTTAAAATAATATTTATGTGCCTAATTTCATCTTAATTTATTTTATTTACATAAACAGTGATGCAGAATCGAGAGAGTTTGAGACTCGCATTGAGGTCATGGGTTCAAATTCTGTGGCCGACCATAAAGACAACTGCCAAATTGGAAATTTACATGTCATGATTCATCACCACCTCAATTGCCAATACGATAAACATTAATCAAAATCTATAATTAGTTACATGAACACAAGCCATCTATGCAAAAGGATGAGACAGTTCCAGAGATTCAAAGAATGCTGTTTAACATGTCTGTTTCGTGTGCTCATTTAATAACTGAGGGAGTAGCTCAATTGGTAGAGCGTTCGCAGTGCATCACATTCAGTTTTTTTTAATCATTTAACTAGATTGTGGGCTTATTTTCATTTAATTGTTGTAATTACATGACGTTCCTGCGCTCATAATTTTCCCATACTATTCGTTTCCCATATCGCTGTAAAAACAACTCATTACGAAAATGACTCCATCTATTCAATGTGGCCTTGCACAACAAACAGGGAATATTATCCATTTAACACTATTGTTATATGATATAATTAGTACAATAATTAATGCAAGGTTTCATTAAATGGATCATTGAATAAATATACGCACTTAAAGAGGAAGTGCTAGTTTCCTCCCGCGAAGGAGATGAATTGTGTAACGTCATCACATCGATTGTTAAAAGTACAATACAATAATTAATGCAAGGTTTCATTAAATGGAAAATACTATCACTATTAATGATTAATTAATACAATTTGTTAAAACTACAATACAGTAATTAATGCAAGGTTTCATTAAATGGAAAATACTATCAGCATTAATGATTAATTAATACAATAAAACTAATGCCAGGTTTCATTAAGGATCTACCTGCCGCGAGTCAACAACCTACAGTGCATGCAAGTAAACTTATTGTATCGGGTCCAAAGTCTCGAAGCCTGCTTATAAGTGAATCTAACATTGCAACATACGATTAGCTGTGTGTCTTTTAATGTTGCAATACTCTATCAGTCATCTCACGTTACAATAAGCTCAGTGATAGTATGTGAAAACTACATCACAATAATTCTCGTTATATTTAATATGGTATTTGAGTTAAATATAAAAAAGAAGCGGATCAAATTCTCCCTGTTGGCTTAAAATATAAGTCTTTAAATGGAAATTATTGAATTATAAATAGATTATGATACACAACCGAGAGAGTTTGAGATTCGCTTCCGGGAGATCATGGGTTCAAAGTTTGTGGCCAACCAATCTGACTGAACTTTTTCATGGTTTCCTTAGATGTATATTACCATTGAGCTCACTGGAGCGGAGTTATTTTACAAAGGACTAATTTTATCTATATGAGTCGGGTAGAAGTGAAGATTGAATTTACAGTACGTAAGGTACTCTTTTATAGAGTGGAATTATTTCAACCTGAGTTACTAGTACGAAGGACGAAACTGGTAATTGGAATTAGATGCAATAGTCTGTAGTGCGATGATATGCACAAAAGAACTGAAGACTGTATCGAAATGAAAGGTCACAATTTCCAAAAATTTGTTTAAATACCGGTAACCATATAATGATTATTTTTCAATTTAACTTCATATCTGTCTATCGGGATGTTTGTTACCTTTTACACACAATAATGGCCGAACCGATAATATTAACATTGGAATATTATTTCGTTTTTTGCACTGTCTTTGTTGATTACTCCGAGTACACATATAACAGATTAATGACTGCTGATTAGATGTAATGAACTTACATTAGCCTACTGCATAATCATGTTGAAGCTCACATCCCAGCCACTCGACTGTGAAAGAGACACGTGTGAGAGTACCACATAACCCATGACCTTCCTTTAGATTTCCCAGTATGGTATTGAGTTCTCAAGGTCCATGTGTGCGTTGACTTTTACTTTCACCGCGCTAACCATGATTGAGAAATGGATAGAGAAAGTAAAATAACGAACTGTTGCATTAGCGACAATTTTGAATGCTATCGTTAAATATAAAAAAGAAGTGGATCCAATGCAACAAGTTGTCTATAGCAAAGAATAGTTGGTTTGATGAGGATGATGTATTGAAATAAAAACAAGTTTATGCACAAGTACTGTAAGTTTATTATGAGTAAATAAAAAGTATATAAAATATACTATTATTATTTAAAGATCTCTTGCACACGTCTTCTTTTACATGGGGGTTCATAAAATCCATGTGGCACTCTATTAACACCATATTGTAATACAACACAATCACATATCCAACTACCACAATTTAAATCTGATTATTGTTTCATGAAAATAAAGTCCCCACCTCTGTTTGGGGATTTTTTGTTAAGGCTAAAGTACTTTAAGTAATTACAGTCACATTTCCAGCTATCACAACCACAATTTATCACAGTTCTGGAATTTTACGTTTCTTCTTTCTCATCCTCCTCCACATTCCAAGTACGTATAATCATATTACCCTTTCCTACATTCCAGGTATCTGATACAACATTCGCTTTTCCTTTCAATGCTTCTGGTTGACACCGACTGTATCTAACGCTACTGAAAACACTGTGGTAGCTCCTTTATTTATTGCTCAGGTGTTTCCTTAGATGCATACGATAATATATATGTACCTAATTTCATTTTAATTTATTTTATTTACATAAAAATGATGCAGAACCGAGAGAGTATGAGACCCGCATCGAGGAGGTCACGGGTTCAAATTCTGTGACCGAGTATAAAGACAACTGCCCTTCCGCTCCACTCCTAAGATGTTAATTCCAACATTATCGAATACAACCATCATCTACACCTCATTACCTATGTTAAAATAAAACATTTCTGACACCGATTGTATCTAACGCTACTGAATATGTACCTAATTTCATTTTAATTTATTTTATTTACATAAACAATGATGCAGAACCGAGAGAGTATGAGACTCACATTGAGGAGGTCACGGGTTCAAATTCTGTGGTCGACTATAAAGACAACTGCCCTTCCGCTCCACTCCTAAGATGTTAATTCCAACATTATCGAATACAACCATCATCTACACCTTATTACCTATGTTAAAATAAAACATGTTTGACACCGATTGTATCTAACGCTATTGAAAACACTGTGGTAGCTCCTTTATTTATTGCTCTGGTGTTTCCTTAGATTCATATGAGTAATTTAGCATTGAGCTCACTATTTTAAAAAGTGTCACGAAATAACGTTCCTGCGCTTATAATTTACCCAAACTATTCGTTTCCCATGTTCCTTAAAATAATATATATGTACCTAATTTCATTTTAATTCATTTTATTTACATAAAAAATGATGGTTATTGCTCTGGTGTTTCCTTAGATGCATAAGAGTAATTCAGCATTGAGCTCACTATTTTAAAAAGTGTCACGAAATAACGTTCCTGCGGTGATAATTTACCCAAACTATTCGTTTCCCATGTTCCTTGAAATAATATATACGTACCTAATTTCATTTTAATTAATTTTATTTACATAAAAAATTATGGTTATTGCTCTGGTGTTTCCTTAGATGCATTTGAGTAATTTAGCATTGAGCTCACTATTTTAAAAAGTGTCACGAAATAACGTTCCTGCGCTCATAATTTACCCACACTATTCGTTTCCCATGTTCCTTAAAATAATATATATGTACCTAATTTCATCTTAATTTATTTTATTTACATAAACAACGATGCGCAACCGAGAGAGTATGAGACTCGCATTGAGGAGGTCACGGGTTCAAATTCTGTGGCCGAATATAAAGACGACTGCCAGATTGGAATTTACATGTCATGATTCATCACCACCTCAATTACCAATACGATAAACATTAATCAAAATCTATAATTAGTTATGGTTACGTCACCTTTCTCGGGGTTGGTTGCTATCCCAACATGAACATCTGGCATGGTTGCACAACCGACCTCTGGAGCGGATGCTGTCCCAATGGTGGCGCCAACATCCAGTCAAGTATGTTCTGGATCTGTGTTTGCGTTATCGGATAGAGCTTTCAAAAATCGTTTGAAGACTTATATTGCTCTAAATCTAACAAATCATGAGAGTGAATTAAAAGATATTTGAGACTGCATCACTGATGAAATCCGAGACATTTTAAAGAGACATTTAAGTGAGTACTCTGCTTTAAAATTTAACATATTTGTTGACCAAATATAAAAAAAAAACGTAATGATATTTCAATAAATGTTTTTGCACTTGACGAGAATGATTATGTATTTCCTCTCAGGATGTGCGAAATGGAATTACCAAATCACAGGGCTTTGTTATACATTAGTAATGATAGAGAGTTTTGGATTTGAAATACACAAGTTCATTATATGTTTGTATGACGAATGGTATAAAACCTGAGGATATGGAAGCATGATTGAGAGTCATGAATGTCACAATTGTGTGAATGTTAATGATTAAACTGAACCTAGTCATTGTGGATTGAGGATGGGGATGTGCTTGTTAAAAGAAAATAGTAACAAAATAACATTATAAGTATATATTGATTCATAAAAAAAAAATAACATGTAGTGAGTATTCAAATACTTTTTCAGTTAGTGAATTCCAAGACAATCCATTTCTTCCAAATTATACACATAACTGGTGATAAATTGTTCCAAGAATTCTTTCTTTTCCACACCCTTTGTATAAATACACTGAATCAGCATCATTGTAATTAACATAACCAATACGATTAGTTTCACGGCGTCCAGTGACGGGGTGGTTTCAGCATAAAACAGCATCCTTGCTGTAAATTCCCGTGGAGACGGCAAGTTCTTTTAAAATACAGTGTTGTTTATTCAAGCTTCTTGGAAACCTTGTACGTCAGTTATCATAATGGACATCCTGAAACAAAAATAAAAGCGGCGTAGCATGATACCTATTGTAAATTGTATAATGTCACAGAAAAGAAAAACGCAAACACATATACTTACATTTTTAAACATATGATATGAATAAAAGCACTTTATACATAACCCAATAAGACACTTTGAACATTGTGTTCGAACAATGCTCTTACACCCTTTTTGAGCACATCTCTTCCTCCCTTTCAATGGGATATATTGAACCCAATGATTTATACAATCATATCGAGATACTCCATCATATGTAATCGGGGAAGAAGTTAGTTGCACACCCAGTTTCTCTGTCCCCATCATTGCAAATGATGCGAAAATGGAATTCTTGTTACATATATACAACAACTTGTCGAAAATGTGACCTATATTTTACAATATGTTGAAAATGTGACATGTATGCAACAACTTGTTGAAAATGTGACCTATATGTAACAATATGTTGAAAAATGTGACATGTATGCAACACCTTGTCGAAAATGTGACCTATATGTAACAATATGTTGAAAATGTGACATGTATGCAACAACTTGTCGAAAATGTGACCTATATGTAACAATATGTTGAAAATGTGACCTATATGTAACAATTTGTCGAAAATGTGACCTATATGTAACAATATGTTGAAAATGTGACATGTATGCAACAACTTGTCGAAAATGTGACCTATATGTAACAATATGTTGAAAATGTGACATGTATGCAACAACTTGTCGAAAATGTGACCTATATGTAACAATACGTTGAAAATGTGACATGTATGCAACAACTTGTCGAAAATGTGACCTATATGTAACAATATGTTGAAAATGTGACATGTATGCAACAACTTGTCCAAAATGTGACGTACATGTAACAATATGTTGAAAATGTAACATGCATGGAACAACTTGTAGAAAATGTGACCTATACGTAACAAAATGATGAAAATGTGACCTATATGTAACAACTTGTCGAAAATGTGACCTATATGTAACAATATGTTGAAAATGTGACATGTTTGCAAAAACTTGTCGAAAATGTGACCTATATGTAACAAGAATTCCATTTTCGCATCATTTGCAATGATGGGGACAGAGAAACTGGGTGTGCAACTAACTTCTTCCCCGATTACATATGATGGAGTATCTCGATATGATTGTATAAATCATTGGGTTCAATATATCCCATTGAAAGGGAGGAAGAGATGTGCTCAAAAAGGGTGTAAGAGCATTGTTCGAACACAATGTTCAAAGTGTCTTATTGGGTTATGTATAAAGTGCTTTTATTCATATCATATGTTTAAAAATGTAAGTATATGTGTTTGCGTTTTTCTTTTCTGTGACATTATACAATTTACAATAGGTATCATGCTACGCCGCTTTTATTTTTGTTTCAGGATGTCCATTATGATAACTGACGTACAAGGTTTCCAAGAAGCTTGAATAAACAACACTGTATTTTAAAAGAACTTGCCGTCTCCACGGGAATTTACAGCAAGGATGCTGTTTTATGCTGAAACCACCCCGTCACTGGACGCCGTGAAACTAATCGTATTGGTTATGTTAATTACAATGATGCTGATTCAGTGTATTTATACAAAGGGTGTGGAAAAGAAAGAATTCTTGGAACAATTTATCACCAGTTATGTGTATAATTTGGAAGAAATGGATTGTCTTGGAATTCACTAACTGAAAAAGTATTTGAATACTCACTACATGTTATTTTTTTTTTATGAATCAATATATACATATAATGTTATTTTGTTACTATTTTCTTTTAACAAGCACATCCCCATCCTCAATCCACAATGACTAGGTTCAGTTTAATCATTAACATTCACACAATTGTGACATTCATGACTCTCAATCATGCTTCCATATCCTCAGGTTTTATACCATTCGTCATACAAACATATAATGAACTTGTGTATTTCAAATCCAAAACTCTCTATCATTACTAATGTATAACAAAGCCCTGTGATTTGGTAATTCCATTTCGCACATCCTGAGAGGAAATACATAATCATTCTCGTCAAGTGCAAAAACATTTATTGAAATATCATTACGTTTTTTTTATATTTTGCTCAACAAATATGTTAAATTTTAAAGCAGAGTACTCACTTAAATGTCTCTTTAAAATGTCTCGGATTTCATCAGTGATGCAGTCTCAAATATCTTTTAATTCACTCTCATGATTTGTTAGATTTAGAGCAATATAAGTCTTCAAACGATTTTTGAAAGCTCTATCCGATAACGCAAACACAGATCCAGAACATACTTGACTGGATGTTGGCGCCACCATTGGGACAGCATCCGCTCCAGAGGTCGGTTGTGCAACCATGCCAGATGTTCATGTTGGGATAGCAACCAACCCCGAGAAAGGTGACGTAACCATAAATAATTATAGATTTTGATTAATGTTTATCGTATTGGTAATTGAGGTGGTGATGAATCATGACATGTAAATTCCAATCTGGCAGTCGTCTTTATATTCGGCCACAGAATTTGAACCCGTGACCTCCTCAATGCGAGTCTCATACTCTCTCGGTTGCGCATCATTGTTTATGTAAATAAAATAAATTAAGATGAAATTAGGTACATATATATTATTTTAAGGAACATGGGAAACGAATAGTGTGGGTAAATTATGAGCGCAGGAACGTTATTTCGTGACACTTTTTAAAATAGTGAGCTCAATGCTAAATTACCCACATGCATCTAAGGAAACACCAGAGCAATAACCATAATTTTTCATGTAAATAAAATTAATTAAAATGAAATTAGGTACATATATATTATTTCAAGGAACATGGGAAACGAATAGTTTGGGTAAATTATCACCGCAGGAACGTTATTTCGTGACACTTTTTAAAATAGTGAGCTCAATGCTGAATTACTCTTATGCATCTAAGGAAACACCAGAGCAATAACCATCATTTTTTATGTAAATAAAATGAATTAAAATGAAATTAGGTACATATATATTATTTTAAGGAACATGGGAAACGAATAGTTTGGGTAAATTATAAGCGCAGGAACGTTATTTCGTGACACTTTTTAAAATAGTGAGCTCAATGCTAAATTACTCATATGAATCTAAGGAAACACCAGAGCAATAAATAAAGGAGCTACCACAGTGTTTTCAATAGCGTTAGATACAATCGGTGTCAAACATGTTTTATTTTAACATAGGTAATAAGGTGTAGATGATGGTTGTATTCGATAATGTTGGAATTAACATCTTAGGAGTGGAGCGGAAGGGCAGTTGTCTTTATAGTCGACCACAGAATTTGAACCCGTGACCTCCTCAATGTGAGTCTCATACTCTCTCGGTTCTGCATCATTGTTTATGTAAATAAAATAAATTAAAATGAAATTAGGTACATATTCAGTAGCGTTAGATACAATCGGTGTCAGAAATGTTTTATTTTAACATAGGTAATGAGGTGTAGATGATGGTTGTATTCGATAATGTTGGAATTAACATCTTAGGAGTGGAGCGGAAGGGCAGTTGTCTTTATACTCGGTCACAGAATTTGAACCCGTGACCTCCTCGATGCGGGTCTCATACTCTCTCGGTTCTGCATCATTTTTATGTAAATAAAATAAATTAAAATGAAATTAGGTACATATATATTATCGTATGCATCTAAGGAAACACCTGAGCAATAAATAAAGGAGCTACCACAGTGTTTTCAGTAGCGTTAGATACAGTCGGTGTCAACCAGAAGCATTGAAAGGAAAAGCGAATGTTGTATCAGATACCTGGAATGTAGGAAAGGGTAATATGATTATACGTACTTGGAATGTGGAGGAGGATGAGAAAGAAGAAACGTAAAATTCCAGAACTGTGATAAATTGTGGTTGTGATAGCTGGAAATGTGACTGTAATTACTTAAAGTACTTTAGCCTTAACAAAAAATCCCCAAACAGAGGTGGGGACTTTATTTTCATGAAACAATAATCAGATTTAAATTGTGGTAGTTGGATATGTGATTGTGTTGTATTACAATATGGTGTTAATAGAGTGCCACATGGATTTTATGAACCCCCATGTAAAAGAAGACGTGTGCAAGAGATCTTTAAATAATAATAGTATATTTTATATACTTTTTATTTACTCATAATAAACTTACAGTACTTGTGCATAAACTTGTTTTTATTTCAATACATCATCCTCATCAAACCAACTATTCTTTGCTATAGACAACTTGTTGCATTGGATCCACTTCTTTTTTATATTTAACGATAGCATTCAAAATTGTCGCTAATGCAACAGTTCGTTATTTTACTTTCTCTATCCATTTCTCAATCATGGTTAGCGCGGTGAAAGTAAAAGTCAACGCACACATGGACCTTGAGAACTCAATACCATACTGGGAAATCTAAAGGAAGGTCATGGGTTATGTGGTACTCTCACACGTGTCTCTTTCACAGTCGAGTGGCTGGGATGTGAGCTTCAACATGATTATGCAGTAGGCTAATGTAAGTTCATTACATCTAATCAGCAGTCATTAATCTGTTATATGTGTACTCGGAGTAATCAACAAAGACAGTGCAAAAAACGAAATAATATTCCAATGTTAATATTATCGGTTCGGCCATTATTGTGTGTAAAAGGTAACAAACATCCCGATAGACAGATATGAAGTTAAATTGAAAAATAATCATTATATGGTTACCGGTATTTAAACAAATTTTTGGAAATTGTGACCTTTCATTTCGATACAGTCTTCAGTTCTTTTGTGCATATTATCGCACTACAGACTATTGCATCTAATTCCAATTACCAGTTTCGTCCTTCGTACTAGTAACTCAGGTTGAAATAATTCCACTCTATAAAAGAGTACCTTACGTACTGTAAATTCAATCTTCACTTCTACCCGACTCATATAGATAAAATTAGTCCTTTGTAAAATAACTCCGCTCCAGTGAGCTCAATGGTAATATACATCTAAGGAAACCATGAAAAAGTTCAGTCAGATTGGTTGGCCACAAACTTTGAACCCATGATCTCCCGGAAGCGAATCTCAAACTCTCTCGGTTGTGTATCATAATCTATTTATAATTCAATAATTTCCATTTAAAGACTTATATTTTAAGCCAACAGGGAGAATTTGATCAGCTTCTTTTTTATATTTAACTCAAATACCATATTAAATATAACGAGAATTATTGTGATGTAGTTTTCACATACTATAACTGAGCTTATTGTAACGTGAGATGACTGATAGAGTATTGCAACATTAAAAGACACACAGCTAATCGTATGTTGCAATGTTAGATTCACTTATAAGCAGGCTTCGAGACTTTGGACCCGATACAATAAGTTTACTTGCATGCACTGTAGGTTGTTGACTCGCGGCAGGTAGATCCTTAATGAAACCTGGCATTAGTTTTATTGTATTAATTAATCATTAATGCTGATAGTATTTTCCATTTAATGAAACCTTGCATTAATTACTGTATTGTAGTTTTAACAAATTGTATTAATTAATCATTAATAGTGATAGTATTTTCCATTTAATGAAACCTTGCATTAATTATTGTATTGTACTTTTAACAATCGATGTGATGACGTTACACAATTCATCTCCTTCGCGGGAGGAAACTAGCACTTCCTCTTTAAGTGCGTATATTTATTCAATGATCCATTTAATGAAACCTTGCATTAATTATTGTGCTAATTATATCATATAACAATAGTGTTAAATGGATAATATTCCCTGTTTGTTGTGCAAGGCCACATTGAATAGATGGAGTCATTTTCGTAATGAGTTGTTTTTACAGCGATATGGGAAACGAATAGTATGGGAAAATTATGAGCGCAGGAACGTCATGTAATTACAACAATTAAATGAAAATAAGCCCACAATCTAGTTAAATGATTAAAAAAAACTGAATGTGATGCACTGCGAACGCTCTACCAATTGAGCTACTCCCTCAGTTATTAAATGAGCACACGAAACAGACATGTTAAACAGCATTCTTTGAATCTCTGGAACTGTCTCATCCTTTTGCATAGATGGCTTGTGTTCATGTAACTAATTATAGATTTTGATTAATGTTTATCGTATTGGCAATTGAGGTGGTGATGAATCATGACATGTAAATTTCCAATTTGGCAGTTGTCTTTATGGTCGGCCACAGAATTTGAACCCATGACCTCAATGCGAGTCTCAAACTCTCTCGATTCTGCATCACTGTTTATGTAAATAAAATAAATTAAGATGAAATTAGGCACATAAATATTATTTTAAGAAACATGGGAAACGAATAGTATGGGTAAATTATGAGTGCAGGAACGTCATGTAATTACAACAATTAAATGAAAATAAGCCCACAATCTAGTTAAATGATTGAAAAACTGAATGTGATGAACTGATTAATGTAATTAATGATGTGCACTTTGATAAGAATCATGGTTAGATTTAGGCCTATGCATCACATTATTAATAACGCTATCGTGATAATCACAACAATGAAATAATAAGAGTAAAGTAACATTTGTTAGAGCAAGAGCAACCGCGGATCATAAAAAAAATTATTAAAAAATGAATGTCACGTTTTTAAAAAAAACTGAATGTGATGCACTGATTAATGTAATTAATGATGTACATTTTGATAAGAATCATGCGTTAGATCTATGCATCACGACGTGTAATTATAAATGTAAACACCATTTATTTTTTGGAAAAGGATTTATTATTATTATTTTTTTTTTTTTTATTTTTATTATTATTATTAAATTTTCTGAGGAAGGAGTAAGGTGAAAGATTTTACTTCCTCTGACTGGTTATGCGTCAATCTATCTTCAAAAGTCCAAGTCTTTTTATGTATATCCCTTTGTACTTTAACAACTGATGTGAGAAATTACAGTCCGCTCCGCGAATGTCTGGAATCAGGTAAAAGATGTTTACTTCCAGCCATAGATAGAGTATAAATCATGCTATTTATGCCTCTTTAAATACAGCAACCAGGTGACTGTTGAAGTGAGTTTTCTTCATTGTTATTATGCTGTACATTTTATTCACTTCTAGTAATCATAGGTAATTTTTGAAGTGAGAATTGAGTTTTCTCCACATATTTGAGTAATTTTATTTATTTCTACTCACCATTCCGCTATTTCATCTTTTTGAATTCGATTTGATGCATTGTTTTACTTCCACCAAGGTGATACACTTTCTCTTTCAACTGCGGTGAACTGGTTGGGTCCTGCTTCAGACAGCTGCGTCCAGTCAATGTCATATAGTCGAGGACTCACTTTCACTTCCACGTGCGGGATTCACCTCTCACACAGATGGCTAAACCGACTGCGTAATACATACTCATACATATTTCACAACAGAAAATTATTTTCAACTGGCCAGGGAACAGGCGGTGGTCGAAAAAAAATAATACAAGTGTCAAATAAGACCTACAGGAACATGTGTATTCGAAACATCCACGCATATCGAGTGATTTACCTTGGCTCTTACGTAACAAGAGCTTTCATAACAAACAATGGACCTTGAAACTTATGTAACACAGCTTTCACTTCATTTCAACATTCTCTCCATGCTCATTCGTCAATCGCTTTCCCACACCACTCGCTTGCAAATACCCATTCACCAATCACAAACCAGCTCCCCTTATCCCTCCTTTGACCACGCCCCCTTTCCCCTATCCCTCTTTTGGCCACACCCCGTTTCCCCTATCCCTCATTTGGTCACGCCCCCTTCCCCACCCCTCCTTTGGCCACGCCCCCTCCCAGCCTCCCAGCCTGTCACGTGAGCATCATTTCCTTACTACTCTCGACGATTAATGAATAGTCAAATTTTACTCTATAAGACTGATAACCGTATATTGAATAACTGTGATTTTCTTAAATTCCTTCAGTTCAATGTAAAAAAAAAACAGAATTATTTCATAGGCAACCTTTTGTTATTCCCATTCCTAGAACTGTTTTCTTCAAGAACTCTGCGTTGTTTGTTATGTGTAATACTTACAACTCTCTGTCTTTAAACTGTGATTCTCAATTAGATTTCAGTTTAACAGTTGTATGAAATTTTTCAATGTTACAAAGAATTGTATTTCCTTAGATATTTAAATTATGAAGAAGTATATTATAATGTTTTTACTCTAGTTTTTAAATAATTTTGCATCATTATATTGACATTTGGCACTATATTAACTGCAATATTATATTCTAGCATCTATTACCGTTATGTATTTTCTTTCTTTCGTTTGTGTTGTTTTTTTTTCTTATTATGTATTTTGTGTATATATTTGTATAAGTCACCTGGAAGCCTGCTTCTGTTGGTGGTGGATTTAAATAAATAAATAAAATAAATAAATTAAATATTAAATCGTCCACAAACCTGGCTTAACATTGTCCATTTCCTCTTTACCACTATTAATTCAATTTTCATTTGAAGGGTCTTCCTGGCCCTCCCGGCGAAAGAGGCCCTCCTGGACCAAGAGGAGACAAAGGAGATAGAGGAGATTCTGGATCTCCAGGACCTGAAGGCATTCAGGGGTCGAAAGGTGAGTAATAAATCTACGCTTATATTACAAGACATGCATATACCATTAGTAATGAAATTAAAATGCCGAAGACGCATTCCTTAAACGATATAGTATGACTTTTTGTTTTCGTATATATTCTAAAAGCATTTAAGATAGTTTTACAACTCAACGTTCTCTTTATCTTTGGACAACTCCGCCGCCTCGTAGCCTGTCGATCTTCACCTTGAGATCAACGTATATTAGTGGTAACGTTTATGTACTGATTATTAGTACACGTAGAATTATTCCATTTTTGATAGAAGAGAGTAGGCCTAAAATTTGCTTATATCTTGAACTCAAAGACAAATTTGCTACTGCTACGTATTTTTCGGCATATCTACCGAATCGCTAACGTGATACTTATTTACATAATAATCTTAATTAAGCCACCTCACCGGCGTATTATAAATACCTCAGTTCGTCTAGTCTAAGTAGACAGTTTAATTCATTGTATTGACTGATACATACAACTACCGTTATATGATAACGCTTAGAACTGTGTTACATGTAACATACAGTCGCCGAATCGTGGTGTCGAACACGCCACAGTTACAAATTGAATCGGTCATTTGTAAAACCACATGAGTCACAGAAAATAACTTTCAAGAAAAATAGAAAAAAAACGATCTATAGCTAATGGATTTTATGTTAGGTCTGTGAAATTTTTACAGGATAACCATACTTTAGTACGTCTGATTACAAAATCATTGTATCTTAATTATCTCATTTCATACCATCTTAAAATATTTTTTTTAATTCTTGGACTCAAGTTGTTTTAACAAGTGCCGATAAGAACAACTCCAGTATCCTGTTACAATATGTAGTGTATTGTTTGTTGCAGTGTGAAATGCATAATTGTACAGTTTTCAATCAATTTGTATTGTAATTTTTATTTAAGATTCAAAATTGTTCATTTCATTCACAAATTAAATACAAAATATCATAGCCGATTTAAAAAAAGTTATCTCTGAGTAATTAATTTTCAAAGCAGTATGTCACATTTTTAATGGAAGTGTATGAGTACACACATACCTTTAGTTAAGAATAAGTAAAAAACTTAAATTGTATATCATCTCTCCGAAAAAGACTGCGTTTCTTGCTTTGGGATCTCTTTTACAGTACGTTTCCTCTTTTCATAATGCACTTCTTCTTGAAGGTACAAAACTTGCTCATCTTTGCTTTCAAATGATGCAGTTTTGTTAAAAATGTCTATTCTATCTGGTACAGGTATTTTCATAGAACCCTGTTCTTTGTACATGAAAGCAACAGAAATGACAATATTTATTATCTGTGCCATATTTCTGACCATAACCCTACATAATTTCAAATAAATGCTTCTCGTTGGCAGAACTAACAACGAGATCTTGTGAAAATGTAACATATTCCCATCAGAACTTCATACCCATAACATAAATTAAACAATCGAATTGTACTTATACATTCATGGAGCTCGTTGCTTCCTTGCAACTATATTATTCCCTCTGTGAGATACCCTTCTCCTTGCAATGCTTTATCTTCTCTTTTATATACATATCTGATAATGACACCCTTTTGCGTATTTTTTCTTCTACAGAACTCTTGGCACTACACTCACTGTCCAATATCTTGACAAAGAATTGCACGGTAGCAAATGCATCATGGGTGCATCAAGGTGTTAATCGTTAAAACCATATGAGTCCGGGACTGATGTGGTTTTGAAAGGAACTCAATATTTTAATATTTTATAGACTGCTTAATAATGATCGGACTCACGTTGTTTCAACTGGAAATGATGTGTCTACCCGTAGTGCTTGCTATAGTACCAGTAACTCATTTCCGTAAAAATGTGGACTCATGTGGTTTTACAAATGACCAATTCAAATACCAAATAAGGAACTTTGGTAAGGGAAGTTGTAATCTGAAAATACATATTTTTATTAAACTTATACAGAAATTATACATTTTCAAGAAATTTGTACAGAAAAATTAATATATAGAGTCAGAATTAAAGACAGGAATGCCTCAGGCTCTAATATTTAATTCAGGATAATTTATTTAACAAGGGGACTGTTATGAGCTCGTGTCGAAATCTCCTCTGAAACTGTGCCCAGTGGTAGATCTCCACAACAGACAGAAAAATATAAGAGTTGCCTGTCCCTTTCACATTTAAGGGTGTGCAGACTTACTTGTAATGTTGCATTAAGAAGCATGGGCGCGTAAATGAAGACATATATTGATATATCCAATAATAGGTATAGAGACTAGTTTAGTTGCAATCCTACATAAATGTTTACTTTGTCTCGTGGAATGAGAGAATACCTTGTATATTCAACGCACTTCTTCAGCCGAGTGAACACTAACTTCAGTCCGACCGAGTGGTTATGTCGCAAAGTCGTTGATATCGCGTGACAGTTACTTACTTGACGGTACCTTTTTATTTAAATTAATTTTATTTTATTTTAATTAATTAAAATTACATTACTTAAACAAAGTGATGTTATTTTGAGGCTTATGATTACTCAATTTAACACGTTTGCGTCCCTTACAACCCCTGCTCCCATTTACAGCATCCTTTTCTTTAAACAGAAGCTCACGAGCTATGACGAGAATTCTACTCAAAATTGTAGTAGAAATAAGCAAAGTATTTACGATTCTGCTCAAGAGGGCGTAAAGTTTCAGATTCTTGGTTCATATTCAGGATATTGATTTTATCATCATTTGTTGGCAATAATGTAAAAATTTGCACTACGTTATTACTAAATACTCGTCTGTCAAACGACGCCGCATTGATAATTTTATTAACAATCCAATCATTTTCAACAATCACAGCAACAGCTCTTCATGCAGACTGAGGAAGGTACTATAGTAAAACTGGCATACCTCTCACACAACCATACATATATTAAATTAGCGATGCTATCAATCTGATAGTCTATTAGACGACTGATTAGTAATCTAGAGTTTTAAAAAGTTGTTGTTTTTGTTTTCTAATGCCAGGCGTTTGACAATAAAGTCATTTGACCTCTTGCACTCCAATATTTTTCAAAGATATTATCATGGTCAGCCACTGAAGCACAGATTTTGAGGTGTTCCGAATCCATTTCTTGGTTTGAGTTGCACAATGGGCAGTTAGGGGACCGATATATTCCAATTCTATGCAGGTGTTTGGCCAAACAATCATGGCCTGTTGCCAATCTAAATGCAGCTACAAACGATTTCCGTGGTAAATCGGGAATTAACTGTGGATTATGATGCAGAGACTTCCATTTTTTCCCTTGAGATTGTGTTATCAAATTTTGTATGTTGAAGTCTAAGTATGTAGATTTAATACATCTTTTCACAGAGTAATACGTAGATTTAGTAACAGGTCTGTAAGTAGCAGTGCTGCCCTTCTTTGCTAAAGCATCCGCATTCTCATTTCCCAGGGCTCCACAATGGGATGGTATCCATTGGAATACAATTCTTTTATTGAGTGATATTAATTGAGAGAGCATTTTAGTTATTTCTGCTGTTTGAGATGAAGATGTGTGTTTAGAGACTATTGATAGAATAGCTGTTTTGGAGTGTGACAGTATAACTGCATTCTTAAATTTATTGATGTGGCATAGAAGATTCCTGAGACTTTCATTTATTGCAATGATTTCTCCATCAAAACTTGTTGTTCCATATCCAAGAGATCTATAAAATGAGAATAGATAGTACGTAACACCTGCACCGGCATCTTGTTCTCTGGAGATCAAGGATCCGTCGGTGTATAAATGAAGCCAGTTTTGTGGAGGGTACCTAATATTAATTGTCTCTAAAGATGGTTGTTTCATTATTTCAGTGTTTACTTCTGATTTTAGTATCTCTTCTGTTAAATTTAGATTATACTCTATATTTAATAGAGTTAAAGGGTTTGGTTTAATTTGTAAGTTTTCTTTTAAATTCGGTATATTGATTTTCTGTCTTAATTCTTGAACCATGGATATGAAACTTTTTTGAGTTTTTAATCTACAGAGAGGACTGTATGAATGCCAATTGTTTCTTGGTAATCTGATAAGTTTTTCATATTGAATCAGTGCTTTTTCTTCTATTGTCATTTTGGGTTTTAAAAAGTGCAGTTCAAGTACGACTATACAAAAATACATTTCATTGATAACTGCTGTCATGCTATCGGTCCAAATGTTTTTTTAGCCGATGTTCTTAAAAGTTACAGTAGTTTGGGCAGTTAACTGTTATATTTGTTTGTCTAATGCTCACAGTTTGAGAGGACGTTTCGAAAGAAGCTCATTAACGGTTTCTTTGTCAGTTACATTTAAGTGTTAGCTATAAAATGAGTGATCTGGTAATTAGGGTCCGCCGGGACTCGAACTCAAGTTCCTGAGTGGAAAGCCGAAGCTGTAGCTCTTCGACTAATTGATTTTTAGACGCATTAAAACATGTATTTTTCTTCATGATATAAAGTCTAGAAAATATGCAAGTTTACATGTAAACAGAGGAACATTTTATCTTTATGTTAGGGTATTAGGAACGATTTTTTTTTGTTTGCCTTATGTAAGATAAGGTAAAAAAAAAACATTTTAGTAGGTAAGCCTCTAAAAAATTTATTATTTGAGATAAGTTTAATATTTTATACTTAAACGATAGATTAAGCAGTGGGAAAAGTGCAAGTTTAAAATTTGCAAAGGCCGTTTCGTAAGTGAAAGAAGTTTCTCTTTTTATGGCAGATGACAATAATACACTTCAAGACACGAATGGATTGCTTATGACGTAAATAAAGCAATAAAAGTAACATTCTACAAATAGGGCTATTATGAATTGTAACTGTTGTAAAATATTCACTAAGTAATATATTTATAATATACGTACATGCTTAGTACTTCGATATAGCTCACTTTGTGTTGTAACTAGACCTTAAGGGTGGTATTCATAGATATTTCGCAGCACGCGCAACGAGCGTACTAAGCTAGCCCCGGCTATCCACTGGTTACTAGTACAGAATTCAAATCATATCCTATCGCTAACACTGGTTTATAATACGAAAAACGCTGATAATCCGCCGAAAGCCCGCGCTAAAAATATCTATGAATACGGCCCCAAATTTTAGGTCCTAAAAAGCCAACTTTTAGGCACCTAAAATAGGCGAAAAAATTATCAAAATAGACACTATGAATATTGTTTTAGTAACTTAAAAGTATAATTTCAGGTACCTAAAATACGATTTTAAGGATCAAAATATGTTTCTATCCACTTAAATTATAATAACTGACTAACAAAATGCAATTAATTAGTGAGTATTAAGAATAATTACGGTATACAGTCAAAAAAGCAGTAAAAAATGTTGGTTGGAAACTTTTTTATACCTCACGGCAGTGATAAAACATTACAGTTAATTAATTACTTTACGAATAAATTTACAATTAACATACTATTCATAATTCGCATTACAATACATAACAAGAGTTTTCTATGTCTGCTGTGAAACTTTGGCTATTCTTAGAAGGCATCATTTTATAAGCGGGAAAAGTTATTTCCAATGATACGGAAGTAATGGGTAGGCCTACATATATAAAAACAGCAACATTTGCCTCGCTGATTTCATTGCTACACGAAAAATTAAAAACATATATGAACAAAATATAAATAAGCATTTTAGGCTCTTCTTCTTCTTATTCTTATTCTTATTCTTCCTGTCATGTGTTAGGCCGCTACCGGCCTATTACGGTCTCAAACCATATTTTTGTTAGGCCTTCCTATTGATTTCTTTTCTTTGGATAAATAATGAAGAATTTGGTGTGAAGTTCGACAAGTGTCCATCCGAAATAATATAGTTTTTCCATTTATTTAAAGAGTGGTGAGATTTTTAGTTCGTCACGTAGGCCTATATCTGAGTTTCGTTTCCTGTCTAATCGGGTATAACCTGCCGTTGTTCTCAGGAATTTCATTTCATTGGCCTATAATCTTTTTCTGTCACTAGGACAGATGGTCCAGGCTACACTGCCATATGTTAGTATCGGTCAAGTTAGTGTTTTATAGATTGGTATTCTTGTATGTTCCTGAACTAGGTTTGGCATTAAGACTTAGTTGATTATATCCATTGCTGAATTATACTGTAAAACCTTGCTAAAACGTACCCTCTATAAAAAGGAAATCTGCACAAACGGAAAATAAATTTGGGAACGGAATGATTTCCTATGTAAAATAATGCTTTAAAACGGAAAACTGCCTAACGCGAAAATGGAATCATTTTTGGGCACCATTTAGGTATAAAAAAAAACAAAAAAAAACAACCTGACTAAAACGGGTAATTTTAAGCGTAACTGTTGCTAAATTATTTCAAACTATTTTTAATTTTGCGATAATACTGTACAACACATGACTTTATTGTCAAGGACCTGGGCAGGTTACTGACCTCCTGTACCGTTACTGCTTCCAACCCTCTTGCATTTTCTTCCATTTATTCTCAGTTTTGTGCTAACAAACCAATACAGTGATGAAGAACAGTGCGAGTAGAATAAAGATGTGAATAATTATAGTGTAGTGTCAATTCAGTTTCATGTTTCCGTTCATTTATTCCGAGTTTTGTGTTAATATGCCAATACAGTGTTAAATAACAGTGCGAATAAAGTAAAACTGTGCGATTTAATAAAAAAGCCTAGATCACCAGTTCTATCATGGAAGAATGGCTTCATAATTTTAATGGAGCAATGAAACGTCAAGGTCGTAAGGTCATACTGTTTTTAGACAATGCTACCTGCCATCCAAGGATTGATTTGTCTAACGTGAAGTTAATCTATTTTCCATCAAACACAACTTCAATTACACAACCGATGGATCAGGGCGCAGTTTACACTCTGAATTGATGCAGGACGCAAAGGAAATCCTACAATCCCTTCAAAAAAAAGTCGCGGCAATGCACTTTAAAAGAAATGTGGGGCCAAGAAAATAGGGCGCAGAGAGAGGGAGGGAGAGAGAGAGAGAGAGAGAGACTGCAATTACGTAAGTTAATAATTATGAAAATAAAATTCACTTTGCATGTACTGTAGTAACTTTTATTTCAAATTATTTCTTCATTGTGCACTTCCCACAGTCAGCAAATTGCAGTAGTCTATTCTTAGTTCTGCCAAAACTCAACCCTTTGTAAAACGAAACCTGTGAAAACGGGAAAAAAAATTTTGGAACGATCGCGTTTCGTTTTAGGGAGGTTTTACTGTATTTTAAAATTCGATTGTGCTGCCTTCGTCTTGTATGCAGGAAAAATTGTAGCCTAAATATTTAAAACAGTTGACTTGCTCAACAGGTTTATCATATACACAAATTTTACTGCGGATGTGTGACTTGCTTTTAAAGGTCATTATTTTATATTTTTCAACAGATCGGTTGTAAGACCTTTACACAACGTAGATCTGTACGCATTATATTCTTCACCTGATATAATAAAAAAGGAACATTAAATCCAGACGTTTCAGATGGCAGCACATGTAGTACATATGGGTGAATCCAGAAATGCATATAGAGTGTTAGTTGGGAGGCCGGAGGGAACAAGACCTTTGGGGAGGCCGAGACGTAGATGGGAGGATAATATTAAAATGGATTTGAGGGAGGTGAGATAGGGACCGATGGCGGGCTTATGTGAGGTCGGCAATGAACCTCAGGGTTCCTTAAAAGCCATTTGTAAGTAAGTAAGGTTCTAAAACCTTAAAATAGGCTACAATGGACTAAATAGGCATTTTAGGCACCATAAAACCCCTTCCTAACATTCATGTTTTTATAGAACGTAAAAATATTTAACTAGTTTTAGTTCATCCGTATAGAAAAAAAATGAAATTTGGCCTAAATTCCAACGTCTAGTCATAGCTCTGCAAGCCAGTGTCTCAACTGAGATCACATTTAAGTACATGTCAGCTGGATACGTCCCGTACGAATTTTGGACAAAAGAAGAAAAATAAAAGGTGTGACAGAGTGAGACATCAAGTGCCTAAGGAGCCTAAAAGGAGACCACTATTATATATTACTCACATCTTTCAATTCTTTAAGATAGCTGAATCGATTTTTCCAAACGTGACTACATCTTCTGGTTATTGAACTAACGAATCATCAGATGAAAGACTAGATCGTCGAATTATAGTCACTTGATACAAAACATGATTCTTCTAGGAAGTATTATTTAAAACGAAATCTGTGACAAAAGTATTTTAATCGAAATACTTGCGATAAGTTAAAGGATAATCATATTTTTGTTTCACACTTTAAAATATCAAATGCCTGTTGAATATGTGACTTTAAATTAAATATATCAACATTTTCACCAAAAGTTCTCTTAAAAATTCCACTATACTTCTTCAATATTGAGACGGAATAAGCGACAATGTATTATATTACATCTCAACTGAAATTTTTGTCACAGGAGAGCCAGGTAGAGATGGTTTACCAGGGATGCCAGGATCACCAGGACCTCCAGGGCCACCAGGCAAGTCCGAATTCTCCAATTATGATGTAAGTAATTCACTCATAACTTAAGTTTTAAATATCTTATTAAGCATGAACTTTGAAATTCACCCACTATAAATAAAACTAAATTAGTATTTCCAAAATGGAACGATAAAGAAAGTGGATTAAACGCTTAAAAATATCCAAATGGTACTCTTTTGAAATAAAACTTACATTTATTTATATCTAAGATACAGTTTGTACATGAAAACTGACACAAGCTTGACATTTCAAAAGTCAGCTTCATTAATTTTGGTGAGTTTGCTAACAAAATCTTATCATAAGTTCTTTTTTCTGGAAGCAGTTTCTATTCTGAACCTCACTGTTTTCTGACTTCAGTACAATACAGCTTGTTAACTTTCTCGTGGACTGAAGAACATCAGAAAGTTGTGTTACCAAAGTCAAATTACAAATATAGAGTTTAAAGTTTTATTATTTTCATTATACATGTTTTGAGAAAATAATACATAGATTCTGATACAGATGGTTATTTTTAGCGTCCTTAATGCTGACTATATAGTTTCTAGCATGTGTGCCTGTCATTAATTGTTATAATGTCCCTCGAAAATTAAAAGTACCTTTGTTTCAAGTTGTTTGATCATTCGATCTAATTCAAACGGAACAACTTTCTTTTTAATTCCCTGAGCAAGACGAACTACTGAATAAATATTATTGTGATTACAAAAAAAATCTATAGTACAAATAAGTAATTTTCTAATGCCTAACAGATAAGCGAATAGTCGAACAATTGCATTGACTATACCGTGTTCACGATGTGGATTGACCAGACAGTGCGACGACTTAAGGCTGGTTCACAATAAACCGGGAACGGAAACGACACCGAGAACTAGAACGGAAATAATGTTAAAGTAAATATATTTAAATCTGAGCATTCACGATAGTTAATTGTGAATGTTCACATTTAAATACATTTATTTTAACAATATTTCCGTTCTCGTTCTCGTTGCCGTTTCCGTTCCCGGTTTAATGTGAACCAGCCTTTAGCAAGACTCGAACAAGATGTAGTTCAACCGCTTTAACCTGTTGTCAGAACAATCTATAGGAAGGAGTGAAATGCGTGATCGATATTGAAAAAGGTTTGTTATCTTGTAAAATGTGCTGGCTCGGTGGAGGTCAGTGGACTGCCAAATGAAATCCAGAAAGATATCGCTACATGGATGCGAACTTTTTTGTCTGGCCTGTCCATGTCGTGATTTTAATACAGAGTGATTCATATAAAACTAAGACAGTTCTATCTTCATATATTTAAGTAAGAATGATGCTAATCACAATTTGTTGCATCTGAAATGTAGAGTAGCTCTATATAAAATGCTGAAAATGTCTTCCCTCCTACTCAAGGCACAACTCAATACGTCGTTCCGTATTACTGGCCGCTCGTTGCACGACTCTATTGTCAATATCATTGATCTGATGTGTAATGTTCTGCTTAAAATCGTCCAATGTCTGGATGCGTGCGGCGTAAACTTTTTCCTTTTAGTAACCTTCATAGAAAGAAGTCCGGTATTGTCAAATCCGGAGATCTCAGTGGCCAAAAGTTTTTGGAAATTATCCAGTCGTCAAAGAAACTTTCAATTAGCTCCATGGCTACGTTTGATGTGTGGTATGGTATGTGGCGTCGCCTTGTTGAAAATATCCAAAATCCATATGTCATTCATCAAGCACCTATGCACCCAGCGAAAGTTCGGGTTTGGTGCGCAATCTCTGCACAGAGAATAGTGAGACCAATTTTTTTCGACCAGACTGTGAACACTGCAGAGTATCGTTGCATTTTCATGGAGTTTGTTGAGCAACTGGACGATGAAGAGCTGGGTCAAGGACATTGTGTTGAGTTGTGCCTTGAGCCAGGAGGAAGGACATTTTCAGCATTCTCTGTACAGGTTAGTAATCTCACAAAGATAGGCTACATCTGAGGTATAAAAAATTGTGGTTAGCATCATTCTTATTGAAATAAATAAAAAACAACTGTGTTAGTTTTATATGATTCACTCTGTACATCTCCAAATGAAGAAACTTTCTTTTGGAGCCTAGTGAATAAGTCTGAAGTAGCAGTAAAAATTATAAATAAATTTGCTTGTAATGACCCCTTTAATATGCATTGTCATCTAATTAGATACGATTACACAATGACTATGGCGAAGATTCTGAAATTCTACGTCCAACTCACTATTGGGTCCTGAGAAGATTGTTATAAAATAACAAGAATATATAAATAATGTATAATATAACGTTGAATAATAATCCGCAAAATACATGAACATATTAAGTTATCATTCTTTAAATTGAAAGTATTGTCACAGTCTAGTATATACAGTCACGAAGCTCGAGTTGTGAGGGTGCTAGGAACAATAGACTGTGCCGGTACTATTTCGCATTGTCTGTAACGAGGCGATAGTAGCGATCCTAGTGGTTAGCAACTATTTCTGCATGCCTATTCCCTACGTATTGAGCTTCGTGACTGTATATATTAGACTGCGTTATTGTTATAAATTTAAGAACATTTGTATCCGAATAATTCTAAGAGCAATCTCGGTGGGTTCTTAACAAAAAAATTGAAATCGTTAGGTTAAAGTGTAATGCTGGAATGTTTGAATTTGAGAAGGGGACGAATTGTTTTAATATTTTTACGTACAATAGGAATTTTGTTAGTTGTCTCGTAAAATGTACAGTGAGAAAATAAGTTCTATTTTTACGAATGACTGCGCTCATTTTACTTAGGTATAGCATATCCGTCTTTAATGTGATATTTAAATGTGTAAGTCCTTTCAAAATTAATATTTAAATAATCGTCTTTACTATATTCTCTATAATTTGTTTTACTTTTGATACATGGACTCTATCATCAATATAATTTTACATTACATTTATAAAAGCTCTTAAAAATCATTCCTGCACAAATTATTATGTGTAACCGACCATTTTTATAAACATGACTTTATGAAGTAAACAGTTTTGTTTAGTATCCCTTTCCAATTGCACTTAAAGAGCACTAAATGTAACTATTGACACATTTTCCCATACAAAAATTCAGTAAAATTTATGAGATGGTGAAATAATTGAACCTTGAAAGTTTGACGTAATTATCTAGTATGATACTCGAATTCTCAGTGTGACGCAAATCTCTTCTTCTGTATTACATCCTAACAGACAAATAATTCGAGAGGATGGAAGCTCAGATATTGTATAATGTGTTTTGTGCACTGCAGCTGTAATTATACATCTCAAATGAATATGAAATGTAAACTTCATGATAATGTTATTTTTTTAATTGAATGTATTATACATTTACAAATAAATTACACTGACGGTAGCAATTTCCGCAATGCAGTATACTTGTTTTTATAGTCAGTCTGTATGGCGTGCAAATAAGAAAATAAGCGTTCTACTTTGCTTTATTAACTTCCATTGTTTGTATATACCGGTATTCAACTTCAACAAAAAAAATACGCGTACACGTACTTGTTTCAAAATCAATATCCCTGTACCTGGTAACGTTGAAAACTCAAGAAAAGCCTAAACCACTTAATTAAAGCAAAATCTCCTTTGAAATACAACTTCGTTTACATATGTATGAGTAATACATTTTCATTTGCTATTACAAGCTCCTGTCGACAGGTCGCGTCTGTGGCCAACTGCTGCCGCGCTGGTCTTAGGCAGGTCGTGATGAAATACGTGGTGCACAAAGCAGACTTTCAGAGGATTTTCTCCGGGAACTCCTATTTCCCTCTTTCATTCCGACAACACTCTCCACTCCCCATTTTATCTATCATCTGCCACAGTTAAAACTAAGCTGGGGTATGGGTTCCGATGATGATATTGGAAGGATTTGCACTTCGCGCCCTGATGCTTACCAGGTACTCATCTGGGGATGTGATCTGACTCCTCAGAGCCGAGGCAAGACAGTCTGCAGCATCGGATTCACGAATGCCTCCAAGGTCAATTATCGGACTAGAACAGGGATGTCAAGGTCAGAAGCACGTACTTGATTCTCCGTGTTATAAAGCACTGAGTGGTTGCAATGAATCTATTCTGCAGGCAGTAGCGGTGAACAAGAAGGGTGAGAAAAATGTATTCTATTGACCCACCACTGCGAGGTGAATTAAACTATTTTTAAGCAATAGATAATGTGTTACATTTATACAAGACAACACGAAATTAAAGCATGTTTTTGCAGCTAATCAGTGCAATTAATTATAAAATAGTAGAATTTAATAATAAACATAGACTCTTCTTAACTTATACAGTTTCAGATAATAACTAGGATCTAATTAATTGTTATATAGTTATCGAAAGTGCAATTAGCACGTAAACGCTGCGTTTCTGTTTTAAACTAACAAAAAAGGAAAAGAAATCACAAGACATTCTGCATGTGGTAAAATAAAATAATGGACCTACAACAAATAATAAACATACGTATATTCCCTTTAACTTAAGCAGTTTTAGATAATGAGACCTATTTAATTAATTCCTATGTAACTATTACATAATCTTCTACTTATTATATGAAAATCACACTTCTAGAAACAAATTTAAATTTCCGAATTCTCGCCTAATTCAGAAGTGAATTTTTTTGCTTTTTGCCGACACCAGCCTTCTTAGGTTGGGCGCATATTATCATCTGAAAATCCTGATCTTAGTCTTGGTTTTTTAGGTTCACAAGTGAAAAAAATTGCTCACAAGCCTACGTACTGCAAAATATAGAAATAAATTGCGCCGCAAATCTTCGTACCCAAGCTTCTCGAAGGCAATTAGTCGAGTCTAAGATTTTCGTCTTTCATTGCAAACCCAGCATTCTCCAATATTTCCTATTTTCTGCCTTCCTCTTTGTTTCCGCATATGATCCATATTTATTTTAATGTTGTCTATCTTGCAATATCTTCTTCTGTCCCGAACTCTTCTGCCGTTCACCATTATTTCCAGTGCATCCTTCAGCAGACAGTTTCTTCTCAGCAGTAAAGCCCATTATAGAAAAGGACATTACGTTCTACGTTACTAAAATAAGCAGCTGGAAATTTTTCTGTACAATACAGAGAGCCAAAAATCCTTGGTGTGTTGTTTATAATTACAATAAAACATTAGACTACGTACCATACAGACGGAGCATGGTTATATAAAGACTATTCTCGAAACAGCTACAACGTTAGCTGACATCATCTTCGCAACTGATACTATTCAGATGTCAATTAGAAAATTTGAAGATTAATATATTTTGCTCCTCCAAATACACTAAATGATACAATGTTTCAACAGAAAGAAGGAGAACATTATCGTCTTGGCCTTGAAAGATAAAAAATAGTCGGAAATAGATGCAATATCTGCTAATGTTGAAAAGCTTATCCACACTACAAACCCAACACTTCTTTTGAGTATCCATAACGAGAGCCCACAGTTCGGAATTGTTCCTGATTGCTGAAATATAGTAGCAGTTAAAATTATTTTAACCAAATCAAACATTTCAAATAACATCGCCATATTTGAGTCTCATGAGTTTACTACCACTACTTTGAAAAGTCTTAGGGAAGCCGCAAATCGATAGAATAATGTATCATCTTTGTAACAGAAGGTGGCCTACTCATAAAAGGTATAGATTTACTCCAACAAAATGAGCTGAAGATACAGCATACTGTGTCCCGCAGTGAATTGGATGAAAGATGTCTTTTAACATAAATAATGATAGAACTGCCTGCTTCATTAGATGTATCACGAATCTTTAACCATGACCGGTAGCCTAAAATCTTACACTGACTCAAATAGAAAAGATGTCAAAATATTTATACTTTTGTGCATAGTTATTGAATTATAGGAAAGCACACACAACAGTGCTACATCTGATGCTACAGACACAGAAACTGTAACAAAAGAATGCCCACAACCCTCTGCTTGGATTATGGCTGATACTGCCTAACGATCTACTTCACTGCACTTGCCTGAAAACTGTGATATAAATACATTTGCTGACGAAGCTATACTTTTCGTTAAATCAAATTGTATCAGCAACCTTGTAGCCACTATACGTAGGGCCCTAGAGATAGGCCTATTTTCCCTCCGAGGAATGGAACACAAGCTAAATGTCAATTATAATAAAAGTAAAGTTATGTTGATAAATAGACGATGAAAAATATTCCCTGCATCTACGTCCAAAATGGAAGGACAAACTAAATTACCTAGGATTCACCTTAGAAAAAAGTTTACATTTAGACCGCATCTCGATTACTTTGCAACGAAAGCAAGTAGACTGCTTAGGGGTTTATCAACTTCCACTTGTGTTGCTACATACACCAGACATTCTCAAAATAAAATATCGGGGATCTGTAGAGCCATTGCTACTCTTCTGCATAACGGCATTTCAGGATGTGCTTCACAAGAAATGCATTCAAAATAAACTCTCGAGAATTCAAAGAGGATATACCTTAGAGATTTGTAAAGCTTATCGCACAATATCTACAGATGCAGCGTTGGCCATTGAGGTTTAGAACCACTAGTTGTCCTCTCCAAAGCTGGTGTGAGTGATATCAAAAGAAACCGTAAGACAAACCTTTTAAAATCTGACTTGCGAGCAACATTGAATTTGCATTTTCTGGCCGCATGACATCCGGAATTACAACATGAACATAACCAGAAAGGTACTGATAAATAATCAGAGACCGGAACTTTAGGCATTATGAATCATTAAAATAGGCAGGCAAAAAGGCATTATAAATAGCTAAAATACGCAATAAAAGGCAATTACAAAAACCTTGCACTAAACCCATAACTTTGCACTTTCCACAAAGGAATTTCAGCAGCAAGAAAAGCTTTACATAAATCGAATGCAAATTGAGATGTTCGACTCGATGTTGCAATTACTGTTGGAAGCAAAGAAATCTTCTTCCCAGTAGCCTTGGAAAGTGCATTTTTGTGTTTGATTGTACTGATATGTTGCGATATGAAATATTTAGCTAGCTACAACAACGTCGCAATGAAAACTGGAAGAAAAATAACCGTTAAAAATAACGTTAGACCCGCACTCATTGTTGCCTTGTCAAATAAACACAAGTAATAATTAAAACGCTTAGCACGGCAGCACCCATTGTTGCAAAGAAAATATGACAATAATATACATTCGGTGAAGTCACTTCCATTGTAGCTGTTATAGAAATAGATTAAAATGTACCTGTAGGCAATTTAAATAATAAATTAATAAACAATAGATAAATAACCAAATAAAGGCAAAAAAATCATTTATTTTGTAAATTAAGCATTTATATGAAAAAAGGCAGAAAAGGGCAACATAAAACTGTGACGTTTCAATCACAAAGGTATAATTCGTACAGATTTACTTTCAAAATGAAGATAGATTTAACACATCTGCCAAAGTTCCGGTCTCTGCTAATAATCATACCTATGAAATCTATGCTGACGTATTAGGAATTGATGACTATGTAGGGTGTGCTTTTGTTGTGTACTGTAACAACACAGAGATGTATACAAAATTATTTCACCTATCTCCTACGAATACAGTGTTTCAGGCAGAACTATATGCAAGTACTGTAACTAGTAAGGAAAGCAGTTGCTTTTCCAGTTTTCAGTGATTGTCAGTCAGCAAGCCAGTCCGGTAACAGTAGGAATACATTCTATACAATTTCTCGGTAGAGATTCGAAGTATTTGGTTTATGCAAAAGTTCGTAGCGTTTTCTTCCTCTTTTTTCCGCGGTGACATTAGTTTTTTATTTGAGATGAATAGAAGACACCAGTTAATCAGCAATATGTTCTCTTGCATTATCTATGACTCTCTGCCAACGCAGTAGGGTAGTCTTTCGATTCCGCGTCTGAAGATATCTGCTGGTTTGGAATTAAAGAAGTCGTCAAGCCAAGTTTGTAAAGTATCTTCGTTATCAAAGGAGTTCCAGTCAAGATTGTTGGATAGAGAACGGAAGAGGTGGAAATCTGAGGATTCAGGATCAGTAGAATATAGGAGCTGTGGAATCACCTCCCAACCAAGTTCCTCTTCAGCTACTTTCTTCGTCGTGTTAGCGGCGTGAGGGTGTGCATTATCATGTTGCAGCAGCACTTGACGCAATCTCCCGGTCGGTTTTCTTCAATTGCGGCCGTAAGACTTCGGAGTTGTTATCAATAATTGTCAGCAGTTATGGTTACGTTCCTGGGAAACAATTCGTGGTATACGATGTCTTCTTCATCCCACCAGACTTTTAACATCATGTTCTGTGGATGGACACTAACTTTTGTAAGCGGTGTTGAAACTACAGAATCATTTTCTTACATTGCTTTCTCCGATGGAAGTCTCCCCGTACACGGCACAAATGTTTCGAGCCGCCTCCGTTCCCTTTACTCCACTATTAAACTCAAATAGAAGAATATGTTGGAAGTGTTTTTTTTTTTCATCTTCTTTACCCCACAAATAGCACAAACTTTCTTCAAATCCGCAAAATTCGAGGCGTATTTACAAACACAATAGTCAAAATAACAAATGACAGGTGACAAACGATATAAACTATCTCCTAACAATACAGCGTTGTGACGACTTCATTATTCCCTTCCTTTTCTTTATTTATGCTTTACCTACAAGTAATTAATAATTTATTTATTGTTAAGCCACAGTAACCAATGTTGCTGTTGTATCTAGAATCGTCTCCTATTTAAAGTCGTATTCTTTTCAATTTTTATAATTCACGTTGTGTAGAGCAACAAGATAAACTACATATATGGAACATGCAGCGAAGCTAATAGATGCGTTTATTGACTGTAATACCTACGTGTCATTTTGAGGTCGACTTATTCATGTTATATATTAAGTATATTAATCATTTTATTACTAGTTGCACCTGACGTAAATATGTCACCTGTAATCTAATCTAAACTAACTTTAAATTTTTCCAAAAGTAAGGAGTACGGTATCTACGCAGGTGTGTATATTTTTAAATTCTGTAATTAATATTTCTCTCACCACTGTTCGCATATACCATTTTAAAATAAAGTTACTTTCCTTGAAATTCAATGCATTGGTTGCAATGGATATAGTATCGTACTATTTTCAGGACCCTACATTGAATGACGCTAGCGTTGGTTTCACCCCAAAAGTTCGCTCGGCCGGCATGTTGGAATCGTTAAAGGTAGGGATTTCTTGTACGATGTTGGGATAACATAAAATATTTTATTTTCCTCCAAAATGTTGTGTTATTTTTCGAAATTTGTTCTTATGGTGTGGTATTAAAAGAGTCAGAAGCACTTTTTGAAACCTCATTTGTTAACTGACTGTAGTAATGCATGAGCCACTGAAATCAAGAAGATGATGATGGATTTTATCAGCATGAACTGAAGATTGTAAACAAAAATCTGTGTCTGAAGTATAAATAGTTTCATTTTAATGTAAGGAATTGGAACATATTCATATTTATAATAATTTTCAATCTCATTAGCCTGATCTTTATACGTATACACCACAGTTTGTAACATCGCATTCACGATTTTTGTAAATATCCATAAAAATTATACCAGCATTTATCCAGTTTACTTCTGGGGTTATTCTGAATGAAAAAGTTAATATGAATATGTGTTCGATTTCGAACAGTTACACAGTTGTTTCCCATTTTGAGAAAATTATGTTGATGACCAGACTCTAGCTCGTCTGTGCCTACGGAGTCTTATCAAACGTAATGAGACCAGGCATTAGAGTATTCTACGTTTAACTCATTCACCTATAATAATTTACAATTCACAAGCGTTCGACCAAGTGCATTGAAGGAGAACGTAACTTTTAATCTTTTATAAACCTTATTTTGCGAAAAGAAGTCTGTTAAAAAAACATACTACTCATAAAACATTCATTATTGTTTTGTGGTTTTGGAAATAAATGATAAAATTTCTTTTTTCGCATTAAAATATATAAAAATAATAACATAAAACTTCTAGAAAAATGTTAAGCGTCGTTTTACTGAATTAAAACAATTATTGGACTAATTCTTTTCTTAAGATTAAAATTATTAATTTGAGACAGCCTATGTTGATCTGAACTTCTTCACTCAAAATTTTATAATTTAGAAATAAGCTCCTAAGTGTTAGTATAACTTTGTGATTCAGACTGTAGGCGCTACATTAAAAGGTTATTCTCGAAGGCTGTAACTGCCAAGTTTGTTCCTAGAAACAATAAAAGTGAATATGACGTGTGTAATCACTCTATAAAACAGTATGTCAACAGTGATCATTAGAGTGAAGTTGTTCTTTTTTAATTACACTCAGATTGAAGTTGCCACAGTTTAGCATACTGCTTCCTATATATTAGTGTTCTTAATTACAATTATTTTTAAATATGATCATGAACAAAAGTGCATGAGAACTTCTTAAAGTGAGGTTGGAATTTAAAAGTGGATAAATCTAACAATAAGTAAGTAGCTTTGTGATCAACGCAAGATCATTTGGATATAATTATCTGCGAATCAACATATCAATAAAACAAATACATTACAACAGTAAAATATATAGAATTACATATATGTATATAATCACAATAAGACCAAGATAGAATCAGGATACTCTAAAAAATATAGATATATATTTGACGATGACTGGCGAGGGTGTCTGCGAGGAACTAAATCAGGAACAATGTGATTAGGCAAAAAGAAATGTCCAAAATTATATTGTGGGTTTTATAAAATGCAGCTATTACAACTGATATTAGTATACACAAATGCTAACATGTTACAGATTTTCTGCACTACGCAGAATGAAAAGAGGAAACTGAAAGCCACTCGGATCTAAGTAATGGAAGAGAAGAAGGGGATTATAAAGATCGAGATAAGTGAATACAAGTAACAGGAATATAATTCGAGAGTATCCACACGTCCAAGGGCTTATAAAGGAATGCATTTCAATTGTACCAATGTATGGCCAGTGAGCCAGAAAATTGACATGATTCCAACTTCCAAGCAAGAGAAATGGACTGTTTGAGAAGGTCTGCAGGCAGGTCAAGAACAGTAAAGACAAGAAATGATATAACCAGGGGCATAATTAACTATAAAGCCTTAACTGTAAAGTTTTTCTGAACCGACGCATGTGAGATGCAAGAGGTGCGAGGCCTGCCTCGCACAAATCCGGACCACAGGAGAGATAGTGGTTTCTATAGCTGCGAGGCGCGCAGATCTCGCATCTCGCAGTTATAGAAACCACTCACTACCTCTCGTCTAGTCCGGATTTGTGAGAGGCGGGCCTCGCACCTCGTACGTCGGATGCGTCGCTTCAGAGAAACCAAGGCTTTAAACGACATAATCCATTAAATTCAAAGGAAACAAATGGTTAAATGGACAGACAGAATAAGAAATGAAGCTACGTAGAAAGAGTGGGTGAAGAAAAAATAATAATGAAACTGATCAGGAAGAGAAAAAAGAATTGGCTGGGTCACTGGCTAAGAAGAAACTGCCTACTGGAAGAAATTATGTACGGGAGATAACTTCGGGGCGGAAGAGAATATCAGATGATAGAAACTTTAAGATATACTATGTAGATCATAATATGCGGAGATTAAGAGAAAGGAAGAAAAATAGGAAAGATTGGAGAATGCTGGGTTTGCAGTCAAAGACCTACCCTTGGACAGAAAACTATGAATGAATTAATGAGGCTTAGAAATGACAGAGAAAACTGATTGCAGAGGAAATAGAGAATAAAGAGCGAAAGGAGACGACAGTAGCTAAAAATCAAGTTATGATGATGATACTGATAATGAATTTCCAGAGATGAAGGTATTTGTAACAAAAATGAAACAATATTAACATGATTGCATAAAAAAGTCACAATTTTTAGGCATAGTACGAGTAGAACGCTGTGAAACGAAATTCTGTGACAGACGCTTTGCGCATTGCTGCTACTCGATTATGCACAGGTACGTAAAGCCTTTGTTTCTCTGAACCGACGCATGCGAGATGCGAGGCCCACCTCGTATAAACCAGGACTACACGAGAGAGATCGAGTGATTTGTATAGCTGCGATGTGCACAGACCTCGCATCTCGCAGTTATAGAAACCACTCACTATCTCTCCTGTAGTTCGGATTTGTGCGAGGAGGACTACACGAGAGATAGTGAGTGGTTTGTATAGCTGCGATGTGCACAGACCTCGCATCTCGCAGTTATAGAAACCACTCACTATCTCTCCTGTAGTTCGGATTTGTGCGAGGAGGACTACACGAGAGATAGTGAGTGGTTTGTATAGCTGCGATGTGCACAGACCTCGCATCTCGCAGTTATAGAAACCACTCACTATCTCTCCTGTAGTTCGGATTTGTGCGAGGAGAACTACACGAGAGATAGTGAGTGGTTTGTATAGCTGCGATGTGCACAGACCTCGCATCTCGCAGTTATAGAAACCACTCACTATCTCTCCTGTATTTCGGATTTGTGCGAGGAGGACTACACGAGAGATAGTGAGTGGTTTGTATAGCTGCGATGTGCACAGACCTCGCATCTCGCAGTTATAGAAACCACTCACTGTCTCTCTTGTAGTTCGGATTTGTGCGAGGAGGACTACATGAGAGATAGTGAGTGGTTTCTATAGCTGCGATGTGCACAGACCTCGCATCTCGCAGTTATAGAAACCACTCACTATCTCTCTTGTAGTTCGGATTTGTGCGAGGAGGACTACATGAGAGATAGTGAGTGGTTTCTATAGCTGCGATGTGCACAGACCTCTCATCTCGCAGTTATAGAAACCACTCACTGTCTCTCTTGTAGTTCGGATTTGTGCGAGGAGGACTACATGAGAGATAGTGAGTGGTTTCTATAGCTGCGATGTGCACAGACCTCGCATCTCGCAGTTATAGAAACCACTCACTCTCTCTCTTGTAGTTCGGATTTGTGCCTCGCATCTCGCATGCATCGGTTCGGAAAAACCAAGGCTTTACTATGTTATCGTGTGAATAAAGTCGATGATGTTTCGGGTTTTCCACCAGTTTAGAGAAATTAATGTGTAAATTAGTAGGCGTTGGGCTGCCGCTGGGCACTGCATTTTCTGTGTATTATTGTGACACACAGTCGAAACCAGTGAGTGAAAATTACATTTATCCATGACTGGTATCCTAGGTCACATATAACAGATTGATTACTCTTATGGGCTTTGAAGGCAACCACTTTTATCAATTTCACCATGCTGCTATCTAACGACAGTAGATGAAGTCACGTTATAACCCCCATTTGAATTGCATGGAGTAAATGTACTTCCGTCTAGCGGTCGTTACTAATCGACAGTGGCTATCACGGTGGTTGTTCTGTTCCCCATGTTACAGGTTTTACAATGGGGATGGTCAATCTGTTATATGTGTGCTCAGGGCCGGTATCTAAACTGGTCTTTCTTTCACCGCATTTAGCAATCTAAACAATGGATTTATTCACAGCAGTGAATTAAAAGTTTTTAAATCACATGACAACCAACGCATTAACAACAATAAAATTGTCCACCGCTGTAACGGTTAGCATGCAGGGTTCAAATCTTGGTTGGGACAAGTTATCTGGTTGAGGGTTTTTTGGGGGGTTTTCCCTTCATCCCATTAAGAGCAAAGTGCTAGGTAAATTTCGGCGCTGGACCCTGAACTCATTTCGCTAGCATTATCACTTTCAGATACCAATATTACTTGATAAAGCGTCGTAAAATAACCAATTAAAAACCATAAAATGTATTCATTTTATCTCTTTCACAAACAACACATTACAAAGAACAGCTCTACAATTTAAAATTAAATTTAGATACCGGCCCTGATTACATATTATATCAGATTGGCCATTCCCATGTTATGAAATAACATTTTTAGTAGGTTATTTTACGACGCTTTATCAATATCTTAGGTTATTTAGCGTCTGAATGAGATGAAGATGATAATGACGGTGAAATGAATCAGGAGTCCAGCACCGATAGTTACCCAGCATTTGCTCATATTGGGTTGAGAGAAAACCCCGGAAGAAACCTCAACCAGGTAACTTGCCCCGACCGGGAATCGAACCCGGGCCACCTGGTTTCGCGGCCAGACGCGATAACCGTTACGTCACGGTGTGGATGAAATAGCAAGAACCACCAGACCTCTACCGCCGAAAAGACATTTTTTGGAAGTACTGCTGCAAACTAATACTCTATGAAATTCAATTACGTTTATAACGTGACTTATTTTGCAGTCGCTTGATGGCAGCATAGTGAAATTGATAAAAGTGGTTGCCTTTAAAGTCCATTATGCTGATCAATCTACGGACATCACTACATTAGTTCAGTCGAGAGATTGGGTTGTCATATGGTTCCTGTCATACGGCAGTAAAGAAAGTAATGAAGCTCTGCCCATACAAAATAACACGGCTGCATGAGTTGAGAGATCCTGATTTGCATCAACTTCTGTAATTATTTTTGGAACAATTTGAGACTGAGGACGAACAATACATGTTGTTTGAGACAACTCTCGCCTCCCACTACGGTACGACTACCACACCACACCACTCGTAAGACTAATTCCAAATTACCCATCAACGAGGCATCGAGGCCTAAGTGCGCAGAAACTTCCTCTGCATTAGTGACGAAAATATATGGAGCATATGCGAAGACTGAGAGGAAGGCATAAAATAGGAAAAACTGGATAACGAGTTTGCAGTGAAAGGCCTGCCCTTGAGCAGAACACTATGAATGAATGAATACTATAAATTACTATCTTGAGAAGTTTTTTATATTGCGTTTCGAAAAACATCTGTTCACGTACTTACAGTTACAATGAAAACTGTGTGAAGATTGAAGTACTCTTGTGAAAGAGACGAATAGTTTTTGCCACACCATACCTTGCCTTGTCCTCGTGTTACGCTATCACATGTTAAAGTATAACAAATTCAAAAATCAAGTTCCAACATGTTACTCAAAATTGTACCACATTCATTTTAACTTTATTTTTTTTTTTAAGTTATAAGTTGGGCCACACAAAAATCTTGATAGATCAAACATGGCCTGCACAATGCAGTTTCACCCGGCTTTTCTTAGACTCGTCTAATCGCCTTCGAGGAGCTTGATCTTCCTCCCACGTGATCCTGTGTGCCAGTGGGTCTTGGATCTCGCATATGCACAGACAAAATTGACAATTCCCGGGAGTGTACTACATCGATACTCTAAAGATATTATTATGACAAATAAAATGCTGTGTATAGTGCATATTATTTAGATTCCTGCTTTGCTGAAAATGATATTATTAACAGAAATACCGTACTCTATTTTCATAACTGTAATAATGTGAAATTGCGTTTTTGTTACCACAACTCTTGCTACTCGCAATGCGACTGCTGGGGAAGGAGTGAATTTGCAACAATCGATAGAGTTCCTATAGTATACCAAGAGCTGTACAAAATACGCCATTGAAGAGAAGCAAAATTCACATCAAAGACGGAAGAACGGCTAGAGCAGCGGTGACCAAAGCGGGTGTTGTGATTACATCGTGTAATCACAGACATTCAAACGGGTACGAGGAGTTTCCTATACATTCCTGTGTTTTTCATTCACGTACTGAAGGCAAGCAGTGGCGGTATCATGTCACTCTACAAACTCTGTCTCTACAAGCAGTAAGAGGTGGTTTCGTAAAGAATGAGGAGGAGAACTTTTTTGTTCTTCTGTCGGACAAAATTTAATATGTTTACTTTGCTCAACAGTTCAATTAGGAGTATATAGAAACATCAATTGCCACGCTGAATAATGTATTATTATTATTATTATTATTATTATTATTATTATTATTATTATTATTATTATTATTATTATTACTGACCACTAAGTATGTGTTTCTATAATTCTTTTGTACGTGCATGAATATTGATATTTTTAGACGTTTTTCATAGAAGGATAAAATTATTAGGTTTTTTCTCATTTTTAATCTTCTTAATCATTAGATGAGGGTAACTATTTATTAGTTATTCATTTAATAATAATATTGTACAAAAACTGATTCAATATTATGCGCCAACGAACTGTTAAACGCCAGGAATTGACATGTCTTAAATCATAGCCAAGAAGAGAAAAATGAGATAAATAAATGTAAGGAAGTCAGCTAGGTAATGGGATTTGAAATATCTCGTGCTCTAAAGCCTTTTAATACAACAGAATTTCTCAAAAGAGTACCGGTAATGATTAAAATAGCTTAAATAACTTGTCCGTAAGAAGTTTTTAATTTTGAAAAATTACGAATTTCTCGACCAAGTATCGAGAGAAGAATTTAGAAAATTCCTGGTTAGGCTATATTCAAGAGGAAGATTAAAAAAAGAAGCAAGAAAAATCGTATATTATTTACTGGCTCTTGATGACAGCAGTGGCATTATTGATATAGCAGAGCTTGAGATTTTTGTCCGCGGGATTGATCAAGATGTTAGTACAGGAACCACCACTGGTTGTAGTTTTCATGCCAAGTACCTTTCCTCCGTCTACTTACTTCATAGGCTGTCAGCGCATGTAATCACTGCAGCTCGAGTTTTAGTCACCGCTGGGCTAGAAGATCTTCCTGCTCCCACCTTGACAATTAAAGCTTCTCTATGAAGTTAATTACAGCTCTAACTTTCAACGGGTGTTTAGTTAGCTCCATGGCCTTGCTCTGTGTATATTGACCAAGATAAACGCTTTCTCAAAGTAGAGTCCGTGCCTCGTGTTCTCTGTGTGTTCATAAGTTAACAACAGTTTTCACTTTTCTAAACTTTGCTCATTATCCGCTCTTGCGAACTTTGCTGATGTTTCGTTGTATTAAGATAGTGAAGTAAGTAGCCTAAACAATTATATAATACGAGACTGCACAAATAAAACATAAATAATAGGATTCCTTACGGTAAGCGTTCACTACATCGTATCGGACGAATCGCACGGATCGGAAAAGACAATCTTCGCTGTAATTGCTATGTAACCGCGTTCACTACATCATATCGCACGCATCGGCTCTCGGTAAATCCGTTCACGTTTCTCGGATGAGCAACTTTTCCGATGCGTGCGATCACGACCTTCTTTAATAAATCAATTTTAATTGCCCAGCTGTTACTATTATGTTGTGCCATGTTCAGTTTCGCGCCAAAATGGCAGACGGAAAATTATTCCGCTTGTAGAAAACTGCGAAGAATTATATTATTTGAGACATTCGCATTACAGTATTCAAGTCGTTTCTTACATATATATTATGTAACCAATATCTATTTCGTTTCTTCCTCTTCAATTAAGGAGCATAAAACAATTATAAATTCTTATTCGCTAACACTCATGGTTAATAGACCTAACCTCAAAACTCCTCTCTGTTTTCAGCAATGTCAATATCGTACGTCATATGTTTTAAACAACTGATAGAGAATCCGATGAGACGATGAAGTAGAGCCGTTACAGTGAATGCACTGCACTTAAAATATCCGTAGCGTGCGATTCGTACGAGAAGTGAACGCTTACCTTTAGACTGCACGAACACATAAAAGTGTATTAAAAGCAAACCACGGAAACGATTAGCACATTGCCAGTAACTGAAATGTTAGGTAACTTTTGACAGTAGTCAATGATCAATAATAAGATCTACAATTACAAAATATATATGAAACAGTTAATAAAACGTTTAAAAAATGACACAGGAAACATAACTTAAATTTTATTTCACTCCGATAATTTCAATTTTGCTCTTTCTGCAGCGAGATGTAGGCCAAGAGAAACAAAACTCGATTACGAGTGGCACAGTTTTAGCCTTTCCTTTACTCATTACCAATCGGACAGGTAGATATTACCTAAGGTATGTATCTAGGTGTGTTTATTGTTTGAATACGGTATCGTATGTATTTTGCTTGTCATAGATACATCGCCCTCTTTCGCGCGGCTGGCTTAGTTACCCGGAAAAAGAAGAGGACTGGGCACTCTAAACGCGAACTAACGTTTTTCGTATTCATAAACCAGTGTTAGCGATATGATATGATATGAATCCTGTACAAGTAACCAGTCGATAGCCGGGGCTAGTTTAGCACGCTCGTAGCGCAGGCTAGCGAAATATGTATGCATAGCACCCACAGACTTCACCATGGACATAATACGAGAACGTATGACATAGAGGCGACGGACATCACTACGTTAGCTCAGTCGAGAGATTGGGTTGTTATATGGCTCCTGTCATACGGCAATAAATAAAGTAACGAAGCTCTACCCATACAAAATAACACGGCTCCATGAGTTCAGAGATCCTGATTTGCCAGCCCGCATCAACTTCTGTACTTATTTTTTAGAACAATTTGTGGCCGAGGACGAACAAGATATGTTGTTTAAGACAACTCTCGCCTCCCACTACAGTACGCGTACCACACCACACCACTCGTAAGACTAATTCCAAGTTACCCATCAACGAGGCGTCAGTGCGTAGAAACTCGCTCTGCATTAATGACTACATTAATTCAAATTGACTGGCGGGAAAAGGCCGAAAATATTTGATCACACGGTAGAATGGTTTAGAAATGAAGGCATTAGATAATTATTTTGGTTTGATCAATTAGTAGAAAAAAAAATATTACTGAGTACAGAGTATCGGAATATCCCACTGTACATAGACTGATAGGATGTATAATAGATATTTAAATGAAAATCATGAAGGTATCGAAGTATTGGTGGTGCCAAAAAAAAAAAACAGAATGGGAATAACAATGAGAGACCGGTGATATGATGATATTGGAGGAAGGTCCCGATCTTAAGGGTATACTCGTATGTACAAATATTATCAGAAAATGCAAGCTCTAAATTTCTAAAATGTTATAAGAAAATGAACTCACTATTGGACAAAAATTACAAGGTACCACAGCAAGACTTATTAGAACTTAAATATCTGATAAAAGTATAAAAAAGATTACTAATAATATTTTTCAAACCAGTTTTATGAGGCTATGAAAAAAAAAAACAATCTGCAGTTACATCATTTGGTAAGCATAACATTATTATGGTCTCTCTGACATATTTAATATTTTTCCTGCATGTAATAAATACTTATTTCTGAAAAGTAGACTACTCTCAGACATGTAGAGTTGTTTACTTTAATACAATTAATTATTTATTTGCCCTATATAAAATATATAAAAATGTGCATAATGTTTTGTGACCTAATTTTTCTATTTTCAAAGATATGGGCATTATTGTACCATATCTTTTGCATAAATTCATGTTAAGTCAGTGTACAAAATTTCAGAATTCTATTTCTAATGATATGTGTGAAAACTTTCAAATTTTGGAAAATTTAATTTGAAGTAAAAAGTGACTTCTTAAAAATATTATCGGTAACCTTTTTATACTTTTATGAGATATTAAAGTTCTAATAAGTCTTGTTGTGGTACAGTACCTTGTAATATTTGTCCAATTGTGAGTTCATTTCCTTATAAAATTTTAGAAATTTAGAGCCTCCGTTTTCTGATAATAATAGTGGTCATTCACGTACTCTTAAAGAAAATTTGTCTTGGTTGAACTATAGAAAAGGAAACGTGCTTATCCTCAAGAAATCTCCACAAACACCATCTCTCAATAATAATTAAAATAAGGATTGTAACAGTTTGCTCTTATCTTCTTCGTCAAACGATTTTCGCTCTTCCTTTCCTGTTTGTTTCTTTATTTATTTTTCTCTTGTTCCCTTCACTACCATCTTCTTCTATTCCTTCATTTCTTTCTTGCTCCTTCGTAACTTATTCCTTTATTTATACATAAATGTCTTAATGTTCTTTCGTTCATTTAAACTTTACATGTATAGAAAACTTTAGTCTCAGATAAAAGGAAATACAGGGTTGTTTCCCATCTCTGATAACAAATTTGAATGACGTCATGTGCGTCAGGAATCACACCGACAGCTGAATTGCGGCGAGAGGTGACAGACCAGTAGTGAGTGATTAAATAATCACAGTGCACGGTGTATCACAGTAGCAATGCCCAAGAAAATCGAGCCTTTTTGGAAAGGATACACAACAACTCTTTCCGATGCCAAGCAAGTTACTTGAAAATCATAGGAGCCTGCAAAAAACGTGGTTTCTTTATTTCAAAGAAAGGCATCTTGTGTGTACCTAATAAGACTGGCAAACCTCGGATGGGATTAATTCCAGAGTGGAAAAAGCAAGCAAATCCACCCCCCCCCCCCGTCATAAGTCGCCGCACCCCACGAGATGATACAAATTAATTCCATTCGAGCTTTACCAATCTTATTAAGTACACAGAAGATGCCTTTCTTGGAAATAACGTAACCTCGTATATTGCAGGCTTCTTTTATTTTCACTTAACTGTACTTGGCATGGAAAGGGTTGTTATGTACCCCTTCCAAAAAGACTCGATTTTCTTGGGAATTTCTGCTGTGAGTCGCCGTGCACTCTGACTATGATATCACTCACTACTGGTCTGTCATCTCGCGCACAGTTCAGCTGTCGTGTGGTGCCTGACGCACATGATGGCATTCAAATTCGTTATCAGAGATCGGAAACAACCCTGTATATTGATATGAAATTACTCTGCAAATATATGACAAAGCTAATTGAATAATCTGACTTTATTATACTAATACTGCCAATTCAGACAAAATCATGTCTGCACATATCGCTTTTAAAGTTTCTTTCCTGTATTGATATGATATCCAAAGATTATAAGATTATAAGCTGCACTTCAACAAACAGTCATCAAGAAAATGTAGCAATTCAAGAGTAGTTAAGTGGACACGAACATAGCGGAGGATTTGAAACAATGTCACAATAAATTGGCAGGTAAATTTATTAAGAATGGATAAGAACTGCTCCCTCAATTGACATTTTCATATTAACTTCCAGAAATACAAAGAAATTTGGTTCGATCTAATGATAAATAACATCTTGAACTCAGTCAGAACAAATGCATTAGATCTAGGCCTACGCCGAAATGTTCATGACTATGAAAATGATGAGTTCATTTATTTAATTGCATAATTAACTTTATGATTTATAAGGCTTAGTTAAGCTTTCTTACGAGGATTGCACAGCGTGCGGACTTCAAATCACTATAGTTTTCACTGTGTTTTTATCTAGTAGTCTGTCGAAAAAAGTTCAGAGAATAGAAAGAAAGTTACTTAGAAGTCGTGTAAAATCGGTGATGGGAATTATGTAAATTATAATAAATTAATGAGGAAAGAAACGTGAATGCCTCAAGAAAATACAGTCCATGGAATTGACTATCATGTGTACACTTGGTCAAAATGAAAATGGCCGGCGTCTGAGAGACCAAGTTCGAATCGGGTACTTCCGTGAGCGCTCGGGACAGCCAGGTTTTGTTCAAAAGATTGCGTATATTCTTCTAGTTATAATGGGGAACGCAACTATTAAAATCAATCAAATCTTCCGAGAAAATAATTCATATACGAGATTTAAAACAGACAGATCGTTCAGAGTGTTTAAATAGCGAATATTGTAACACAAACACTATAATCAAATCACTATATATAGTACGTTTCTCACAAACACTATAAGCTTACACTGTATAACAGGTTCTCAAGTGAAGTATGACCATTGCTCGTTACAATGCCATTCCCACTACAGTAAAACTCTTAGCTAGTTTGTAGAGCGATAGCTTACATTTCAAGAGGTTGCAAGTTGAAATCTTCGAGGAGTTACTAAACTTTTTTTATTGCCTTTTAAATGCATTAGTGAAAATGTAACTGGTTTTCGTCTCTTTTTTTATCCTTAGAATACTTTTCGCTTTATTACTTTTTTCGTGTTAATATAAACTTTTGACGCTAGATGGAAGTAACACTAAAGACGACAATTAGGAGCTTTTATATCAAAATGCTGTGTTAATTATGTTATTAGTCCCTGCTGATTTACACTGTATTACCTAAGGAACATTCAGTAAATATGCTGATGGTTAAATAATTGGCAATAATTAATTTGAAAGTTGTGCTACAGGGAATATGATTATTATATTAATCTAAATCCGAGTAATTAGGGCTTGAACGCAGTAATTGTAAACAAGAAAAACCACAATTCTGATGACAAAACATATTCTGATTTCCTGAAATTATAACCACAAATTTTTACCAATTTTGTAATTATCTGTAAGTAACATGAATTAACATAGCAAAATAATTTGATTATATTACACTGAAAGGAGCTGTAAAAAATAAAAGAAAGAACAAAACAAAAAAATCACTACGGAGATTCGAACTATGTTGTGGAGGTAGCCCAAATCAGCGCCTTGTATTATGAAGTTAACTAAAGCGGCGCACAGAGGTTTACGGTAGTGAACTGCGCGCTTATCGAAGGGACTTAGAAAATTTTAACTGCTCAAGAGACCGGCCACTTTCATTTTGACCAGGTGTACATTATTATAATTATAATTATCTCTCAAAGTCTTGTAATTCTAGTCCACATCTATGGAGTAACGGTCAGCGCGTCTGGCCGCGAAACCAGGTGGCCCGGGTTCGAATCCCTGTCGGGACAAGTTACCTGGTTGAGGTTTTTTCCGGGATTTTCCCTCAACCCAATACGAGCAAATGCTGGGTAACTTTCGGTGCTGGACCCCGGATTCATTTCACCGGCATCATCACCTTCGTTTCATTCAGACGCTAAATAACCTAGATGTTGATACAGCGTCGTAAAATAACCCAATAAAATAAAAATAATAAAATCTCCTAATTCTTCTCACCACACTTCTTTAATAATGACCACTACCATTATCCCAAAATCTTTCTTAGCCTTGTACAGTACACCTGGAAGCCTGCTTCTTAGCAGACTTTCTCCATTGTCAGTTAAAAGTCAACAAAACATTTTTGTGTCTGCGAGTTCAGTTGTTCTGTGCGGTACTCTTGATTTTCGTTTTCCATAATAAATTAATTTCTCAAGACTATTTTTCTGGTTATTCTTACAGAACGTCTCCATTAAATCGTTTCCACTAGGCCCTACCAGTAGATTTTCTAATTTTCTTCCATAAATCGGCATTTTGATCTCTATTTCGTTATAGTTTACAACTCGAAGTATAAGATTGTTTTTCGAATTCTAGTGAAGCCATTTTGTTTAGTAAAATGATCACATATGCTAGAGATGTGTAGTAAGTGGACATGATATAGCCATATTAAATTATATTAATATAAATGCATTTCAGGGGTATACTTAACTTTACTCAATGACTTAACTTTGAGCTGAGTTCTAAAAATAATTATACGTTTTTTAATTCAAGATTAGAGTAATAAATTAACCATGTGCTGCATTTAAATTGGATACCCCAAACTGCTTCCATACGCGTTACATTATTCCATACGCTTCGAGTGCCTTTTTAAATATTGCTAGATGAAAGCGTTGAATTACATAAATATGGATGCGATTTAGTTCATATTCCCAGTTTAGAAAATGGACCTCAGGAGTAGATTAAACAAAATGGTTCGCAATTTTTTTATGTGTTCTCATCAGAATGGGAAACAAACAACAAAAGTATAATTCGAATTTTATATGTAACGCTAAATGACTGGATGAAATTTTTACTGCTACACTGTTTAATCTTTCGAAATAAGAACTACAAACAGGCCACTAAAAATTATAATGGTAAATTACGTGTAGGCCTAAAGAGAACAAAACAGCAGAAGCCTATAATGCGTTTAAAAAACATCCTCTATTGAAGATATGTCTCGCGGCCGAGATAATCTTCATGGTTCAAGGACAAAGAGATGCTACCGTTGTCGAAGAGCTGGCATATCTCTTCTATAGACTACAATAAAAGATTTGTACATTTTGTGTTTCTAGTGCATGCAAACGGTAATAAGATGGCCTAAAATAACATAATAGCCTTTAAAATTTTGTTAAAATTCTACACACTTCGACTTGGAAAAAAAAAATAATTTTTGCTATCATGACTTGTACAGTATAAGAGGTCAAATTGTTATTCAGTTGCAGCAAACCGTTTCTAACATTGCATTTCATAACGCATCTATATATATATATATATATATATATATATATATATATATATATATATAATTTGAACTGGTAACGGGAAAACGGTTGAACGGATTTTAATAAATGACACCTCATTTTGAAGCTTGGAACTAAAGTTTTTCAGAAAAATAGTATTTTTGAGTGAAATGTCAATTTTTCGACATAATTTTCCTATTTTCCAAAATCCATCTGTCGTCAGTTTTGAGAACTAGCTAATTGCATTTCAGAATAAAACAAAACACACACTACAGTAAACAATATTACACGAAGGCCATTATCTGCAAGAATGCTGACATATTTAGAGCTCAAATTAAATTGGTTATTAAAAACTTAACTTACTAAAAATAATTTACAGGTTCGATTCTGTGATACAGTATGTAATTTTCTGGATACAGCTGTGTATTGGATATTAAAAACTACAAAACTTGAGGTGGTTTGATAACATTATTACCATTAGAAATGAAATATTATTATAGTTAATGCCGTGATTTGACTATTTTTCATTAATTATACACAGTAATGCTATATTGATGATATGAAAGTGAAACGTTTTGGGGTTATGTAAGTAGATGTAGAGAATAACAAATTAGATTTTGATTTCTATATTTTACTGAGTGGCGGCTATATAGTATATGTTACTGAAAGCTATGAAACTTACGTAAGATAATAATATTATTAAAAATCAAATATTTTTATAGTTATTAGTCAAGTGGGGTTGGGTATTTTTCATATATTTAATGGCGGTATGGAGTAGATATTTATATGAGTGGTTCTCTTCAGTATTGGCTCGAGAGAGAGTACCTTTCATTATTACGGAAGCAAATAACTTTCAGAATGTCTGGTATTCTTCATTGAAAATAAATCTGAAAAATGTTTATTTGAACGTCTAATGAACTTAGTTTGCAGAATTTGCTGCACAAGCCACTAGTATAAATATATTTTGCAATATCTATCAATAAAAAATTAATAGCGAGGTATTAGTTTCGTTGTTATATTTATTTACATTTCGACTATTGTACACTGAGAATATAAAATCCCTTATCACAAGAATAAATTGAGGAATTCTCTGGAATAACAACTTATTGTACGTTATGTCGTTTTGCCGTTTCCAGAAATTGAATCCTTAGTAACGCATCTCCCTCCTGACAAAATACAGTATTATTTCTTCCAACAAACACAAAGCCTCTAGAAACATTTGAATTTCGTTCTGCGTAATGCTGTTTTACGAGATCTAAAATGTTTCATGCCCTGTATCTCAAATTCAAGATTTTGCAATTAAGTTCTTGTTCCAGAGAACGCCTTAATTAGGCTTTCAAATCTCTTGTGATTTCATTACGTTTTGACAGTTAAAACTGTTCAAACCTGTTACCATTTTTCTTGGATTGTCGAAGTTTCAGGTCTGTACAGAAACTGATTGTTGATTTCTTAATATGATCTTTATTAATTATGTTTGTTCCAGCACGATTCAAAATCAATTCTGAACTGTGTGCTCATGCGCAGTAACTCAATGTGCGTTCCCAACAAGACTGATTCTAAACCGATTCTAAATTCCCAGTTTCCTGTTGCAATGTGCTTGGGAACTCGTTCATAATAGAGTTGGGTCGATTCGTGAACGAATCGTTTATTCGAACGACTAATAAAAAAGAATCGTAAGAATCGATTTGTGGTATCAACGAATCGTTGTTCAAAAGAATCGTAACGAATCGTCGTTCAAAAGAATAGTAACGAATCGTAACCCACGATTCTATTTACTTGTTTCATGTAACCTGTCAGCGGACATTTTCGAACCGTGCCGAATGCTTCCGAGCGAGAGTGAAATCAAAATACTGCATTTGTTAAGTGTGAAAAATAATAAACAAGAAATTTAAATTTGCATAGTTAAATAGAGATGTAATGCAAAAAATGTACTTGATAGTAAGTTCAGTTGATAAATTATAATTAAGAAACACTATTTTGGATAATTTTGTAGACTAATGTAGGTCATGATGAATGGTTCCAGCCAATGAGAAAGAAACAATTCAGTGTCTCGCCTTGTATGCCATCTATGCGAGAGATGTAGAACATTTTTGTTCTACCCGTGATTTGCAAAGGAAAGTGTCCTGTGAGTCATTCATTGACGATTCAAAAGAATAGTTGGAATCGCAGACTGGGAAGAATCATGAACTCGTTGCGATTCAAAAGAATAGTTGGAATCACAGATTGGGAAGAATCTTGAACGAATCGTTCGAATCGATTCGTAATGTATGATTGAATCGTTAGAATCGATTTCTGAATAAGAATCATGTTGCCCAACTCTAGTTCGTAACGAGTGAAATTGATTCTCGATTAAGAGCAGGAACTGGGAATTCTGAACTGCTGACGTTTGCGCAGATGGCTTATCTGAGATTGAGATTAAAATGCTTCGAGACTGGGCAGGCTAAAATTAAAAAATAGTCGATCATGAGTAATTTGGAAGGTGATAGTGATATATTTTATGACGAATTAAGTTCGGAAGATGAATATAATTTTAATATCAGAATAAACTCCGAAGGCTGTGAAACAACACTCAAAAAACCTTTCAATTCCGAACTAGTTCTGACAACGTACTCAACTAGTGCATGCGTCGAAAGATGTTCAGTAGTAGTTCGTAACGCTTTCTGAATTGCTTGCTGAAACAAACTTATTTTAGTATCTGTGTTCCTTCCATTTGTTCGCCTTCATTTTTGTGTTAATTTAAAATCGTATAGTTCTCCACAGATAACTTAACTTATCCTCTTAGCCTATTTAAAAGTGTTTCTCACAAACCTACGTTTATTGTTTTTATTCCATTTTCAAGGTTCTTAATTCAGAGGAATACAAAATATGGATCTGCTATAGACTGTAGAATTTAAGTTTTTTTTTCCCCCTCCCTTATGTATTTTAATACTTCTTTGCATTATGGGTGAATATTAGCCTGTCCTATATATCTAAATACTATATATTTACGATTGCAAAGAAAAAAAATAAGAGAAAAAGGCATATACAATTAATCTTCTTTGATTGCTTCGTAAACGATTTTTGAGAATACTTCGCTCTCATTCAGAAGGACAGACGTTTCAAATAATAACCAATCCCCGCTATCGTAGGTTTAAGCATTCGATCTGTAGGCTACTCATTTTTATAATATTATACCTTGGCAATACTAAAAAATTTAAGAAACAAGTCACACGAGCGATGATATACGAACGTGAAGAATAACTAACTTAATATAACACGAATTTAACTCGTTTTTGTTTGTTTGTTGTCTGTTATCTTCAACTTAGCAGTGTCTACTTTACGTTTCAAATGGGAAGCGAATTACGCAACAGCCAATGGACACTAATATTGGTGAAACCTTACCGCTTCATCCATAGAGAAAGCCTACTCCTTTTCTTGGACATTGGTTGCGAGATTCTCAAGGACAAATCGCTTGTCATATGAAAAGCGCAGTAGGTTTAATACTTCACTTTCCCTACACACTGGAAACACATCGTGAAATGATGCACACGAAGGTTAATAGATCTGAAGATGGCTCTATGTAGCCGAAAACGTTCATCATGTATCATTAATACTACTATGTAGTTTAAATAAAATTCTGTTTATGATAAGTAGACAGTGGATGCGGGATGACTTATCGTTGAATGTAGGTGCACATTTACTATATGTTACATTTTATTCATTCATACCATTGGCTGAACAGGTTTTAAACGTAAATAGACGACGTCAACATGCTACTGTATCTCCATACGGTAAGAAGGAAAAGAAAAATAACGTACTGTAGTACATACCTTGCAAGTTCAGTCCTCGTCATCATTGATGCAATTACCAGCGTTGCAGTAAACGACGATATATTCTCGTAAGTTGTCGAAGCTGAATCGTCTTCGCCTGTCGCTTAAACAGTTTTTGTATCGAGAGAATTTCTGAAGAAAACCTCTAAAATGGGGATCACTCAATTTCTTTAGAAGAATATTTGCACTGAGCACAACTAAATGATGATGATGATGATGATGATGATGATTCCTCAGATTTCATTTCAACGCATTTCCTGTGCGATGTACTGTTGCCATGTTTCTCTATAGCCTGAGTTGTTCTGGTTTTTATTTCAATTTTACATACCTTACACACGATATTGTCTTCCTTAATACATAAAATGTCACTCTCATACTTCTTAATTGTATTTCGTATCTCTGAGCGAATTTAACGTTTTGACTTCGACATTATGAATGGATCAGCACTACACTATTCAACTCGTACTAAATACTTGAGCAGGATAACACAACTGCACACATTGCGTTATGAACGGACCGGAGTTCCTTCGTTATGCACGCTGCTGTACTCGCCAGGTACACAAAAGACGGACGACGCGGCACGTGCCATATACTCCGATACGAAATAACTTCACTTTAGTCATCCCGCATCCACTGTCTGATGATAAGGTTTTGACGACCATTTTATAATTTACATATTTAGACATCGGCTTATCGGACCATTCACCATGTCATTTAAATTTAAACAAGTTTGAAGGCATCGCAGTGACAACGGACAGATATCTATGCCCTAAACAGAGCCTAGACATTTTATTCCTCCCCCGAATATATTTGTGAAAAAAAAAAAAATTGGGCAGCCGTTCATCCATGCTGGTATAGATAATTCCCCCGACTTTCACTGCTGTATTCTCCCTCCTTCAAAAATAAATAAAATGTATCACTTTATAACCATCCGGTGGTATAGCTCAGTAGAGTATCTACCCATAGATCGTGGAGTTTTTGGTTCAAACCAGGTTGTCCCCCCTAATGTTTTATGATTATTCTTGCTATTTCATATAGTTATCAATAAAATAATCGTTGAAGAAATGTATTTAATTTGTGTACGTTGCAGTAGTCGAAAATGTGAATAAATATATTTGTTGTTTTGAAAGTAGGCCCGGCTGTTTTAAACCGCTTTATTAATCTGTTGGGTTTACTGTCGTGTGCCATATGATGGAAAACTATTGACAATAGACGAAAACAGAAGTCAGAGTTAGAAATGCTTTTTCCATTAATTTGTATTAAAAGTACTTTTCACGTGCTATTTTAAAACAGTCAGTTTTAACGCTTCTCTAGCATTAAAAGCTCTACTTTTAGCAATGAGTGTCTGAAGAATTGTTGCTTGTTACAGTATCCAAGATCACTTATCTTTAAAAATACATTCATATAAGAAATAAATGCACTACTTTAGCAAACAAGTTTGCTTAAGATAAACACAAAGTCGTCTTAAAATTAAAAGTTTTCTAACGTTTAGTACAATATTTTTTTTTATCTTAGTGGTTATGTCGCATCTCGATTCTGCTGGCCGCTCTGTAAAGGCTGGGGTGTTAGGCTCTTTTCTGAAAATATTTGCTGTTCAGAACTGGAAATTTATGTAATATTATATAACTGTTTAAAATAATTTAAAGGAAAAGGCCCCGTAAACTGTCACATGACTTGCCCCATTTCGCCGACCCTGCGACATAACCACTCGGTCGGACAGTACTTGTATTGTAGTTTTAAATAAAATTTATTTTATATCATTATTATCATATTTTGTCCCGCAGGATTTCTTTTACATGCCACTAAATCTAGTGACATGAGCCTGTCGCATTTCACTTAAATGCCATCGACCTGGGCCGGAATCGAACCCGCAACCTCGGGCACAGAAGACCAGCGCTATACTAACTGCGCCTTTCAATCTATGTTTTCAATCTCCCCTTCACGATTGACCAGAGATTTTGGATCTTTTTAGATCAGAAGAGTTTTCTGGGCGGTTAAGAATACGGATTTGATATTTCTGAATAGTTCTCACAACTCTCTTGGAGATGATACAAGATTTTGCTAAAAAAAAATCAATTTCTATAAGCCACAGTCTTATCAGAGTCGAAATGACCTCTTCTCGGCAACTTCAGTATATATTTTTCTGAATTCACTGTGCCATGATGGGTATAAGCAGCCCTGATGAAAAAGCAACCCTGATCTTTTTTTCTGGGTGCTTCTCGGTCTGGTCTCTGTGTAATTCAAAGTATTCCGTCTAAATCCAAAATTATGACATTTGTTCTCTTTTATGAATTTTATTGCATGATTTTAAGTATGTAATAATTCGTTAACAAATTTATATAAAATGCTGCACGTTTATTACAATCATTTTCAATATGATCTGTCTACAAAATCGGCATTTAATTGTGATAAATAAACGCAGCAACAGCCCGTGATGGGTCAATGCCGACCAGCCAACTGTTAACATCTCGTCCACATGTCTCAGTAAAGTGAACGATCATCCAACCAGTATTTGTGTGTCATGATGATCCCCCTAACCGTTACAGCTGGCTCACGGAACTCGATTTCGAAACCTAGCATAGCTCCCCAAATTCATCAGGATACTGGGTGGGTACCGGCCCCATACACTGGCCGAAATTTCATGAGAAAATTTATTTCCCCATGGGAAGTCGAATCTGCATTCGTGAAATGTTTCATGAAGAGCTGCCTTCACTATTTTACTTGTCACACTTGTGTAAAAATGTGAAAGTCGATAGAAACAATTTCCAGTATATTATCATTTTCATACGTTCACAAAATTTCACATTTAGTGAAAATGGTTGTATTTCATATACATAATTCTTGGTTAAATTTACTTCTACTGAATATATTGAATTTCCTTTGTACATAGACAAATGCCATAAGAAAAACCACTTTATAGATATCTGAGATTTTCCTCTAGCTTAGCCTAGGAACTTTTAAGCGTATGTGCAAAACAAAATGTCAGGCAATTCTATGTCCATAAGTGAAAACAAATTTTCTGTATAATTTTAAATATAATTTCAACTTTGCTTGTTGTAGTTAGTACCTAATAATATATTTGTCGTTTTTAATTTATTATTATTATTATTATTATTATTATTATTATTATTATTATTATTATTATTATTATTATTTAATTTTTTTAATGGCGGTTGCTTCAAGTAGCCAATACTAAATTTTAATTTCACGTAGTACCTCAGAAATAATATTGGTTTTGTGCTTCTGCACTTAATTTCCTTACCCAATAAAGGTTGTACACCAACATGTCAGCAAAAGACAAGTATCAAGTTTCTTATATTGTGAATAGCCGCCACTGGTGCATATTGTTTCTTTCTTTATTGTCATCTAGCTGCATAAAGGACAGCGATTTCGCAAAGATCATTTCCAAGTTTTTCTAATTTACCACACGAACATATGGTCTACGAAAAAGAGCTCTGCAATCCCTGTATGTGTTCATAGATAGCAATAATGTTAAATACATTGTAAAACAATCTTGAAGCAGAGTAAGTACATTCAAACTCTCTTATACGGCCTTCCTTCAGGCGTATTAAATCTGGAATAAAACGTATGTTTAAGATGTCTGCAATACTGAGAAGGTTGTGTCTAGGAGAGTATTGAAAATGTACTGTAGGCTACTGTTATGATTAGAGACCGGATTTTAAAGGGAAAATTTTTCATCAAAAAACGACAAAAAAAGGGAAAGTTATAGCCAAAAAAAAAAAAAAGACTTGAAAGAGGACTATATTACTCCCCAAAACACACTTCAGCACATTCATGGATACACATGGCAGACACAATCTTACATTTATCTCTTCACTACATAAGGGAAGTGTTGTATTTGATATAGTCAAAAAAGGACTTCAAAAAGGACTCAAAAAGATGCTATTTTAATTGAAAACACACTTCAGCACTTTCATGGATACACATAGCACACATAAGCTTGTATTTAACGCTTCACAACATAGGGGAAGTGTTGTATTTGATCACATTCAACATTTTAATATGTTTCAATATGATTCTGCCTCTTTGAATGCAGAATGTCTTTATAAACAGAAAATGACCGCTCAACATCAATTGAAACTAGAGGTGAAAATTTTATTTTATCCTGAATTATAAATCAGAACACTTTATTAGTTTTTCAATATCTGGAATCAGAAGAAGAACGATATTATTTTCACTTGCTCAAGAAGTTAGAGGCCTATCGGGAAAAAAATATAGGAAAATTATCTAAATGTTTGCTATATTCTGTCAGAAAAGGACCAAAATAAGAGATGTTTTAAAAAGGGAAAAAAAGGGAATATGGACTGAAAAAAAAGGGGGGGAAGGGAAGTCAAAACCACATAATTTGGTCGTTGGAACATCGTAATTAATTATTTCATGTTTCGTGTTGAAATAAAAAGGGATTTCCTTTAAAATCCTGTCTCTAGTTATGATGTTATGGAATTTACCTATATCTTGTTTTATATGTACAGTAGTGGAAAAAAAAACCGGACCGACCCTTGTAGCTGATTTCACAGCCTTGTTCACTCCAGAGCACGATAGACTGGTAACTAAGACTTTCGTGGTTCGAATCCTGCCTGGAAAGGAAACTTTTTTTGTTCCTTATTCAAATTTATTCCCAATACTTTTCGATTGCTAGTAAAATTCATGTTCTGGGAATAATAAGGTAATTAAGTAGTAAAATATCGCTGCAATCGAAAAGTATTGAGAATAAATTTGAATAAGGAACAAAAAAATTTTCCTTCCCAGGCAGGATTCGAACCACGAAAGTATTAGTTACCAGTCTGTCGTGCTCTGGAGTGAACAAGGCTCTGAAATCAACTACAAGGGTCGGTCCGGTTTTTTTTTGCAAATACTGTACATAATTTTACTTTAATTGACTGTTTTTTACTTTATAATATTAAGTCATCTTTCAAGGTTCATTATTATTATTACACAAAACCATCTCTTACTATGGCCGGTTTCAAGTTTGAACCTCATTCCAATTCACACGATTTTGATTCAGGTGTATTATCGAGCCTGCCGCATTCTAAACGTGAGTGCCAACTAAATGAGTAGATAATGTTTTGAATTGATTCTGCGTCTCAGAACGAAATGAGAAACAGCTCCATGTTACTGTTCGTCTGACTTTGCTCCACATTCACGTATAACGACGAAGTGTGCATGCATGAGTGTCAGCATGGTGCATGTGAGCGTGCTGCATGTGTACCTAGCAATTACCTTGGTTAAACTATTGCTGTTCTCTCGTCCCCACTCATGCTGCTTTCTTGTAGCCAAATTGGAAACCTAGGACGATGTTTAAGGTATGAATGTTGAAACTTCTGCCACTCATATAATTTATCTTAATCGATGTGATGTACACATGTGTGTAGTTCTCTGTGTGGACTTTGTAAGGTGCACAGTTGTATGGCAAAATTGTGATACTGAATAATATTCAAAACAGATCAATTTCAATAAACAAATTTATATGCAATGAATTAGCACTGGTACATCAGCCACATGACCGTTTACACAATATATTCTAATTCAATACTTTTACACAGAGAGCTACAAAATGTGCAGATGTGATAATTTGTGTTCATATTGTTTCTCAAATAGTATTTCAATGTTATTCATACCAGTATATTGACTCTTTATTTCATTTTGGTATAGGCTAATACTCTGAAATGTTTTTATACTACACTATCTACCAAAAATTAATTGGGCACTGTTTTTGCCCCTTTTAGAATCTCGTGGTACCACCTCTTCTTGCTATAACAGCAGCCATCCTGTCAGACATGCTCTCCACTAGTTTGTGTAGGATATTCACTGGAATGCGTCGCCATTCCTCTTGCAACATGACACTCAGTTGGACAATGGAAATTGGCCGCATCTCCCGAGACCTCAATCGCCGGTCCAATTTGTCCCAAAGGTACTCAATGGGATTGAGATCAGAACTCTGTGCAGGCCAGTTATTGTCTGCATACCACTGCATAGTAGCCGCCGAAACATGGAGCCAACTACCATTGCCCAACTGAGTGTCATGTTGCAAGAGGAATAGCGACGCATTCCAGTGGATATCCTACACAAACTAGTGGAGAGCATGCCTGACAGGGTGGCTGCTGTTATAGCAACAAGATGTGGTACCACGAAGTTCTAAAGGGGCAAAAACAGTGCCCAGTTACTTTTTGGTAGATAGTGTAGTTAAGGTTCTTAATGAATTGTTAAATTTTAAATTTTTAAATACATATTGTATTTTTAAGCTTTAGTCTAGATACTATATCATGGTGACTCTAAACATTAATATTTACAATTTTTAATTCATTTATTCAAACTTCGTGTGTAATATTTTGCAGATTTTTCTACTATAGAATTTGGTAATTTATAGACGTAATGCTTTACTACTTTGTGATACCTAAACAATATAAATGTCTATAAATACCTTTGTCACTTAACGTCTTTTATACAGGTAAAAAGCAAACCGTAAATTTCATTATGATTGTTGTCACTGTTATGTCATTATAACACTGAAAATATGCAATTAAATTTAACAGAGGATCCTTATATATGTGCATAAATGTGTAATGTTTCTTTCAACGTGTTACAATGGTTTTTCTAAGTTGTCATTATACTTTACCACATTTACGATAGAGTGAATTTTCGCTAGTAGGTATTTGTTACTAACCAAGACACGAATATGAATTAATGAAAATTCACTCTAAAATGCAATAGAAAAAATGTATACGCCTACTTACTCTTAACATAGGAAAATGAATGTTTATTTTAAAAATGTGATGTACTTTAATCTCTACGATTTCTAAAATGTTGAAGTCTCTCATTTCAGTACCGGTAATTAAATTACGAATATGAAATATATGTTTGTGATTTTATCAAAATTAAGTAATGTTGCATAATTTGAACTACAAACCAATTAATTTATTGCAGGCAATTTATAAAACTCTGCATAGTGTTATTTCTTACACGGTAGAAATATAATCTTCAAGTAGAGCATATTTTCATAGCGGACAATTTTATTACAACCTTGGTGTATAAACTATAAATTTAATTGAAAATTTGAATGGTGAATATTTTGTTAGTTTGAAGGAGAAACATTTTTGTGTTCTCAGTATATGACTAAAAACCTACAGGTGAGACTGTGATATATTGTATTTCGGCTCACGCATATTTCTGAAGTAGCTGTAGGGTAAAGTTGCCTAATTTCGTGATACCCCTAATTCCGTGATAGTTTTTTTTAACTAAATGTCCTGGGGTTGGGTATCTTGCTAGGAAGTTCACCGATGTCTCAAAATTAGGCGAAGAATGTAATCTTTCGAGAAAAAAGTCTGGCGCTATGGTCGAACGTCAACGCTTTGACTGACATTCAATTTTAAAAATGTATCACGAGATTATGGATATCACGGAATTAGGCAACTTTACCCTATGTTTTAGTAACGAGTGAAGCACTTTGTTGCCATAATTTTCTTGTATAATAATTATTTAATGGTTTTGACTTTCATAATATGGTCGCTCGCAGCCAGCAGAAGGGTAAAATCTACGAACAAATTATAATGTTGGCATTTTTCAACATTCGCACCTATGTAGTACACTGCTGACATAATAACAACACTCACGTAAACATTTGCACAAAGCAAGCTGGACCCTAGTTTTGCACTGCACGTGTGGGTAGTAGTTAAATAAAATAGCTCTACATGTTGTGTGTGAGATTTAATAGTAAGAAAGCCATCTCAACGAAAGAGATGTCTCAAGCCATGTCATTGACTTCTTGTTACGAAATGAATTTTTATACATCTTGATTACACAACTCTTAACACTGTATCACTTCGGAATATGTATGATAAGACTTTCTTGTGTTAAATTCTAACGTACCTTGTTTACATGTTTCGACCTATTTATGGGTCATCCTCAGAACTTGTCGTTGTTGGTCTTGTTTTGTTTCCTGTGAGGATGTGTTCGTGTGGTATAGTGTAGAGTCAAAGAATGTGTGTGTTCTGAAATTGAGTTGTGTGTTGAGAATGAACCAACAGGATTACAACGAAGAGCTAAACACAATCAAATACATAGCACAAGAAAACGGATACAACCCTAACATAATAGACAACATAATACGTAAGACAAAACATAATCACAAAAACATAAGACTACAACACAAATACAAGAACACAAAAAATACGTCACACTAACATACGGAACACAAAAACACACACAAAATTGCAACCTCATTCAAGAAATTAAATTACAACATCGCATACAGAACAAAAACATCTCAACATACAAACAACACAAACAAACAAATACAACCACACAGGCATATACAAACTCAAACACCTACAACAACTTCTACATAGGACAGACAGGCTGATCATTTCAAACACGTTACAAAGGACACATCACAGCCATAACAAAATTACAAAACACCTCCACATATGCAGAACACATCACAAATGCTAACCACACCCACAGAGACATCAACACAGACATGGAAATACTACACACCCAACCAAAAAGCCAGAAACTAAACACACTAGAACAATATGAAATATACAGACACACGAAAACACACCCCAAGGAAATTCTCAACACACAACTCAATTTCAGAACACACACACTCTTTGACTCTACACTATACCACACGAACACACCCTCACAGGAAAAAAAACAAGAGGCGCCAAGACCAACAACGACCAGATCTGAGGATGACCCATAAATAGTTCGAAACATGTAAACAAGGTACGTTAGAATTTAACACAAGAAAGTCTTATCATACATATTCCGAAATGAATTTTTACTTTAGAGACAGAAATAAAATGTCCATTCAGTATCAAATTAATTATTATATGATTCTAAATTGAGTTTTTAAAGTGAGTGTTGAATTATATGCATATTAACCTGTTGTTTTCAGATACGGAAATGAAAGGGAAAAGCATTGATTAAGCCAACATGATTCCGAATTGTGTTCACTCCAATTGTGTCCCACAAACTAAAAATTTTCGCCTCTCCGCATCGAATATTTCAGGTTTATCTGAACTGTTTAACTTTAATGTTAAGCTAGTTACGAGTAGTTTAACTAAAATTCGCAATTAAAAACTAACGAATTCCTTGTTTTCAGTCACACAGCCTGTACAACTGCTTTAAAACATAAACTGTTCCTGCTAATTAATCCGTTCTCTATTTTTTACCTTAAAACAGCTAATGAAATTGTCTACCTTTGTCAAAACTTGTATACATCGGCTGGGTGTTCGTTTGTGTGTATGTGTAGTTATAATCAATAATAAGAAGAATAGCGCCTAATAGTGTAAAACAATTTCTGTTAGCTCATTGTTTCTCCTATAGCACAGCTCACATGCCAGGTCTCCCCTCCTTACTACCTTGCAAAACACATTTTTTACTATAAGCACAGTTCTTCTGATTGTATTTCCAGGTTAAAAAAACCGATTTATAATTTTTTAATTACTGATTTTGGGTATTTCGACAGTGTCATAGATGTAAAGATATCCAACTTTCCGGAGCTACATATCGGCTTCATCATGAAAGAAGGCAGGAACCGTGTCAAAAATCTCGCACTGCAATGAACACTGTGGAAAATCTTAGATTATCGTCGTTGTTCCTGCAATAACTCCTATGTGCAAAATATAAAATTTTTCAGGAGGAAGAGAAAACACAGTTATTCATCCTATGGCAGCCGTACATAGGAGACTGTGAATTCTTACATTTTCGAAACAAAGAAATATAATTACATATAGGAGATTTTATTATTTGCTGTATCACTATTTAAGTTATTTAATAGAGCAAAAATCTGAAAATCGATAAATGTCAAATAGGAGTTATTGCAGGAGCAAGGACGATATGCTTCAACTGCCATTTCCACATTCTAAATTCATTCCTTTAATAAATGTAACAAGTTTCGAAATGTGTTTTACGCACGATACTTTAAGGTTATCCACCTCGACTTCGCCCCGCTGCGCTGGACAACACATTGCGTGAGTACGTAATATACACGTTTCGCACATGTTGCATAAAAGATTTTCAGACAGCCGTTTTGAAACAGTTATTTTAGTAAAGCAAATTCAAATCGGTGAAACGATTTTGTACAGCCGTCATATAATAGTGACTCATCAATTGTTATAGTTTTTGCTAGGGAAAAATTCAAATACCTTGGAGCAACAGTAACAAATATAAATGATACTCGGGAGGAAATTAAACGCAGAATAAATATGGGAAATGCGTGTTATTATTCGGTTGAGAAGCTCTTATCATCCAGTCTGCTGTCCAAAAATCTGAAAGTTAGAATTTATAAAACAGTTATATTACCTGTTCTTCTGTATGGTTGTGAAACTTGGACTCTCACTCTGAGAGAGGAACATAGGTTAAGGGTGTTTGAGAATAAGGTGCTTAGGAAAATATTTGGGGCTAAGCGGGATGAAGGTACAAGAGAATGGAGAAAGTTACACAACACAACTGCACGCATTGTATTCTTCACCTAACATAATTAGGAACTTAAAATCCAGACGTTTGAGATGGGCAGGGCATGTAGCACGTATGGGCGAATCCAGAAATGCATATAGAGTGTTAGTTGGGGGACCGGAGGGAAAAAGACCTTTAGGGGGGCCGAGACGTAGATGGGAGGATAATATTAAAATGGATTTAAGGGAGGTGGGGTGTGATGATAGAGACTGGATTAATCTTGCACAGGATAGGGACCGATGGCGGACTTATGTGAGGGCGGCAATGAACCTTCGGGTTCCTTAAAAGCCATTTGTAAGTAAGTAAGTAAGTTGCTAGGGAGTTGTTTACAAAATAGTGATCCATTTGACGCCTTCAGTATAAAACGCATTATTCAAAGTGAAGCTTGTAAAAAAGGGGGGGTTGAAAAGATTCTCTCGAAAATGAGTGATTCAGAATTTTCTGATATTGAAAATGTGCAGAAGTTGTCCTCTCTAAGCTGATTCCATAAAAGTCCCAGAAGTTATAGGGGAGACTCAGTGGCGTAACTTTTTATAGCTGGGACCCCTCCCCCAGTAAAAATGATAATCTGGCCCCCTTTCCTTACTGTCATTTATTTTTAATATTTTCATAATTTTATTTTTACACCTAATTTCAATAAAACAATTTAGCATAGAAAAATACTCCATTTTTAAACAAAATTAAGTGAATAGAACTGAAAAAAATTTAAATGATATAACTACTGTTTTACTAAGGCTATAATTACACAATAATAGCCCTACCTAAGGCAAATTTAATGTGAAGCTTAGCTCAACAAGCGCTTTCCCCTTCTGGCCTTCTGAGAATCAAATGACTCGATCAGATCATGTAGATCAAGTCTTTGGACTTTTCACATTCAGTACTTATACAGAGTCTTTCTTGAGTCATGGTACTGACACATTGGGATTCGTTCCACTACAGGTAGTTTGTGTTTGACTGCTTGGCCGAAATACTGAGTCTATTTTTGTCAATTTCGGAACATATTTTTCAAGTTCCCCCCCCCCCTTTTGCGTTTTTCTGCACCACTTAAATGTTCATAATTACTTTTAAAAGGTTTCATTGTCACGAAACACGATAAAAATGATGAATTAAATCTAGTAACAAGCAGATGTGTTGCTATACAAACTTCTTTATTTCAATGTGCGTTTACTGTTTATATGTTGCGACTACGGCTGGAAATCTGATATGAAAATACACCATGAGAAACAATGTCTCCATCCATAAAAATCACTCTGTCAGATTTTCAACGTTGGCGTCACTGCAGTATGATTGTGGGCGAGTCAACTGAGACAATCGAAGGGGTGTGTGATGCAAGTACTGCCAGTTGGATAATTATATGCACATCCTCGGGTCCAGTGATGGTGGTCATTCCAGTGGCGTAGCACGAAGTTGTCTTTCATGCAATATGAGAAAACGTATTACAAAAATATAGTCTTAAAATAAATAGTAGTCAATGTCAAGTCAGCAGTCGAAGTTTGGTTGGAACCTCGTAAGTAACACCAATAAGGCATGACCTCAAATGGTACGTAGTAAAATATGATTTCACGGTTTACACATCAAATAGACACGTATAGTATAACACTAGCTCACTCCCTGTCATAGTTAGAGGAATCACAATATTTACGGTCAATAGATACAGTACGTAAGTATGCGTCTGTCTTTGGTTGTGTCCTTCATTGACAGCAAGGGAGTCGATCATTTGTTTTTTAGATCACACTTTTGTTCGTAAGTCAATCTTGATAATAGAATTGTCCTAAAAAATTCAAGTAAATTGGTGTTAGGAACTGTTATTTCACTCATTATTTATTATATCAGCCACAATGCACACTAACACTTCAACTGAACACAACTGACGAAAAGGGATAACTCGGAAACTACTTATTTTCAATGTCAAAGCTAACTTCCTTCGAGCCTTGCGACCAGGGTAGTTTAGTTAGAAAGGGATGGAAAATCTGCGGGGTGGGTTACACAGAAGAATGAGTGTAAGAAACCAGTCTGCTTGGAAGCTAGTGTGTGCAGGCTTCTTGTTTACTGCTGCATCACAAATCATCCTGAGCTGCCGCATCACAATATTTAACGCGTGAATATAAATTCTATTAAAATTAATAAATAATTTTGTCCATAGATTGTAGGTTTATTATGAAATTATTATTAACTGGGGAAGCTGAGCTTTTTAGCTTACATTGACGCTACGCCACTGGTCATTACTACAGTTTTCCATATGCCAGAGAGTAAAAAGAGTGGCTATGCGTTACGGAAAATACATAATGTGGGCCTTGAACTGTAATTCGAACTCATTTCCAAATATGCGTCAGTAATCACTAAACATTTTCGGCCCCCTCCCGCAACGCGGGGTCTGCGGGGGTGTAAGTTATGCCATTGGGGAGACTGTTGTACCTTAAAACACTTTTGATATATATATTTTTTAATTTTGAGAAATGAAATCTTTTAAATTAAAAAAAAAGGCTTGAAATAATTACTGAAGATTCCTTTACAAATTCCTGTAGCCTATGTATTTTCCCGTTTTACAGATCTATTAAGGATGGAAAAAATAAAATGGAAAGGATACGTAATGTGTTCGAAGGTACAACAAATTCATGTACATTGGAACATATCCTCTTGTAAGTTGGAACACATGGACTATAGGTGGGAATATAGCTGTAAAAACTGACAATCATATTTAAAATAATGTCATGGCGGATAGCGAGTAACAGGATACACATCGCTCCTAGTTTAGAAGTTTTTAAGAAGGTGAATATCCAGATTTAAATGTTAGTATAGTGCTCATCTAGCTTATAAAGCGTCACGGCATTATTTGTGCGAATATACATTGTAAGCATGACTCCGAAAGTGATAAAAACTGTTAATTTTAAGTTCAAGAGTTAGAATAGCCTATGTCTGTTCCTTTTGAAATATTAATTTAAAGTAAATTATTTACAGACATGATTTTAAACAATACAAATTTATATCTGTGGAGAGAGAATTGTGTGTCAACCTAACACAATACGAAGCCTTGTAATATCTAAAACTAACTTTTTTTCAGCATCCCGAACACCACTGTTCCATTACAGTTCTTATTCTTATGTCTGTATACTATGTTTTATTACTTACAATATATTACGAGTACTAATAATATAAGCTACAAGTATATTAGCTCTGAAGTACATGATTCGCGTGTTTTTAAATTGTAAGTAACCGACTTCTTACAGTAGCGTCCTTAGCAATTTATTTTATTCAGTGTTGTGAATGAACTTGGCCTGTTTCAGTAATTCAATTTCACATTCAATATATATTTAATGTGTAAACAAGAATCCTGAGTTTTCAATTGGACCTTTCTTCTGAACTTAGGAATCGATTTTGGGCTCTGGCTTCGGATCATCCCTCGGGAGGCCAGGTAGTCCTGGTCAGAAGGGTGAACCTGGCATATCTGGAACGCCTGGAGCACCAGGAGAGAGAGGAGTTCCTGGCAGTAAAGGGGAACGAGGAGACGCTGGACTAAAAGGTTCCAAAGGAGACAGGGTAAGAACAAATACAGAGAAAGAGTGCTAGTAAGGGATGTCTTCTGAGTGGGCAGTGAGCCTTATTTCTGTGCAGTGAGATACATTAAATTATTATTCTGAAACTTATAGAGCAGCTATGGCCAAACAGCGCACTTGTCGCACTGGTTGCATTCGGTTTCAGTCTTAAAAACCGCCGATTTCCTCTCGGACTTCCAACATTGATAATCGCCATATTCTCATTACGTACAGAAATTTAAAATGTTGTGTGCAACCTGTAGTAATAAGTACGATTGGTTGTGTACTTAAAAAATTCACCCCCTCCCTACAGGATGATTCACATGTTCACCGTACTTAATGCTGTATCTCAGTAGCGTCACAGTCTAGTATATACAGTCACGAAGCTTGAGGTGATCAGAGTACTACGAACAATACTGGGTGTTCATTTCAAAGTGTGTCATGACGTCACTGTTGTTGGGTCACCGATTTGAAGCGAGTTTCAGCTTATATGTCAGAGAAGTTGCCTATTATTTAAGGCGTTCTTCAATCTGAACATGAGAACGTGTACGGTATAACTTGAACGTCGTAGCAACAGATGGCGGTCTGTACGGTCTGTGTGCTACCATAACCTCTTTCGAACTGTGTTTTGCGCCGGCAAGGCGTACGCAGGGTATTTGTTATCATCGGTTGCGTACGGTAACATTCCACAACACAAATCAAATTCTCCGAGTCCGTGTTGACCGTCGAAGTTAATGTCAACAAATACGTAAGTAATCGTCTTAACCCTCTCCCCATATCCCGACAGTACGTATTTACAAATAGTTCACATTCCGCCACTACCGGCGTTACCGTACGTATCAGTACGTACTCTTCAGAATGAACGCCGTACTTGCTAGGCAACTTCTCTGCCTCATAGGTTATACACCTCTGCGGAAGTGTAGGAAGATTGAATTCTCTAGGCTCATCGGCTAGCCACATGACGGATTATTTCGCATTGTATGTGATGAGGCGATAGTAGCGATGCCTAGTGGTTAGCAACTATCTATGGATGCATATTCCTTACGTTTTGAACTTCGTGACTGTATATACTAGATTATGGTAGCGTCTCATAGTAGAACAGCTAACCTTTAATGTCACAAACGTGTCTCTTTCCAAGGAGCTTTCGCAAGCTGAAAAACAAAAAAGATATTATTTTCACAAAGAATGGGAAGATCATTTTTTTTTTTTTTTTTTTTTTTTTTTTTTTTTTTTTTGCGAAGAGAAAGACAACATTCGATGTTTGATGTGCTTTAAAGCGTTACGGGCGACAACTTAATCACCGTGAGTACAGTGCAATTAAAGGCAAGAAAAGTATTCTACATTTTACTAGTATAACCTACGAATAACACGAAGCCTTATCAAAATATTTGGAAAAATATCTTTGTTCGTTCCTTTCTTTTATATCTAGTTTATGTTGCATTGTTAAAAAACACATCATGCATTATATTAGTCGATGAGGTGACGTGACATAGGCCAATATTGAGAATAACTTAATATGTTAAGATAACAAGAGCTATTTTAGATTTTAAAAACAATGAACATTGTAAACAGTTTTTATTCAATTGAACATTCTCAAAATTTTGTAACTTATTTATATTTTCATCATTAATTTAAATACATTGAAATATTTCTTCGTATAGTCTCAGATCTGATATTCACATACTTAACACACAACATAAATCAAAACTAGACATTTGAAGCATGCTTTCCCAAAGGAATTGGGAATTTTATAACGTAGTACCTGTCTGCGCTAGAATATTGTTTATGTATAATTATTTTAAAACTATGATAGGCTATTAAAGTAATTGGTTTGTCTCAACACTATTTTATTTATTTCAAGAATTTAAATATTGTCAATGTATTTATGTAGTCAGTAATAATGCCACCAATGTACTAGACAATTTAATAATAGGCTATAATTATTCAAATAATAGATTTCATGTTGCTGTTCGACATATTCGATTATATTTACAGATGGAGGTATCTGTCTACAAAATGACACATTGACCATTGTTACCATAACAGATATATTCTGTAGGACCAAAAAATAATAATCTTTAGTAGATTCTCATATTCAATGATTACCACGTCCACACCTGTGGAGTAACGGTCAGCGCGTCTGGCTGCGAAACCAGGTGCCCCGGGTTCGAATCTCGGTCGGGGCAAGTTACCTGGTTGAGGTTTTTTCCGGGGTTTTCCCTCAACCCAATACGAGCAAATGCTGGGTAACTATCGGTGCTGGACCCGGGCTCATTTCACCGGCATTATCACCTTCATTTCATTCAGACGCTAAATAACCTAGATGTTGATACAGAGTCGTAAAATAACCCAATAAAATAAAATAAATTGATTACCACGACAACCACTAGGCTAGCAAGGACGATAGGGGATAGTACAATATGTGAACATTGGGCCTTATATTTCGAACCTACAGTAATTCATATTTTTATTGCACATTTATTATTAAGTGAAGAGCTGTGGTATTTATATTTTGACAATTATCCGCTAAGTTAATTTCGTGTCTTTTTTCGACACAGATAGGCTACATAGGTCTGTCTGTGACTTAGTGGAAATAAGATGAAAATTTCCAGGTTTTTTTGTGTTCATTCCTGTATTAAATTTTCGATACTGTTACTTTTGACAACAAAATATTACATACAGTTGAATTTACACAAGTAAGGTCAAATTCAACAGTGTTCATAAATGAGATATTAAGCATACAGAGAGATAATTTATTACAGTTGTATGAACATTTTTTGATAGTTAAATTAAAATTAATATAATCGGTTAAAAACCAGACATGTTTCGGAGGAATGCTCCTCCATCTTCAGTGGCAATACCACGACGCTGGTTCAGATGTTCGACCGCGTATCGTGGCTTAAAGGAGACTGACGATACGCGGTCGAACATCTGAACCAGTGTCGTGGTATTGCCACTGAAGATGGAGGAGCATTCCTCCGAAACATGTCTGGTTTTTAACTGATTATATTAATTTTAATTTAACTATCAAAAAGTGTTCATACAACTGTAATAAATTATCTCTCTGTATGCTTAATATTACATACAGTATATTATAGTAGGCTATAATTAGGTTCTCAAAAAGTGAGAATCTCTCATGTTATTGTTTCTTATGATTTCATTCGTGTCCTGCACGTATAGCTTTCGCCAGAAAAAATTCTTCTCTCATATCTCAAATGTGATGTAAAATAGAGCACCGGCGTAGCTCAGTCAGCTAAGGCGCTTACCTGCCGATTAAGAGTTGCGTTCGGACGCGGGTTCGATTCCCGCTTGGGCACCTGTTGGGTTTTTTCGAGGTTTTCCCAACCATAAGGCAAATATCAGATAATCTATGGCGAATCCTTCGCCTCATCTCGCCAAATATCATCTCGCTATCACCAATACCATCGACGCTAAATAACCTCGTAGTTGATACAGCGTCGCCCTGCTTGTGTAGGCTATTAAAGGGTTGACTCGCGAATCACGAAATACCGAACACGGGCCTACAGACTGGAGTAATGTGTATTACAAAACCTCTAACACAATCCATATAACAAAGAACTTCCGTAATTTCGCATTTCATACGAAAACCGTTTCGATAGTAATGAATAATGATCCATTTTTTTTTTATAAATGGATGAGGATCAGAATATGTAATCAGGACTTTTCCGCTTCCTCTTAGTAACATCATTAAAAATTTTTTTGTCGTTAGGCCCTATGCCGTATACAATTACGCACCCAAAAATATGTAAAAATTATGGGTATACATTATTGTCATAAACGAAACAAAAACATGTTTTTCGAGTTCCCCCCCCCCAAATTTCTGTTCTTGTTTTATATTAATAACAAATACAAATTAATCGCAAGTCCATTACTTGTGTCCTCGAAGCCAATACGATATAAATGGCTCCATACACTGTCTCTGTCACGAACTAAACGCATGACATCCAGTGGCGTAGGGAGGGGAGAGGCTCGTCGGGTTGAAGCCCCCATTTTTCAAGAAATATTTTTAAATTATGTTACGTAGATTTAAAGCATGAAGAAGTAATCCACTATTGGCGTTGCGAGTGCTACACTGAAATAATAATATTTTTTGTTTCTATCGATAATGACCAATATCTAGAATAACAAATCCTTTATGCAGAGTATTCCATTTATCTTGGCACCTATTATAACTTATCTGTTTGGATAGGTATTGGAATTTTTGTTTTTGAGAGTTATGTTAGAACGAGGGGCTAACATGAGTGTAGAGATTTGGTGCATGTAACTCCATTATGGTACAAGATACACGTGACGTCATCAATTTTCCAAATAACACTACATACTTTAATCATGTTACATTGATTACACACATTACGACGAGTTCAAAAATGTATCACAATGTCACCTTCCCAATTAATAACAACAAAATATAAAACAAATGCCATCAGAATGTGTCGTTTGTTTTGGTGCTCCATCTTGTGCATTAACTTACACAAAACGAAAGACGACTGACATCCGTACACGTCGTGTGTTGTGTGTTTGCTGTCTAACATGTAAACAAACCACAACAACTGTCAACGCCACAATCCACGTACTGTAGCCTGCACATTCTCCGGACCTGTCGCCACTCGACTTCTTCCTATGAGGAACTGTAAAGGACAGTGTGTGCCACAACATTCTGACAACACCAGACGACATGCAGCAACCCATTCGACAGACTTGTGTGTTCATTCAGCCAGCAACATGCCAGGCAGTCATACGGTCTTTCGGGGAACACCTTCGAAAGTGCATTAATGTGAATGGTCACCATTTGGGACATCTTCTGTGACTCTCAAAGCATAACATTATTACATTGGAAGTATGTTTTTGTTTCGTTTTGTTGTTATTGATTAGGAATGTGACATTTTGATACATTTTTGGACTCATCTTAATATGTGTAATCAATGTAAATAATTAAAGTATGTAGTGCTATTTGAAAAATTGAGGACGTCACGTGTATCTTGTACCATAATGTAGTTACATGCAACAAATCTCCACACTCATGTTAGCCCCTCGTTCTAACATAACGCTCAAAAACAAAAATTTCAATACCTATCGAAACAAAAAAGTTATAATAGGTGCACAAGATAAATGGGACATCCTGTATATCTGTTGACAAGCTGTTTTAAATTGATCGATTATGAATCTATCTTTCTAAATAATTCAACTAGATTAAGTAATATCCATATACAGTCGGCATCTGTTGATTTACGGTGCAACGACGGAGAGTGGATTTTGCTTCGTAACAATTTTGGCCAGTCTTAGATGATTTTTAAATATCATAGTATTAAACAATAATTATTATTGTCTTTTGAAATGTTTCATATAAGTTATGGGCAAATTTTCAAAGTGATGTTCCAAAAAACTTGACCCCTCAATCTTAAATTCCTGGCTACGCCAATGACGTATTGTAACAGAATGGAATAAGAACCGTAATTGTCACTAATATAATCGTCGTCATATTGAATGTAACGTTGTTCTTACTGTAGCCATACTTTTTTTTCTATGTTACTCGTATGTGGATTAAATATTAGGTTGATGCATAAGTTTGTAGCGTTTTTGTTCGTCATCACAACATTGCGTTGTTAGGAGATTGTTATAATTAATTGTCATTTGTTATTTGGAGTGTTTTGTGCTTGAAAATACCCCTTGAATTTTATGGATTTGAAGAAAGTTTGTCCTATTTTTGGGCTAAAGAAGATGGAATGCCAAGTGGAAGAAACGTGACACTTCTCTCAGCGAAAGCGGCTCGAAACATTTGTAGGCCTACCGAGTAAGAAAAGAATGCTATCGGAGAAGTGGTTTTGTCGTTTCAAAACATAACACCCTGTACAAAAGTTAGTGTCCATCCACAGATGATGATGTTATGAGTCTGATAGTAGGCTTTAAAGAAGGCGTCGTGTACTACGAATTGCTTCCAAGGATAACCATAACTGCTGACATTTATTGCCAGCAACTCAGACTCTTGCGGCCGCAATTGAAGAAAAACTACTGGTAAGACTGCATCAAGTGCTGCTGCAATACTATAATGCATTCTCGCACTCCGCTAAAATGACGAAAGCAGTTATCCAGTAGCTTGGTTTGGAGGTGATTCCACATTTCCTATATTCTCCCTATCTTATGACCTCAGATTTCCACCTTTTCCGTTCTCTATCCAACAATCATCAAAGTAACTTCTTTGATAAACGAAGATGCTTTACAAATATGGATTGACGGCTTCTTTAACTCCAAACCAGCAGATTTCTTCAGACGCGGAATCTAAAAACTACCCCAGCGCTGTCAGAGAGTCGTGGATAATGTAGGTGAATATATTACTGATTAATTTCTGTGTTATACTTATCTCAAATAAAAAATTTAGTCACAGCGAAAAAATCTAGAAACTTTTGCACCAACCCAATAGATTGGTTAGCTTCAGATAAAGTTTCAGTTAGTGTCTGACGATCTTTTAATTGTACAATATATGGACGTGGATGTTATCAGACTCGGATACGTTTTGCACCACGCCCAAAAAATACGTGTAAATGATTTCTTGAAAAAGTAATACGAGAAAGGAAAACTTTTCCATTTACTTCTTTCAGTTATCCCCCATAGTTCTCCGTGGTTTTGCTATTACTATCTTCCTAGGTTCACAGGTTCAAAACTCACGATTTTAATGACTGTAAAATCATTAACATGATTTCCCTGAACGTAAGTAAAGCTGTGGGTCAAGTTGTGGCTTTCATATCGTAGATTTACGGCACGTAAGAACCCTGTCCCTGATAGAGGACTCCAGACAAAATTTCTCGGCCTTTACTAGCCCACGTGGAATTTTGATGCTGAAGAGCAATTGAAATAGAAAGCGTCCTTAAATAAAATACTATAACAGTACCCTTTTTCATGCGACTTAATTCATTGAGGTCGCGACTTTTTAGCCGCCCAGAACAACATGAGTCATTCGCGCTTAAGCGAAGTTGCCTAGTTCAAATGTTAAGACTTAATCGCTATTAGTTATGGTAAGTTAAATACTAATGCGCCCAGACAAAATATTGTAGCCACAAAGAAGATGAGACTATGAACTAAGTCGCGTGACAAACATTACGATCGTCTAGTTCAAAAGTGCGACAACTAAAAAAAAAAAAAAAAAAACAAGTTTTGAGATATCTTTAGTTGAAAGTTTCAAATAAATCACTTAGAAAGGAACAGAGTTCTGGTTCATAACCACGACAATTAGAAATGAGTCAGTATTCAGGACGAGTACTGGGTGTTCATTTCAAAGTGTATCATGACGTCACTGTTGTGAGTCAGCGATTTGAAGCGAGTTTCAGCTTTTATGTCAGAGAAGTTGCCTATTAATCAAGGAGTTTAATCTGAACTTGAGAACGTGTACTGTATAACTTGAACGTCGTAGCAACAGATGGCGGTCTGTACTGTCTGTGTGCTACCATAACCTCTTTTGAACTGTGTTTTGCGCGGCCAAGTCGTACGCAGAGTATTTGTTATCATCAGTTGCGTACGGCAACATTTCACAATACAAATCAAATGCTCCGTGTCCATGTTGACCGTCGAAGTTAATGTCAACAAATACGTAAGTAATCGTCTTAACCCTCTCCCCATATCCCGACAGTAAGAAAAAACCCACCTCAGCACATGTTTCCAAACAGTTCACATTCCTGCCACTACCGGCGTTACCGTACATATCAGTGAGTACTCTTCAGAATGAACGCCGTACTTGCTATGCAACTTTTCTGATACATAGGTAGTATACCTCTGCGGAAGTGTAGGAAGATTGAATTCTCTAGGCTCATCGACTAGCCATATGACGGCATACAGCGAGCCATGACACACTTTGAACTGAACACCCAGTATATCACAATCTTCCAATTCATTATTAATACATTTCGAAATGTACTAATAATGAATTAGTAAAGTCCATAGTTATAATTATTTCTTAAGCAGTTTATTTAGTTTTTTTTTTTTTTCTTCTTTTTGGTTGTAAATATGACTTATCTCAATATTGAATCGGAAAGAGCTCCGAAAGGGGCTTTCAGTAGTATAAATAACTAAAAAATGGCAATTTTTTTAGTTGTTGCACTTTTGAACTAGACGATCGATTATAGAAGTTATTTTCCACTTTACAATGTTACTGAGTCCTCAATAGATTGCTAGCTAATGAATTAACAATAGACTTGTTTTGTTCAACAACGGAATTAAACACATATATATTTTTTCTTTTGCAAAAGGGACATCAAGGACCTCAAGGAGCTCAAGGATTCAAAGGTGAACCTGGGTCACCTGGAATTGATGGATTACCAGGCTTTCCAGGAGGAAATGGTCGTGATGGGAGCAAGGGACAGAAAGGCAAGTGCAATACTAATAATTCTTGCTTATTTTAAGCAATTCGTCACTCTGCCCCAGCTACTATTTAGTCATTGATTCACTTTAGGTATAAACATAGACAGTTTTTTTTCTTTCGAAACTGGGACACTGTCAAAGTACGTGTAACGTGGACAACCAGGCCAGAATTTATGTATACTCGGGATATTCTCCAGAAAAGTAAAATTTTCATAAATTTACAGTTAGGATAAAGAATGATTTCTTGTGTTTTTTGTCTTACTTTTATTAAACTACATTGTTCGTCTAGATCAAATTTGGTATTTTAGCATTAAATTCACTTTAAATATTTCGCGTGACTACGTACGTTAGAGTAGCCCTTCTCATGTTCAACCTCTTACATTCTCTTCTTTTATCCATGTTCCTAATTTTCTAAACATTTTTATCCACGAATAAGAAAAAAAAATTATACATGAAGAAACTGTACGAAAATCCATTAATTGAACCTAATGTGTTGCAGCTGCTGGTTTAAAATATAGCTCAAGTTTTGTCCTAAGTTATTCAATTCATTTATAAAAAAACACTGAACCAACACAATTCATCAATGACAATACTATCCGCAAAACGAATTCACAGCATATGGTAGCGTCGATACGTATGAATCAGTCGCCATGAGTGCGGTTAGGAGTCTAACCCTGGCTGGTTCACTCTGTATTTTGTTCAGTAGCATAGTGTACATTTCAAGGCCCCCTGCAATTGGCCTATAACATTATATCAAACATAATTAATATTATTTGTAATATCACATTATTATTATTGTTATTATTATTATTATTATTATTATTATTATTATTATTATTACAAGGACGTTCAAAATATCCAATGGCTTCTCTGGTGCCGAACGGTGATTTCACAGAAATGCCAACCCATTCTGTCTAGTCTCGAAACATATAAAATTAGTGAAATTAATTAAATTGAAAAGTAATATGTTACCGGTACCCAAATATCTTTATTAACTTTTGTAATACTAGTGAATAATTCAAAATATTGCAGTGATTCCAAAATTTCCAGCAGCATGCTCATGTGTGGATACATATTATCTTTGTTGCATACATGAAATCTTCTTATGGCGCATTAGGATCTCGGACTTTGTTTTGATGCTTTTACTTCTTCATAAATGCCATTCAGCCACATCCTCAACGTCACCTTACGTCTTGGCTTAAAAATCGATAATGTGTTAAATTGGAAAAATCATATTAAAGAAATTACCCCCAAACTAAATTCAGCTTGTTTTGCTATTAGATCTATGCAAAAGATAGTAAATATCAATACCTTAAAAACAATATACTTTGCATACTTCCACTCGGTAATGAGTTTTGGAATAATATTCTGGGGAAATTCCACAGATAGTAATAGTATATTTCTATTACAAAAAAGAGTAATTAGAATAATAGTAGGTGCCAAATCTAGGGAATCTTGTAGGACTATTTTCAAAAAAACTACAAATAATGCCCATGGCTTGTCAGTATATCTTTTCATTAATAGTCTTCCTCGTATGTAATCGTGAAAACTTTGTAACTAATTCAACAGTTCATAGCATAAATACACGTCAAAAAAATGACTTTCATACTCCATCGGCAAGTCTATCGTGGTATCAAAAAGGAGTGCGTTATATGGCAGTAAAAATTTTTAATAGCCTCCCTATCGATATAAAAAATAAAACTCAAAACATAAGATTATTTAGGGCCAAATTAAAGAAGTACCTAATTTCTCACGCCTTCTATTCTGTAGGTGAATTCATGACATTCAATAACACTTCATGAAAATGATACTAAAACTATGTGTTGTACTAATAGACTATATTGTAAATCTCGTCTGTATATATATTTCATCTAGACTGTGACTATAAATTAAGACTTTATAATAGTATTAACTTTTTTTTACTTGTTCCATATTCTAGCTGTAAAGCAATGTATGAATACCATGGAATGTTAATAAATACAATACAATCCGTAATAGGCTACAGCATTTAACTAAGATATTAAACTTCTCCCACGCTCCTTTCTTCTCACGTGCCAGTTGTGGCTGGTAAAAGTGAAAAGAAATCCAGATATCACTTTCCTATTTTCAGCAAACATAGATTACAATTCTGTTTCAAAATGATCCAAAAATGGAATGTAAATTCATCTATTTCTTTTGACTCTTACCATTCGTGGAAGTGAGATTGACAAATCTAGCTCTTTTTTTTTTTTTTTGTTTTTTTACAAATTTCTGCTGCTCTTTCAAAAAAGAGTTCTGAAGGTATCTCTAGCACTAGCACTAGCTCTCTGAAGTTTCAATTTTTTGTCAAGTGTCATCAGCTACTTTTATAGCCTCTCTCAAACATAGGCTTGGTTTTTATTGAACTTTACGTCTTAATGTTCGAATGAGTCCAAATAATTTAGTTATCGTCAAAAGATATATAACAAATTTACAATTGTAGAATACAGCAGCATTTTTCAACCAGTACATGCATACCAACAGTGGTACATGAGGAGTGTGCAGTGAAAAGTTACGTGGGTAAGGTTTTAAACACGAATAGTGTTAAAGATGTTGCTTGAAACGAGGTTGTTTTTACGGTAGATAACTGCTCCGTGTCCTCTGACGCCAAATTGTTCACACACCTGCCATCTTTCAGCAACGGTGTGAGCTAGGGTATTAGTGTAAAAAAATTTTATTGTGGAACAGTCATATGCCTAATATTTCTTTTTCTCTCTCTGTTGTACGGAGGAGGGACCCGAAGGTTTGCACTGCAGCCTGAGGCTTATTGTGCTTACCACTCCCATTCTGTGATGATTGAGTAGCCGAATGGCCATGGCAGCTGTGCGAAATATGATATGTGACTCTTGACAATAATTCTAGGAAATTGTGAAGTATTCGACTGTTCTTTGATACTTTCCTCGTAGTATTTGAGCAAACTTCTCTCTCTGTCCTTCAGTCAGCCAGTTTTCTGTTATTTTTCAGTTCAACAAAATTTATTCAACCATTTAGGGCCATATTCATAGACATTCTTAGTGCTGGCTTCTGGTGGATGATCAGCGAACTGACGTGTTTCGTATTCATAAACTAGTGTTAGCGATATGATATGATATGGTATGATATGAGATATGATATGGGATATGATATGATATATGATATGATATATGATATGATATGATATGATATGATATGATATGATATGATATGATATGATATGATATGATATGATATGATATGATATGATATGATATGATATGATATGAATCCTGTACAAGTAATCAGTCGATAGCCGGGGGGTAGTTTAGCGTGCTCATAGCGCGGGCTAGCGAAATGTCTATGAATAGCACCCTTAATGACTAAGTATAAACAATGGTAGTGAAACATCAAGACGGGATTCTGTGCAAGCAAAAGCAACAGTAGTGCAGATGAGCTCAGGTAGGCCTATACTTCTCCACACCGATACGGACATCTATCCCAGGGTCAAATTAAAGAAGTAAGATGGTTAAAGCCACCGACGTAGCTGATTCAGCAGAGGTGCTTGCCCTTGATCGAGCATGGGTTCGTTTCCATTTTGGATGATTAGACCTATCTGGTTGGATTTTTCTGAGGTTTTCCCCAACCGTGAGAAGAATGTCATGTAATTTAGGACGAAACCTCGACCTCATCTAGTCACTATCACCAATTCCATCGACACTAAATAACGTAGTAGTTTATACAATGTCTTTAAATAACCAACTAAAAAAAATAAAGAAATCGTCAAATGGAAAGTGTGTCTATTTCCCAATGACTAATTTGTTTTCATACATTGCCTAATGGCTTCTATAGGAACACTTCAAAACAAGGAATGACAGTCTGCAAAACAAAAGCGTGGATTTTTTTCAAAGGGAACAAGTTGATTTAATGACCAATAAGAGGAAAATATTGTGTTTTTCGGATTTAAATAAGAGGGCAGTTGAAGCACTAGTTTAAAAATGCAGACTCAAATTTTTGTAAATGAATATGATATAATTATATGTCCAATTACACAAATTCTCCATAGGTGAGGCAGGTGAATCAGGGAAACCAGGTGCCCCCGGACCTCCTGGACCCCCTGCATTGTCCATATATCATCCAGAAGAAGGTGACTTCTCAGGTTCAGGAATAGGAACAGCGGGTAAGCTATATGTATAGTACACAATAGTCTATACTTAACATGCTATATTATAATTTAAAACACATTTCGGAATGTTTCGTTACGATAGATCATTCCAAAACAAATACGAAACATTCAGATATTTAGTGGCAAATTAATGTTTTAATGATGAGACTATGACATTTTCTCTTTACTTTACTAGTAATTATCGGTAATATAAAACTTTGACCTTATTTCCAAAAAGCCGCGGGCCTCAAAGGGGACAAAGGTGATCTAGGTCCTTCGGGGGAAAAAGGTGACACAGGACCCAAAGGGGAGAAAGGCGACAGAGGAGGCAGTGGACTACCAGGCATCCCAGGAGCTAATGGCATTCAGGTGAGGTTTTTCATGACGTTACCAAGGAGAGAGATTCATAATCCTGATTTCAAATTAAATATATTTAACTTTAAAATGCTGAGATGAATGGCAAAGTAATTAGGTTAGTATGTGTACACAGAGGCAGTTCGAGAAATTTATTTATAATTTAGGCCTATTGATAAACATTCAGAAATGACGAAGTCACAGTGACAGGGTATAAGAATTAGTGAGTGCTTTACATGCTGCGAATATTCAGAGTCAGCCTGATTTGACAAATCAGAAAATAATTATATATATATATATATATATATATATATATATATATATATATCATGGTATCCTTAAAGAATTGAGGATATTTTTCCCAACATTTTCATCAATGTCCCACTTTAACAAGAGTTGTCGTTTTGATTACCTTAATAAGAGATATTTTGATTATATATCTTGATTACACAACTTTTAACACTATATCACTTCGGAATATGTATTATATGACTTTCTCGTGTTAAATTCTCATATAATACATACTCCGAAAATATATTTTAATTTCAGAATTCTCAAATTCATGATTAGAGTACCATAGACAAATAAACAGAAAGATCCCCAACTCAATGCATTACCTTCGACACGCTATTGACGCGACATCGAGACACATGGCGGCAAAGAATCGGAACTACATCTCGTTGCACATAGCGGCAAAATTCGGAACTACATCCCATGTTACACAGCCCGATCCGTATTACAAGTATCCATTATGCCAAAATTAGAGCCCAATCGGTATTGCAGATACCTATTATACCAACACATACTAGTATTTTTCATATCCCCAAAGGCGTGTATAATGATTTACCAGTTTAAATAATATGTTTTACCACAATATTTATATCACATTTTTGTTTTGTTTAACATGTGAACATAAATATAATGGTTGAACATGAAACTGAAAACCATTAACACACTCCCTCTTTTAACACCGTCATATAACATTTTATTAAATTAATTTATCAAATTTGTACTATTACTATTTTGCCTACTGTCCTCCAAGACACTTAACCCTCTACTTAGTAGAAGAGGCATCAGTTTTGCAAACAAAGTATTATTACGGACTTTATTGTATTAAAACGTTGTAATACAACTTTCCACTTTTTAGTAATTTTCGATCGAACATCAACTGTTCATATTATTGTATTAATGTATTCATAGGCTATTTGCCATTTGTGTATTCTTAAGATATTTAATTAGCGTGACTAGATGGGTGTCATTATTTCTCTATAATAGTGCTCAAAATTTGTAATATTGAATCTGAACCAGGAAATTAAATCTTGATTCCTTTAACTATTGCAAAAATGTATGTGGACTTCGTATCATTAGAAAAACGGAAAATTATGTCATGACCTAAAGAGGCATAAGACGGACACAGTGATGCTATTGGTAATTCATTTGTACGTACTTGTGCGAACTGGTAGATATGATTCTTTGTCTGTTCGATATAATTTTCATAGATTTTTATTTAGAAGGCATATTGTGCTGTAATGATTCGTAAGATATTTGTTCTTACTAACTTTTCCATCCTTACAAAACTTGTTAGTACGGTATGTTTTGAAAAAAGTGATACACAGAGCAAAGAAGTAGATCGTGAAAAAAAGAGGCATTTATGAAACTTGCTTTAAATATCTACCCAGAAGAAAAATACCATATACCTGAAAATCGCTGAGAGGTGATTGGATTATTGTTTAGAGCGCGTGGAACTGTTAAAAAATATTGTCTATTTTTTTCCACGAATTTCAGACTACATTGTTTGCAGCAACTACATCATTAAATATTATTTAGAACAACTCACGTGTCTCAAAGCTATATTTTCCGATGAAGTGAACTAGATAGCTGTCTAAAAAGTCAGATGTGACGTCAGAAGTCATGAAAATTAATTTTCAGAACGAAAAGTTAAATATGTTCCAATTCTTTCAATCATTTATTATCATAACACACTGGTCTCTTAAATTCACTGAGTGTACTGTAAATTCAATAGATTGCTTTCCCAAAACATGCTATGAAGTATTTAATATAAAACAATTTTTATCTCGAAAAGGAAGCAAAAACGAGCAAAATTGTATTAAGCTTTTTTAAAATAATTGATTAAATGGCGATCTTACTCGTGTTAATTGTGTAAGCATGTGCGGTTTACAGCTGTTTCGGTGCTTCTTCACACCATCCTCAGAGCCTAGGCTCTGAGAGTAGGCTCTGAGGATGGTGTGAAGAAGCACCGAAACAGCTGTAAGCCGCACATGCTTACACAATTAACACGAGTAAGATCAGTATTTAATCAATTATTTATATTCAAGTATTAAAAGTAGTGTACGAAAGATTCAACATGGATAAACTTTTTTGTTTGAAATATATCTCAAAGAGTAACTTCCTGAAATAATGACATTACTTACGGCTAACTCTCTATATATACAGGGTGTTTAAAAAATACGGGGCATAATTTCAGGTATGTATTTCCCACATGTAGACAGTCAAAATAGTTCATTACAATATGTGTCCGGAAATGCTTTATTTCCGAGTTATGGCCTTCACAACATTGAAATTCACCAGAACGTTTTTCTTTCCGCAGGTCGTTGCCGTCAAAGGAGACATTAAGAGGGCACTCTGACAGTTCATTTCGAGGCGAAGGTTACATTCAGTGTTGTGTAGGCGTTAGACTGTGCGACATGTATTCAAATCAAGAGCTGGCAGAGATACACTTCATGTACGGTAAGGCGGACGGCAATGCTGCGCTGGCTCGTCGTTTGTACCAGGAGGGGTACCCACAGCAACAATGTCCAGATCGGAAGACATTTGTACGTCTCCATTACCGTCTGTGCGAGTATGGAAAATTTAACTCTCCTGGTTTGGGAAGGGGACGGCCAAGATCTACAACTCCAGAAGTACAGGAGGAGATTCTGGAGGCTGTGAACATGACTCCTTCTATCAGCACACGAAGGGTAGCGTTGCAAGTCAATGTTCCTCATACGACTGTCTGGAGACTGTTGAAAGAGTATCAATTGTATCCTTATCATTTACAACGTGTACTGGCCCTGTCACCAGCAGATTACCCTGCACGAGTTAGGTTCTGTCAGTGGTTCTTGCAGCAGTGTGGTGTAAATCCGAACTTTCCTGCCTTAGTATTATTTACAGATGAAGCACAGTTCACACGAGATGGCATAACAAATTTCCACAATCAGCATGTATGGGCGTATGAAAACCCACTTGCAACTGTTCCATCTCATCACCAGGTGCGGTTCTCCCTCAACATGTGGGCTGGTATCAGTGGTGATCGATTAGTTGGACCCCATGTACTTGTAAACAGACTTACGAGACAGGCGTACACAAACTTCCTGGAAAAAACCATACCTCATGTTTTAGAAGACACTCCACTGATCAATCGTCAACACATTCACTTCTTGCATGATGGCGCTCCTGCACACTTCAGTCGTACAGCTCGCCAGTACTTGGATCGAAGGTTTCCTGATCGATGGATAGGTAGAGGTGGCCCAATTGCTTGGCCTCCACGCTCACCTGATCTGAACCCTCTCGATTTCTACTTGTGGGGCCATTTAAAATCATTGGTTTATTCGTCTCCGGTGCCTGATTTGGAATCCCTTCGGAATCGAATTGTGGCATGTTCTGAGGACATACGCAATACTCCTGGAGTTTGGGATCGTGTTCGCAGGTCAATGAGACATCGATGTGAGGTCTGTATTCAAGCAAGAGGTGGACATTTTGAACATCTTCTGTAATGACAACGACCTGCGGAAAGAAAAACGTTCCGGTGAATTTCAATGTTGTGAAGGCCATAACTCGGAAATGAAGCATTTCCGGACACATGTTGTAATGAACTATTTTGATTGTCTACATGTGGGAAATACATACCTGAAATTATGCCCACGTATTTTTTAAACACTCTGTATGTATGTATGTATATATATACACACATACATTACATACAATGTATAGTATGTGTGTGCGTGCGTGTATTTTTTTTTTTAGAATCAAATTCTTTCCTTCGAGAAAGCGGGTATTTGACACACAATGAGTTTCTTTAATTTCATTATCATTTCTATATTTAGAAAAGAGCCGATCAGGAAGCCACCGATATTTAGGTACATTATAGATGGAAATTATACACAATTATATTAATTTAATGAAAGCACTTTCAAATTATGTGATTACGTGTTTGGATTGTTTGTATTCCAAGTTGCAGTGGACTTCATATTATTGTTACTTCCTACTTCCTCGTTACCACTAATCATCGTTTACTACTTAATATTATTAAATTCGATTAAAATCGGAATTCTATTAATTGTCGGTTTTGCCGGATCACGTACCAATGTATTTCTTTTGAATGACCACCCTTTACTTACTCTCAAGCATCCTGTCATGCGTCCAAGTGTTTCGTAATGTTGTGGGTCACGCAGCCAGTCCTAGACTTTGCGGATACACAGTCTAGACAATATTGTTTATAGAAAAGTTGATCATAACTATCATTGAAGTTCCTTGACTGTCTGCAGCTAACTTGGTGCTTTTCTTCTATTCAGAATGGCTCCAAAAGTGTGAAAGTAATAAAGAAATCTAAAATTGTTCGTTTTTAGAAGTTAGATTAATTAAGATAAAGTATAGTGATTTTGAGGCAGATAACCTAATAGTGAACATAACTTGTGCATACATATTTCCGTACACATGATTGAACTATCACCGATAAAAAAAATAATACATGTACCAACACAAAATTTGGCAAAATTAGCATTTACGGAACTTATTGAAGTACCGTAATGAAAGCTTGTGATGGCTTTATGGTAAAAATACAGTACTGGTAGGCCTACGGTATTTGCTATCGAAACAACGCAATTCAGTGTTGATTGAATTTTACATCACTTGTTAAGCTTTTCTATCAGATTCCCATCATAAATATGTAGTGGATACCGGTATAATGTTCTTTTGTTATTTTAAATGAACTTCATAGTGTTAAGAGATTATATTTCTTGTATACAGTAATAAATAATTTTGTACATCTTGATTACACAACTTTTAACACTGTACCACTTCGGAATATGTATGATAATAACTTTCTTGTGTTAAATATTATTAACGTACCTTGTTAACATGTTTCGACCTATTTTCGGTCATCTTCGGAACTGGTCGTTGTTGGTCTTGGCGCCTCTTGTTTCCTATGTGTTTAGAAGCTAAGGTGAGACGTAAATAAACATATAAAATGACATAATATTAAAATGTTGGAGAACAAGATGAACACTACGAACCCACCCACATAGGAAACAAGAGGTGCCAAGACCAACAACGACCAGTTCCGAAGATGACCGAAAATAGGTCGAAACAAGTTAATAAGGTACGTTAATAATATTTAACACAAGAAAGTTATTATCATACATATTCCGAAATAATTTTGTTCAAAGTTATAACCTAAAATAAAGTTATTTATATGTGAACAAATTTTAATTTCGGAACCAATTGTGGCTATAATGTAGGTTTACTTGATTCGATTGTCATCGTTTTGATAACCATCACAGTTTTATTAAAATAACTAACAGTAGACAGGACTAACAGTAGAAGCTCCCTGCATTTAGATGTGAAGCATATCTCTTTGAGTCTTTATCACCAAGAAAATGTAGCCTAATGATTCTTCCATAATACCGCATACTATGTACATAATTATTCATACTTGTGTGAGGGAAGATGGACGTAGTAATATATTTCTAGTAGTAAATTAATAAATAATTTACAGATTAGTTACTGAAAATATAAGGTGTTAAAATTTTAAGTCTGCCTTAAGTGTAAAATTCAAGACTGCTTCATGTTTTTCCTGTACTGAACTTTATATTTCCCTAATAGGGATCGGCAGGTGAGAAAGGTGAACCAGGTGAACTAGGAACAGCAGGTCCACCAGGACCTCCTGGTATGAAAGGAGAACGGGGAGAGAGAGGTCCTCCGGGACCTGCAACTATTGCTGGAATGGACGGGGAATACATCACAATCAAAGGAGAAAAAGGAGATCATGGGAAGAGAGGAAGACGTGGCAAACCAGGACCTCCAGGGCCACAAGGTCCTCCTGGAAAACCAGGAACAATAGGAGAGATGGGAATGCCAGGATGGAGGGTATGTATTATCTCTATTATGTAAGCTGAATTAGTACAATATAACCACATACAAAGTAGAAACATTATTTATTTGTTGAATTAAGCTTATTATGTGCCAGTGACTTCAAAATCTTACCTTTGTTTAGAAGCTAAGGTGAAACGTTAATAAACATATAAAATGACATAATATTAAAATGTCGGAGAACAAGATGAACTAGGAAAGGATTGATAAAGATAGTACGGTATTTCAATTTTGTAGGCTACCTCTAATTTTTAATATAGGCTAGGAACAAATCTTGCTTTGTATAAAGAATTATAAATATGAAGTGGCTTCGTTTAGTAATTCTAGTTAGGCTATGTGAATATACATGCACTTTCTGATCTTTTATTTGTTTCTTTTTTTTTTTTAATGCTCAAACACAAGAGTTTAAAGGTATGTATGTATCAGCAATACAATCATTCATGATATTTCCTATTTTTTCTCAATTTACAGAGTGTTTCAAAAGTGATAGTAAAAAATTTAGAGATTAGAACTTTTTTTTCTCGTTGTTGGTAACTCTATAGCATCTATTAGATGCTTTATGGTTGTGCTAACAGATGGACTTACTTGTTAACAATGTGATGCTGAAACGTGTGTTCAGGTTACTGTCCAGCGACAGTCCTGATGTATTTTTTATATTTATGAAGATTGGTTAATTAATATTAACCCAGCACTATTAACCCGGCACAATCATACTCACAGTCATACAAATTTCCAGACTCTAGACACCGAGAGAATTCTTCTTCTTCAAGAAAAATTCACCGAACGCCGAGCCCGGGAATCGAACCCGGGACCTCGTGATCTGGAAGCCAGCATCTGACCAACAGACCACGGAGGCAGTCAAGATTAGAACTGAAAACGAAAAGAATAAAAAAAGTTCGAATAAATATGGGTCCGCAAATTAATTACAAGATAATGCCTTTTTCTTGTTGTTGGGGCCACCAGTGAACCGAGCACCTGAATACATTAAAGTGGCAACATTCATGCTTCGTATGTATGCTGAGCTCTCCTCCATCCAATTTCCTTCTAAGTGTGAGATGATATCTAAATAGACAATATGATGAATGGTGGAAAGGTAGAGGAGGATATGTACCTAGAGCACCGGATTTAAATTCTTTGGATTTTTGTGCATGGGATTATGCAAAAAGCCCGGTTCACAAAACAGACATCACCACACAAGAAGAACTGCAGCATCGGATTGTACACGTCTTCCAGCAAATGAAGAATGACCCAGGATTGCTCGAGCACGTTCGCAGATCTTTGCAGAGAAGATTAGACAGATGCATTCAAGTGCTTGGTCAGCATTTTGAACACCTGCTGTAAAATTCTCCAGTTAACATGTTCATACTACACTGTAAGGTACCATATTGTTGTTAAAAACAAAAAAGTTCCTTTTGTGTATGTTCAATCACATTTCTGTGAAGTTGGAGCCAAAATTATAAATTTTACTGTCTCATGATTGATAAATAAAATAAAATTGTCACTGTTTTAGTTGGAATTAGTACTTAGTATTCATGAGACTCCAACAGCACAAAATGGCATCATCTCATAAATGGTTAATCTGCGGACCCATGTTTACTGGAACTTTCTTGCTTCTCTTCATTTTTACTTTCCTTCCCTAAATTTTTGACGATCACTTTTGAAACACCAGTATAAGGTGAAAATAATAGTACTGTAAAATTATGTACAATTGTTTTCTAATTGAATTTTTGAACAGTTACAAAATTTACCTTATTTAATTAACCAATTTTAACAAATACGAGTATTTCTTAAATAGATTCTTTTCTTTTTGTCAGATTTAAGTGCAATATAAAAGATGTCAGAATTATGAAATTTTTTTATAATAAGTGCAGCTTCTTAAAAATTATTCATCACTTAGTTCAAAAATAAGACTGTTGCATTATAAGAATTAATTAGTACATAATATAAACTGCATGGGCTATGCTGAGATTATTAAAGTTCACACATCTTAAACGTTTCCTTTTAAAAATAAGTCATCAAGAAATTCAGTGGGAAGGATGTATTGATAATGAACAAATATCCACTCCCTATGCAGTATTCGAACACACGACCAAACGACATTAAAGCTGCTTGACAACCATTGCGTACATCATGATCAGCACTTCATATTCAGTGTACCTTAATGGCTTCATGTTCAGGAGATAAAATACAATTTCAGTCTTTTAGTTTGGTTAATTTTTTTATATACAGTAATAGTATCTTACTATAGGCAGAATTTATTTCGAGTCAAAGAAACTGTTTTGGAGGGAACTAAATTATAAAATATACCATGGAATTCGCTGCTGCTGGAAATCAGGGGTAGTCTTAGTCCTCAGTTGTTTAAAATTAGGTTGTTTAGAAATATTTTAAATGCACAGAATTAGTTTTTTTAGGTATAATTTTTATTTATTATTATTATTATTACTATTATTATTATTATTATTATTATTATTATTATTATTATTACTATTATTATTATTATGATTATTATTATTATTATTTTACACAGTCATTACTTTATTTTTCCATTAACACTAATATCTAGGTAATTGTCATTGTCTCAATGTAACACGTGCTGTGCTGATCATACTAATTCTACTATTCCTTTAGTTGTGACATTATATTCATATGTATTAATTATTTTTTTTAAAGTTATTATTTGTATACTAGAATGTATTTTCCTGTTTGTGATTATGTATTTAGTCTCTTTTTTTTTATTATATATATTATTATTATTTTAAAGTTAATACTGACTGTGTATATGTATTCAATCTCTTTTTTTTACTTTATTATGTTTATTATTATTTTTAAGTTAATATTTGTATGCTGGTATGTGATTTGATCCTGGTTGATTGAAAGAGACGGCCTGATGGCCTTAACTCTGCCAGGGAAAATAAAATAATAATAATAATAATAATAATAATAATAATAATAATAATAATAATAATAATAATAATAATAGTAATAATAATATTATTATTATTATTACCATTTTAGTATTGTTAAAACATATGTGGAACACCAATCAGGATATCTTTCCAATATAAATCTAATTTGTAAGATTTCTTCCTGGAATATCTTCTTTTCATTTGATACTTTCTTTGTTCGGTTTCTATATTTACCCAGAAATGTCCGTTATGTACCGAATATAACACTTAAGCTTTTCAAGATCAATGCTTTCATAAATGTTATCATGTATTTCAGGGCTTACCAGGACAACCGGGTACACCAGGCCTTCCTGGCTTCAAGGGAGAGAAAGGCGATCCAGGAGAGCTACCATTTGGAATTACGGTATAGACTGCTTATTGATACAGAACTTTTCGAAATCCCAAGAAAGATAATATTAGTAAATTCAATTTAATTCATGTAAAGGCTGAGGTCTTTCAAGGTCTGTTGTATTCCTGCACTGTACTTTAGAGGCCTTTGCATTCTCACGATAGGTTGTTCTGCAAATGTCTTTGTAGTGTGCAAACAAGAAAACTTGGTACAGTGGGAAGCAGTTAGCCGATGATTTTAACGTGGTGGCCCATAATTCTTCCACGTGCCGTAAATCTACGACACGAAATCTCCAGTTTTACTTCCTTTTCAAAGGAAACCATGCTAAGGAAAAATAATTTTATAACTGCTTAAAAGTCCAGCACCCTCAGCGAGGCTTGAACCTAAAAGTTTGGATCTACGAGTATAAGCTAGCATGAAAACTACTATACCGTCGGGGAAGATGTCTACAATGGACAGTAAAAAGGATGCACGTCAGAAATTGGTGTTCTCATTGCCAAACTTTCAGAACGGCCCCGAGGTTCACTCAGCCTCCTATAAAATTGAATACCGGGTTTTTCCCGGGGGTAAAAGGTGGTCAGAGTGTGGTGCCGACCACATCACCTCATTCTAGTGCCGAGGTCATGGAAAGCATGGGGCTCTACCTCCATGCCCCCCAAGTGCCTTCATGGCATGTTACGGGGATACCTTTACCTTTTTTTTATGTATGTATATATTTATTAACACTACAATTGGGTATACACCCAGTGGCAGTGATATAATAGGGTGATTCACGAGGAAAGGTAAAAAATTTTGGATGTGAATTCTGAAGTCATTCTGAGTCAAAAAGTTCATATGAACATAGGTCCGTTTTCGAACGATGGCGGAGCTAGATGCATTTTTTTGGTAAAACGTCTCGCCCCAATGTGAATCAGACGTTACCATATTGTGCTGATGTGAGATATGAGACAAGGTCACAGGTGGCAATGAATGACGTAACATTGGAATCTGCATTGTGAGCAACGTGGATAAGTTCATTCACCCTCAAACTGGATGATGGGGCATTACAAATGTCCAATCGCCTGCCCTTATCGAATGTAATGACACAGATCCCGCGCATAACACAAATAGACTACACTATCGCTTATCAGTTCACAGCAGGTCAGTCAGCTACTTACAGAACAGTAGTTATACAGGTACAGTTATCGGAAGTGTTAAGTTGTGTTTTTCAAGATGCCTTATAAATTTTCTACTGCAGAATACGCCGATATTGTGTATGTTTATGGTTTGTGCGACGGAAGTTCCTTGCATGCCATCACTGAATATGAACGACGCTTTCCGAACAGAAGAGTACCACATCGAAGAGTATTTACTGTCTATGGGGTTGGATGTAAGACTTGGTATACCAAAGTAAGGTGAAAACGAGAGAGGCGCTAATCGACCGTATTTTGGATGCTGCACGCCACAAAGAACAGCCACATGCAACTCTCCCGAGCGATGAGCGCAATTCACGCCCGAACGCAACAGTGCATTGAAGCAGAAGAAGGTACATTTGAAAATGTGCGAAAACATCGACCTCGACATCTAGAATATTAGGTATGTATGCATACGTGAATATAAACTTCAAATTTGTCCTTTATCTGTTTCTAAATGCGAGTTAGTACAATGGAATCCCAGAAGTTTTTGTAAAATCAAAAAGCCATATCTCTGTACCGTTCGAAAACGGACCTATATTCATATGAACTTTTTGATTCAGAATGACTTCAGAATTCACATCCCAAATTTTTTACCTTTCCTCGTGAATCACCCTGTATAATAACAATTATACAATAATTACAGCAATAAAAGAAAAATAAATAGAATAAAATAAACCTAAGTTTATTTCTAACTATAAATAAATATAGGCGTTACATTTTTACAACATCTCTGGCACCTTACCTAAACTCTTCCCATGGAATTTTATAAGAGATCTTTCTGGACTAATAACCTGATGGTGCACAACTGTGGCAATAATGATGTGACATGCTACACGTGGCATGAGCGTGCAGGAGTAAGGGGAGGTAATCAAATTGCCACATGTCTGCACAAGAAGTTCATGTGTCTTCCAGATAAGGGAAAGTTGTTTTTTTATTCTGATGCATGTGGAGATAAAAATCGAAATTAACATGTATATGATATTTTCCTCAATGTATTACAAGACGAAAAAAGCTTGAACCAAATTGATTATAAATTGATGGTAGGTGGACACAGATATATGGAGTGTGATGTAGATCTTGGACTGTTCTTGAAAAACACAAGAAGAAAACATAGATTTCTATTTTTGTTCCATATGATTGGTATCAGTTGATTCGTACAGTGGGAAAGAAGAAGAAATTCAGAGAGTTCGAGCTGAAGCATACACGTTGTCATAATATTTCGTCGCTTTTATCTACTGCTTTAGTGCTCAGAAAAAGAAATGAGCAGAATGAGATATTTCATTGGCTTGAAGTTAAATGGCTGAGGTATCATAGAGACCTACCTGGAAAGATTCTTTACTAAACAAGTTTGAATGAAGATGAAGAATTTAAGATTCTGAACCTCTTCCATCAGGGAAATTCGAACCCCAAACTATCACCATAACATCTCTATGATAGAATCCTCGCTATCTCAAAAGAGAAAAAGGACCTCATGGATCTGCTACCACTCCTTGATCCCTTGTTCCATGAGTTCTATTGTGCTCTTCAGGCTGATAATATTCCAGATGAAGACCCGATCTTGTTGACAGTGGAGATGAGAATTAATTTTAAAGTTGAAGAACAGTCACTCAGTCATTATTTCATGACTTGTGCCTGTTTTTATTCATGAAAATTAATCCTACAGTGAATTTAGAAAAAAAATCAGATCAAAGTGATTATTGCTATTCAAATCAATATTACTTTGAGTTATTTTTGTGCCTGTTATTATTAATGTAAACTAATACTGAAGTGACTTAAAAATATAATATATCAAGTCACTATTGTTATTCAAATCAACAATATATAGTGTTTCATTTCTTTATTTCTGTGCCTGTTCTTATTAATGTAAACTAATCCTGAAGTGACTTTAAAAATTGAAATCACGCCATAAAATGACTATTGGTATTCAAATCAACATTGCATTGCGATAAAAATCAGAAAAGTATGTGTTTACTTTCATAATTTACATAGAATTACATTTGCTTAAAAAGATTAATAAAATTGACTGATCAAAATAGTGTAAGTTGCTAAACAGTATAAGTTCTTAAAATTGGTGTAAATATTCAAATAATGAATTATTATTTATTTAGTTGAATTCAGCAGCCCTAAAATATTTAGGATTGCATTCAGTTCCGTAAAAAACATTACTCCACTATCTGACATATTTGTCTAAACTTTTAAATGCTTTTAGCGACTTATACTACTTTTCCCTGGCACCATTTACATGTTCTGCATTCCATTAATTTCAGTTTAAAGGGGAAAGAGGAGAAAAAGGTGATAGAGGCTCTCCTGGAATTGGACTCGTTGGACCACCAGGTCCTCCTGGTCCTCCAGGTCCAGCTACAAGCGGTGATGGTGATGGAAGTACGAAGTATATTCCAGTTCCTGGACCTCCTGGACCACCAGGGAATCCCGTTAGTAGCTAATGTCAATCTTAAATCATTTCTGTTGCGATAGATACTCTTTTTTAAAAGAAAAAATATTCATGAAGTAAATTTTGGAGCTTTATTTTTATTACGTCATTCATTTTCTTAATTCACTCATGCAATACTTTCTTTTAGCAAATATTTTATAAAGCAGATCCCTGTATGTATGAAGGGATGTTTAATTATCTTTATCAATGCTGAAATGGAATTTGAAAATTTCTTTAACATTGTTGCATGAACATTATTAACTACAATAGACCTACTCATACTGTATTATAGTTCTCTAACGAAAGCAGTGACGTATATTGTGGGTTATCAAGGCTGTCACTGATGCCCATGTCCAAATGAAAAATAAGGGAAAACCAAAATTATTTATAATTCATAACTTTATATATGTTTTTCATCTGTAACTACTTTACAAATTTTGCACGCAATACAAATCGCAGATAATGATCAGTTCCAAGGCTTCAGATGGTTGTACCACAGCTTTCTCAACAAGAAGGATTTGTGCGGCAGAGGTGGAATAAGGGATGGAGAGAACAGAGAATAGTACCTCAGGGCTTCTGTTTCTTGAATCACGGCCTCATCCCGACTGTCCTCAAACTCTTCCAAGTCGCTTTGGACGTACGAATAGATTATGGACAATGACACTACAGAGAAATATGAAATAATTATGTGAAACACACTACTGGTCAAAAGTTTTTGATCAGCTATGGAAACAACTATATACTTTATTTCAATGTACAAATACATCAGAAAAACTAAATAGACCAACAAAATAAATATTTTCTCTCTCTAGCATTATGATATGATAGAATATTCAAAAACTGCACGCATTGTATTCTTCACCTGACATAATTATGAACATTAAATCCAGACGTCTGAGATGGGCAGGTCATGTAGCACGTATGGGCGAATCCAGAAATGCAAATGCATATAGAGTGTTAGTTGGGAAGCCAGAGGGAAGAAGACCTTTGGGGAGGCCGAGACCTAGATGGGAAGATAATATTAAAATGGATTTGAGGGAGGTGGGATATGATGATAGAGACTGGATTAATCTTGCTCAAGATAGGGACCAATGGCGGGCTTAAGTGAGGGTGGCAATGAACCTCCAGGTTCCTTAAAAGCCAGTAAGTAAGTAAGAATATTCAAAACGAAATCCCGGTTTTAACCACAAATCCATAGTTGTGATAGGTGATCGAAAACTTTTGGCCAGTAGTGTATATTTTCACATTTTCAGCAAAATTGCACAATGAAGAGTAAACAATAATGTATTTTAATTATTCCGTAACAAAGATATCCGACTCGGTGTGTGGATGTGCTTATAAACATAATATTCACGTAATCCATTACTCCATGTAGGTTGCAATCATCCTCGAACGAAGCAGAAGCCACGGGCCACGTGTTATTGTTGTGATGTGAGGAAGTAAAACCTGCTATTGCAAGTGTGTGCAGTTTTCTTTATTATATTGGCTATCGGGAAATGTATTTCTAATATTTTTGTTTAATAATATGTGGAGTTAGATTCTTCTCAGATAAATATTCAATGTCTCTACTATACAAAGTGAAACAGTTACTGGATAATCCCTTTTTCCAGCTTAAGTACGAATACAAACTTGTAACCGTAAAGAGTTGAATGCCTACTCCGAATCATTAACTGCAAAGTGAATAGAAGGAAAAAAATAATCCCTACAAAAGATATGTTGATGTAATCACTGTTGATCTGAAAGAGGGAGAAGAGCCAAGGTCTAAAAGGAGAAACTGTAATGATGAAGATATTCATACCGGTATCATGTATTCGAGAATATTTTGTGAAGTTTGGACACCATTTTGGCTCATGAACTAAGTTAATATTTGAATCTCAGAAACACTTGAAGTTTGTGACGTTGTTAAATTGTTAGAATTTTGACGTTATGATGCAAACCTAGATTGGCGACAGACATGCCATGGATTTATTCCAATTAATCGAAATTTGCAGCTTGATGCTTTACTTTTCTCTGATTATCTAGTTCTCATAGCATCAACTGAAGATGATTTACAATATTCAGTACACAATTTAAATATGGTCAGTGAAAAATATAACATGGAAATTAATATTGAAAAAACGAAAATCTTGTCATTTTGTGGGAAATTCCCTGTACCAAGTAAAATCTGTTTGAATACTAAAATAATAGAAAGAGTAAATACTTTCACTTACCTTAGCTATACACTATCACCTTATGAAGAAGTAAATATTGCTGAAAAAATATGTAAATATAATAAAACAATGGGGATCATTAATAAAATCATGAAACCTTCACTAGTACAAAGACACACAAGAATAGGCTTGTATAAAACCTTAGCACAGCCAGTATTAAGCTACGGTAATGAAGCTTGGACTGTGAAGAAAAAAGATGTCGGTAGAATAACAGCAAGTGAGATGAGGTTCATCTCGCTGGGATCATAAAAAAATGAGGACATAATGCAAGAACTTCAAATAGAAACTCATTATGCAGTTCATCAGCAAATATCAACTTCAGTGGAAGGGTCATCTCGAACGAATGGATCGATGCAGAATTCCAAAAGCACTGTTTCATTACCATCCGCATGGCAAAAGATCTCTGGGTCGTCCGAAGAAGAGATGGACTGAAAATTCTAGTTTGAGACCGTAACAGGCCACTTGGCCTAATACTTGTTAGGAAGACGACTACGACAATGATGCAGACCTTCCTATTGACGTATTTTCTGAGCTTAAAGAGCCTTAAATCTTATATTTTGACTTTGTACGATTGAAAAATGAACTTAAAGTGTTGTATTCTCTCAAGGAGTTCTCTTAAAAATCGTTCGAAAGGAAAGACTCCTGGAGTTCATGTATCCATAAAACAGAAAAATTAAAATGTGCTGTTGTTTAGTAAACTGTCCAAAGACAGGTCTGAGCCTCACAAGTGATACCAAGAAGGCACCACTTATGAAGTAACTAGGCCAGGAGATAATGGAGTAGGGTGGCCAGTTTCTTTCCTCCTAAAATGTACCGTACTAATAGTTAAATACAGGGGCGAATGCTAGTCACGAAAGTTAGGCTTGCTCTTTTATTCATAGGGGAAGATCGGAGGATGTAATAATTCATAATTAATAAAAATAATCAGACCCACATAAATAATTTATTTTATAATTATGAAATCATTATGAGTCATGGATCATATTCGCTTATCAGATGTAGAAGTTCGATATAATGTAACAAACATGGCCAACAAAACAGTTTATTTAGTTTTTCAACCCTGCCAACCAATTCATATTGTTGTATTGAGCTTCACTGAACGAGCGCACATATTCTCTATGTCTGTCTTCTCTTGAATAGTCCCTCGGGAAAATGGATTTAATAATAAGGTTTCAATAACACACAATTCCGAACTCATTGCAATACTTCAAATTAATGTTTAAGAATTAATAATACATGCAACAGCTAACACAATTACATTGCACTCGCAAATCACAGCACATTCCTGCTGTCAATACTGCTCTGTGTAAACGTTAAATAGTCGTTGGTGTAGTTCTCGGACCAGAGCTTCAAAAACACATAACAGAAGCATGTGCGCCTAGGACGGACTAAGGAGGAAGGCACTTGCGCGCGCATCATATTCTCGCTATTTCTACGTCTTTCCTGTAGCTCTGAGAAATGAGCAAGCATTGCGATACTTGCGTTATGCAACCTGGGGATGGTATTACTCCTATACTATATTCCAAAATTCAAAATAAACTTTAATGTACGTAATCCCATTTTGAGAAATACACATTCTACGAAAATATTGGGCTTGCGCAGCAAGCATAGCATGCCCTGAGAAATCGCCCCTGGTTAAATATTGTATTGATTTTTTATATATTAATTTTTTAATCAACATTTTAACAATTATATATTTATACCGTATGTTAGTTTATTAGATTATCTGGTTTTTCCTGTCAGTGGTAGTTCATGTATCATTCCAGAATACACCACTGAACGAAAGAACCAGTCTTTTCCATTGTCAAATGCAGATTTGGAAACTTTTACTTTATGAATGACTCTTTGATGTGAATACTTTGATAATATCACTCTGCAACAGCATTAGCTGTTACTTACTCCCATTTCAGCATATATTTTATTTCAAGGCCTATAAATATGGAAACATTTTTACCTTTCCATTTCATGTTCTTAGCTTATTTATTTTCTGATGCACAGAAAAAAATGCTCTTATTCCATGAATGAAAAACGAAAGAAATGTTGACTTAACTTACTTAATGCATGTTTCTGCTATTTCCTCACTGTAGTGAAGAGTCACAGCTATATAATAAATTTCCTTATCTTCTTTCCTAAAATAAGCTAACACTTAAAAAGACATATGTATAATTTCCAAACGTCTGTTCTGTTGTGTTTGATTTCTTTACAGATATTTCTAGCTATTTACTTCTTACGAACATGCTAAAATTTAATCGTTTAATTTCAGGGTCCTCCAGGACCACCAGGTGTGTCTTTGATAGGTCAGAAAGGAGAACCAGGTGCACCTGGCCCAGGAATGGGTAGAGGAGTAATATTTGGTGACCCTTCAATGACTGCACCACCCTCAGGTTTCAGTCGACCAGGTGAGAAAAACATGCTATCCCAATGGAAAGCAAGGCCTTATTAAGTGCTTCCTAAAGTAATATGTAGGTTATTAAAATTGAGGTAATTTTCAAAACGTCTCTTGTCAACCTGATAACGAAAATGAGCTTTTTGTGTACATGCATTCTTCAAATATAACTTCACATACAACTGTCATGACTTGGCTTCAAAACGCTCTCTAAATCCCCGCCACCAAGTCACTCAAATGAGTGCGCTCCTTGTATGATGACAGTTGACTTAATCTAACGTGTCAACATTTAATTATGTCGAACATAGAGTAAGGCCACAGAGGGAAAATACCAAAGGAGAAAGATTCGATCCAGTACTGTGGATTGAGTTTCGGCGTAGATCAGTGGTTAGAGCACTCAGTGCATAGAGTCGAATATCCAGGTTCGAGCCCCGGCACTAGAGCGAATTTTTCTCCATTCAAAAGTAAAATCTTGCGTTAAAAGTGACTATTGGAATCAAACTTACTCTTGAAAACAGAAGTAAACACTGAAATAATGAAACAATTGTCTTTAGAGACAATTAATATTAGGTACCCTCCACAAAACTGGCTTCATTTATACACCGACGGATCCTTGATCTCCAGAGAACAAGGTGCTGGTGCAGATGTTACGTACTGTCTTTTCTCACGTTATAGATCTCTTGGATATGGAACAACAAGTTTTGATAGAGAAATCATTGCAATAAGTGAAAGTCTCAGGAATCATCTATGCCACATCAATAAATTTAAGAGTGCAGTTATATTGTCAGACTCCGAAGCAGTTATTTTATCAATAGTCTCTAAACACACACCTTCATCTCAAACAGCAGAAATAACTAAAATGCTCTCTCAATTAATATCACTCAATTAAAGATTTGTATTCCAATGGATACCATCCCATTGTGGAATCCTGGGAAATGAGAATGTGGATGCTTTAGCAAAGAAGGGCAGCACTGTTACTTACAGACCTGTTACTAAATATACGTATTACTCTGTGAAAAGATTTATTAAATCTACATACTTGGACTTCAACAAACAAAATTTGATAACACAATCTCAAGGGCAAAAATAGAACTCTCTGCATCATAATCCACAGTTAATTCCCGATTTACCACGAAAATCGTCTATAGCTGCATTTAGTTTGGCAACAGACCATGATTGTTTGGCCAAAACACCTGCATAGAATTGGAATATATCATTCCCCTAACTGCCCATTGTGCAACTCAAACCAAGAAATGGATTTGGAACACCTCAAAATCTGTGCTTCATTGGCTGACCATGATAATATCTTTGAAAAATATTGGAGTGCAAGAGGTCAAATGACTTTATTGTCAAACGCCTGGCATTAGAAAACAACAACATATATCTTCACATACAACTGTCATGATTTGGCTTCAAAACGCTCTCTAAATTCCGGCCACCAAGTCACTCAAATGAGTGCGTTCCTTGTATAATGACAGTTGACTTAATATAATGTGTAAACATATGCGTCGAACATGGAGTAAGGCCACAGAGGGAAAATACCAAAGGAGAAAGATTCGATCCAGTGCTGTGGATTGAGTCTCAGCGTAGATCAGTGGTTAAAGCACTCATTGCGTAGAACCGAATATCCAGGTTCGAGTCTTGGCACTAGAGCGAATTTTTCTCCATTAATAACTAAAATCTTGTGTTAAAAGCGACTATTGGAATCAAACTTACTCTTGTAAACCACAAAATTGCGACAAAATATTAGTTCCAGGTTTGGAATCAAAGAGTCTCATGCTCCCATTTGATGTTAAATGCACCCAACCTCTTTGGTTTCATAATTTCTCTTGCAAAGCTGGTAAGAAATTTTAGACTTAAAAATGTTTGTCGTGATTTCCCATAAAGTTATGAAAATGGACAAGGGTGTTTTGAAAATAAGCTCCTCAATTCTAAGTTATCTAGTCTACTGTCTATTGTGGTATATGTATGCTAAATATTTCAACAAAAGAATGATACAGTAACTATTTCTAAATTACAGCAATTACTGTGAAGATATTTCCAAGCACATAAAATATTATCGAGGTTTACAGGGATTTACTTTAAAAGCATTTTATTATTACCACTACTGCTATAGATTTATTTGTGTAATATTATGCGTTTAATTGAATAGAAAATGAGTATCATCTCTTTATACTTGTATAATTTCTTTTTAATGCTGCTAAAGGTAGTGTACGTGGAAGTTTGGAAGAACTTAAAGCACTCAAGGAACTACAGCAGCTAAAGGATAGAAAGGAAACTTTAGGTAACAGTGATAAACATCAGGATTGAAATTGTATTTGAAGGAGAAGGTCATGAAACGATCTTGATTCATTATAATTTTGTCTAATGTCAACCTTACATAAAATTAACGAACATAGAGGAATAGCAAGCAATGCAATGGAGACAGAACCTTTCCTTTCCTAACGAAAACTTGTCACTGATCTCTAAAGTTATATCAACCTGCCAGGGAAAATAATTCTTCTAAGTACATTAAGCTGAAATAAATTTTTTCCAGTTTCATATTCAGTGAAAACTTTAAACAGAATGGCTATATGTTTGTTGTCATGTACCAACACTACCAACCTGTATTGTGATATAACATTTATTTTCAGAATTGTTACTGTACCATGCACCATAGAATCAAAGCAAACAACAGGGCCACATTTAAATAAAATGGAATCATTTCTCCGTTTACCCATAAGACAACAAAGACATATTTAAAAAAATAACTTGTATTTTTTTTTAGTTCGGGCAAAAATTAGTCTAGCAGTGCTGTATGTCATCATTGATTCTGCTTTTCCGTCTATATTGATCTAATATATAAATTATTATTTTTAATTTCTCTATGTTACAATGAATATTTTGAAAATAACTACAGCATTAAATAATGAAGAACTGTTCCAAAAATAATGTAGATATTACAATTCACCCTATATCACTGACAGAATTTCTTTGCAATAGATTGAAAATAATTGCGATAAAACACAGAATATAACTTTATGAATAATTCGTACACAAGTTTAGTAATAAAACTTGGAATGACAATTGATCAGAAATTAGATTCATTGAATCTGAAATTACAAATTACCTTACATAGATATTTTACCAATTATTTATTGTATGATTACTTGGGAACAGAATTATTTTGAAAATTACTTTAACACTCTCAATTTCATTATTTTACATGAACGTAATAATTTACACACTTATAAAATTAATTTCTTTCTCACATAAAAAATACGTGGAGAAATTATCAGAGATTGTCAGTGAAATTATAAATGATGATCAAAAAGGAAATACAGTAATTAAAATTAATATTTTAAATATTTAATTATAATTAAAATTATATGATAGTGTAGTCAGTCATATCAGTCATATCAAATCATAATACGAGGGGGATCCAGGAAATAACGACCGTTCACGCATACTCGCCGCGCAGCTGACTCCCCTTCCTTGTTTGAAGGTCAACTGGCTTCCTTAACATGTGTTCTCATAATGTTGTGAGTACTGGTTGCAACAAGTCGCCATTGTGCATTTTGTGTTACTTCAAAATGAACGACGTGATTGATAATCCCGCCGACTGTGAGGTGAGGAGTGTGATTCAATTTTTGAATGCCCGACATTTGAAACCTGCAGAAATTTACGGGCAATTGAAAGAAGTGTATGGTGATACTGTAATGAATGAAGGAAATGTGAAAAAATGGTGCGAAATGTTCAACAATGGGTGAACAAATGTCCACGATGAAACTCGACCCGGACACCCATCACTCATCACAGAAGACCTGAAGATTAAAGTGAACGACAGAATCTTGCAAGACAGGCGCACATCACTCGACGAATTGCATATTGCCTTTCCTGACATTTCTCGTTCTTTGCTTGGTGAAATTGTGACGCAACATCTTGGCTACCACAAAATCTGTGCACGATGGGTTCCACGGCAACTGAGTGACCAACACAAAATTCAGAGAATGGCCTCAGCATTGACATTCTTGATGCGATATCACACAGATGGTGACGCCTTTCTTGATCAAATTGTGACTGGTGATGAGACCTGGGTGTCTCACAACACCCCAGAGACCAAGCGCCAATCACGTCAGTGGCATCAGCCCTCATCACCCAAGAAACCGAAAAAATTCAAACAGACTCTCTCTACACAAAAAGTCATGGCTACTGTCTTTTGGGATCGCAAAGGTGTTCTTTTGCTGGATTTCATGCCAAAAGGCACTACGATCAATGCAAATCGTTATTGTGAGACTTTACGAAAACTACAGCGAGCCATCCAAAACAAGAGGCGAGGAATGCTTTCGAGAGGAGTTGTGCTTCTTCACGACAACGCCCGCCCGCACACTGCTGCTTCAACTCGAGAATTGCTGGATCAATTCGGGTGGGAAATCTTTGATCATCCGCCCTATAGTCCAGACCTTGCTCCTAGTGATTTTCACCTTTTCACTAAGCTGAAAGACTTTCTGGGTGGTACGCGTTTTGGAAGTGATGAAGAGTTGAAGAAGACAGTGAACACCTGGCTTAATGAACTGGTGGCAGAGGAGTATAACACGGAAATTCTAAAGTTAGTGAACAGATACGACAAATGTTTATTTCCTGGATCCCCCTCGTATCTGAAGTGCGTTTTTTTTTTTTTTTTTTTTTTTTTTTTTTTTTTTTTTTTTTTTTTTGTTACAATATCGTTAGTTTAAGTGTTAACTTTGAGAGCTTTCACTATTTTATTAATTTTGCCTATCAACACTCTTGATGTTTCAGCATTAAGAAAAATAATTTATAGTTACTATGGATCGTGAATGTTTGCCTCATTTCGCGAAAATTTTCCAGAATATACTTTCGAAAATATCATTTTGTGTGAAAACAGAATTTTGGATATTTCAACATGTGAAATTTAACATCTCTATTGTTTCGAAGTTGCATAAAATTTCCATATTCAGACAATGTAGTAGTTCAGTCAGTAGAGCATTGGCATGCTCAAAGTCCCCAGTTCGATGCCCGGCCCCAGAACAATTTTTCCCTTGAAAGACTGAAGGCTAACATGCTCTGTTATGCCTGGCTACTCCAAACAACTAAGCATGGAGACAACTGTGTTTGGAGACGTTCAGCTCCAGCACACAGTGAAAAACTCAGCAGTATCATGTAATACGCAGGATTATGTTTAGTCAGCAGTCCGAAGACTGATTGGAACCTCACAAGTGACACCAAAAGGCATCACTTATGAGGTAACTAAGCCAGGAGATAACAAGGTAGAGTGGCTAATTCCTTTCCGCCTCCATTGCATACATTGCTATTATTAACACGATTCACTAATCAAACTTGAGATTTAAGCAACAATTACTGTTCTTTCTTTGATACATAATGTCAAATGAGATGTACTACCTGATAATAGATGTACAGGTAGGGAATTAAAATTTTGGAGCGTGTCTTGATGGAAGTCCTCCTGTATATAGGCAACAGTTTTGCACAATTGTCCACAAGTAGCATACTGTATATACAGGGGCTCTTGTTTATTGCACATACGCAGTGTGTTGTAAGCGAAACTTATAGGCTAACAATAAGAGAGCTCCAAATTTTATTTCCGTATCTGTACATATCAACCAAAACCTCAATCAGAGCCAAAGATCTCACATCTTTTGCATACATTTTGGAATGGTCATAGAGCACAACAGTTTCGAAGTGAAAATTTAGAAGTAACGGTATTAATTTTAAAATCATGTTAGATTATAGGTCTACTATGAAAATACAGATACTGTGAAAGTATTGCTTCAAGTTTTCTGTGAAGAACCATAATATACAACTGTTCTAGGTTCACCTGGACCATCTACTAGACCATTTCCAACAGACAGTGGACCAACAAGAATTGTTCCAGGTGCTGTCACATTTCAGAACACAGAAGCTATGACCAAAGTAAGGATTCATTTAACACTGTAACTTTCATTGCATTTCGTTACGGAAAAATTCACTTTAACAATTGCAATTCATTTACTATGATTCTTGTTTGTAGTACCAGTATACAGTATATTCGACTGGTTGTTTGTGATTACTGTTTTCTCTTAGTTCTTCACGATACATAAGTAAAAACTAGTACTGTATACAAAACTATTATTCGTAAGTAGGCTTACCATACATTCTTTAAAAATTATATTTACACTACGATATATTTATACAAAACAACACAAAATGTAACATTAAAATACCGGTAATACATTATTGTTGTTGTTTAGTCAACTGTCCGAAGACAGGTCTGAACCACTTATGAGGCAACTATGCTAGGAGATAATGGAGTAGAGTAGAAGCTATGTGGGCTTGAAGTGGGTGTGAATTTTTAAGCAGTACAGTCTGTCTGCTTTCGTAGAGTTGGTGTTATGATTCTTGGGTCTACTACCCTCCAATTTCTTTATAGAGTGTGTTTTCTCTCATATAACTTTAAGGTAACTAATGTTAGGCACAAGTTTTCTGTTGATTTTATCAAGGCAGAACTTTTCATCAATTTTAACATTAATATTAGATGTTTGTTCAGAATTTGTGTAATGAAAATGAAAAACAGCTATTAGAATCTGCTAGAAGCAACAAGCAATACAAATGGAAGCATTTTTAAATGATTGTACTGTAATAATATACTGGTACGATATTAATATCTCTCATAAAGTTCTTTGCATTGTCTGTTGTCTTCAGAATTATTTTGGGGTATGGTACACTATATTGTCGGTTACATTACTAGGACAAGATTCGTAATGTTATGTTTTATTTAGAAGAGTACCGGTAGGCAGCTTAAAAGTTAAAAATACTTTGAAGTTATGAGTAAAGAATTCTCATATTTTGTCCCTACTTCCCTGTTTCCCCCATTTTTACCATTCACAAATATTTTATAGTAGTAGGTGGTAAACCAAACATTTCAATAATCCTAGAGGCGCGGAAAATCTCTCGGCAGCAGTAGTAAGAGGAATTTCTAAATTGTAAAAAGTTTATTATTGTCACCATCTGTCTAAAATGGTTCATGTCAGGTGTAAGATGTATGAATGAATTCCAGATATTCAAATGAGTGCAGTTCAATAAAGTGTTATTAAGTGCAGAAGACTTACTCCACACACAATTTCAATCACTAATGTTTAAGTACCTTTGTTACTCCGAATACAGGACTGGGTGAAAGAGTGGAAGAAACTGTTACAAAGGAATAATTCTCAAAACAAACACACTCACATTACTTTAAAGTTGTAGTAGTGAGTACTAGTATCGAGCATCAAGAAATTGTGACCCATTTCTTATTACCGGTACATGTATTGTTTCTGTTGTTAAAACTTACAGGCAAATGTTGAAATGAAACTGTTTTTCCAATTGTTACAGATGTCGTCAGTGAGTCCAGTTGGAACTCTAGCTTACATAATTGATGAAGAAGCACTTTTAGTTCGAGTCAATAATGGCTGGCAATATATTGCCGTAAGTATAACAATTTTAATATTTGTTGTTCATTAAGTACCTAAATAAATATGAAGCAAATTTTGAAACTAGATAGACTGGGTTTCAATTTTCATGTATGAAAGACGAAAGTGATACCGTACTGTTTGCTGAAGTAATATAACCAGCTAGTTGAGTTCCAGTACAAGCACTTGATAGCTTAGCCATTTGCTTTTTCTAGACTTAATTGATTAACCCATTTTCAATTTGTGCATTGAGTTTAAATATATAGGATGGAAGTGAAATAACCTTGCATATTTTCAGAGCGAATAGCTCATGTTGTATGTAACAAAAAACTGGAATATCATATTGGTGGAAAGTTCATAGTTTTTTTTTTTTTTTTCAGAAAAAAAAATGTTTTTTTCCCAAATGTTTAACACCCTCTTATTCGGTAACGATTGCTAGCAGGATCGTGATTTTTGTCCATATCGATTAGAAAATCTAATAAAGAATCATTTATCCCTCTGGCTATTTCAATAACGTGGACGATTTTCGTGTAAATTTAATTTAAAAGTCACTAGTTTCAAGCCACTACACAATGCGAGCAGATTGCAACATCACAGCCAGAGTAGCTCACCTAGCGAGATAGACAGAGTTCATTGAGCTCTTACATCTATATTACGAGAAGGGTGTGTTAGTGGTGATGTTGCTGGACTACTGAAACTTCAACTTAATTTTCTAATTAACTGTGCATTTCATCACAAAACGTAATATAGATTTTCTATTCATTACCCTATCGCCCCTTTCAATCCGGAAGGTTATTTCACTTCTACCCTGTATATGGAAAAAATGTAGACCAGTATGATCTGTACATTGCCGGATATCTCCACAATTGAAGCGATGAGATGCAGAACAGCACAAATCCACTTTTTGACGCTATATGAGTTATGGGTATCAATGAATTCGTCTCACTCAGACCTATATGTTGATAATCAAAACGACACAAAAACCAGCCTTTTAGTGGACATTTTAGTGGCAGTGATATTCATAACATCACAGGTTCCATAACTTAAGTTCTTCTGAATATCACTGACACTACTGTAAGTTTCTGAAGTTGATATTCAGAACAGCACAAATTCATAGTTTGATTTTCTCCCACGTAGCAGCATTGGTGTTTAATGGTGTATTATTTTAGAGATTGTATGTTGTATTAAACTTGATAATCATTGTGAACAAATTCAGTGTGTAAGAAACAATCTAAACATTGAACAGAACCTTCACAAAGTCAAAGCTAAGAAGTTTTACAATGATATGAAGGAATGTGAGTTGCTAGTGAAGGATGAAGGGGTACCGGTAGTGTGTGGTATATCAGAATGCATAGTCTTCAATTACATGCAGAACATACCATGTCCACATATTCCTGTGACTGAAATGTTCTATGCTAGGCAACTGTGGCTGTATGTTTTTGGCATACACAGATTGTCTGATAACAAAGGATTTATATATCCTTATACAGAGTTAGTGGGCAGAAAGACACCAAATGAGACTGCATCATTGCTACACCATTTCATTAGGCACATATGTACGTCTATTCAATGATGCATCTCTCAAAACAGAACAATACTGTTGTAAAATATTTTCATGATATGATCAAGACTGGATGTTCCAACAAAGGGACACTCCTACTCGTTACGTGACCGAGATTTTGGTCGCATTGAACTGAAAAATAAGAAAAAATATTCTGTATACACTTCAGAAGAGTGAAAAGATGTCATGAAAGCAGCTAATGTTGATCAGTCTATGTTGAAAGATTTTAAAACATCATTTTCAAAGATCAAGATACCAGTGCCACTTTCAAAAAGTCAGGGGAAATGGGAGATCACATCTCACAAAATAATAGAATACAGATCCAATAGCTTGACTGTAAGCACAGCATCAGATGGCTTTGTAACCGAAAATTATCAATTTAAAGGGAAGTGGAATGTTGATCTCGCTTCACATAAAAAGGCATATGAAGGTGAAATTAAATTGAAATCTGCAGAGGCTGCTGATTAGTGATGGGCGAAGTTGTTCTTTTCCCGGAACAGTTCCGACGGTTCCGGTTCCGAAAAAATACTATGTTCCAAATAACAGTTCCGAAATAACAGTCACCAGTGGTGATGAGTCGGAGTCGTTGAGTCGTTCAAACGAACGGTACAGTACCCTCCCTCTTCACCATAGACAAATAACACCATGCAGCTCACACTGGAGCACTCATAGGCATGACATAGTACACATTCTTATCTATAGATGGCACTGCAATGCACATTCGAATCGATTTTGGAAAATTGCTGTGCATGCGGACAGAACTCAAAAGCTTAATGTTAGTAATTACACAGCTGTTGACTACAAGGACAGAATACAACACTTTGTTTTCGTACATAAAGTTATAAAGACATGGTAGCCAACTAAAAAAAATTACATAACATTTAAAACATATGGTATGTAATTTCTGTTCTCTCTTTTACATAATAAAAAAAAAAACAAATCATTAATTTTTATTTTTACTTTTCTTAATGCAATTATAATAATAATAATAATAATAATAATAATAATAATAATAAATATTACAATTTCATAAATAAAAAAGATATATATTGGCAGTACAGAAACCTGGAAACCCCGCAGTGGGTTAGTAAAATGTTGGAATCGCATCTTTACCAAAGTGTAATTTAAACTTCGCATTAAACCTCGCTCTCCAAATCAGTACTTATATGGGTAGTTTCCAACAAATAATGCTACAACATTTTTGTCGTTCTTTGATAACAGAGAAGATAGCACAAAAACTTGTGCTTGTCAGACTTAACCTCAACAAACGACATACAGACATTGTAACTGAACCACTCATTACCATTTACGACTTTAACCTTTGTATAGAATCAGCTGATCAATGAATTAATAATAGTATGCGTACTTTATGACTTTGTAGAATGTTTATAAAACAGAATTAGTCAACTAATGGTGAAATAAACCATAAAGCGGGAATGAATATTACAGATTATTAAATACTTACTATAACATTACAGATGATTGGCCAGTCTTACAAATGTTGATATTAAAGTTCGCGCCACCGCAAGGATTTCAATTTCCATGCGCCCCCCTCCAACCACGTGAGAGTGTCAAATACCAACTTCATCCAACGAAGTTCCAAGTACAACATACAGAATAACGAGAACAGTGTAACTGCTACTGTCGTTGGTTCATCGGAACAAGCTCCGACGTTCCGACTGTTATCTCGGAGTCGGAACATATTATACCTTGTGCAACGCGGTACTGCGAGCCCGCAACAGCTAGGCAAGTGAGCAGCTCGGAGTCGGAACACTGTTATTTCGGAACAGGAGGTTCCGACCTACTGTTCATTTTTGCAACAGTTCCGAGGGAGTCGGAACATACCTTGTGCAACGCGGTACTGCGAGCTCGCAACAGCTGGGCAAGTGAGCAGCTCGGAGTCGGAACACTGTTATTTCGGAACAGGAGGTTCCGACCTACTGTTCATTTTTGCAACAGTTCCGAGACCGGAACAGTTCCAAAATAACTGTTGTGTTATTTTTTACCCATCTCTACTGCTGATATAAAAAAGTATCTGTCTGCAATTAATCCTCAACATCGACCATACTATGAAGGCCTTATTCAGAAATATGTTTTTTTATTTTATTTTAGTAGGTTATTTTACGACGCTTTACCAACATCTTAGGTTATTTAGCGTCTGAATGATATGAAGGTGATAATGCCGGTGAAATGAGTCCGGGGTCCAGCACCGAAAGTTACCCAGCATTTGCTCGTACTGGGTTGAGGAAAAACCCCGGAAAAAACCTCAACCAGATAACTTGCCCCGACCGGGAATCGAACCCGGGCCACCTGGTTTCGCGGCCAGACGCGCTAACCATTACTCCACAGGTGTGGACTTCAGAAATATGCAAATAAACAAAGTGTTAATGATGAATCTCGTAGTGAAGTGTGGGCCTATGATTAATGCAAAGTACTCTCAGTGAACAAAATGTAATAATATTTTATATAACTTGAAATACTATTGATACGTTAAAAATGCATTTCTAATATTAAATACATATATTTCACCTTATTACTCAGTATTTTTTTTCCCCCCCAATAAATCCTTTTTTGAGTCAGTGACATTCAAAACAGCACAAAAACATGATTTTCAATTGAATAAAAATGTGGGAAATCTGGCATTATATAACTTGCTGACATTGTTTCTGGCTTAAAATATTCCTAATATACAGTTATGTGAAAAAAATTGTTTGATAGCTTTAGTAAAATCAGAGATAAACAAAAAAGCTGTTTATCTCAAAACTTTAGTCACTGTATTTGTGTTGTTCTGCATGTCATGGCTTCAATTGTTATCGTTGATGACATTTGTACAGAGCAAGCCTGGAAGCAAAATTGCATGTTTATTCAGAAGGAATTTTTACATATTATAACAAATTCACTACATGTGATTAAGGTCTTATTTTCTCATCTGATGAAGGTTTTACTTAGTATTTCTACCACCTAAAATTCCATGTCTCAACCATCAGTTGTGACTCACAATACTTGAGTGGATACAGGAATAGGCCTGCAGTAACTATTGTATCACTAACATAATAACATTATGAATCCGAATTCGGGTAATAATAACAGATTAGTAAAATGAAGTCTTGGTTCTAATAAATGACGTTCTAATAAATAAACAAACATATTTCTTGCAATAAATAAATATCTTGAACATGCAATGTGACTACAGAAAAGAGTGAAAACAATTATTGAAGTCAGCAGGGTTTAGATTTTGTTTGCACCACTGAAGCCTCTTATGACTAGAAAGTTACTCATTTCAATACATATGAAAGGAATAAATATGGTGATGTTTGAACTAGGGTACTGAATACTGTGTTTGTTTCAGTTGGGATCTCTATTACCTATTACGACACAACCTCCACCTACCACAACACCACAGTCTGTGAAGCCTCCATTTGAAGCATCGAATTTAATCAACAACAAACCTGCCCCAGTCGAGGGACCTAGTGTAAGTAAATTATGTACCGTAGCCTACTTGAAAACTTAATAAATATTAACCTAGTGAAAGTAAATTACTTCAGAAACTTAACAAACATAGCACTTTATATCTTAACCCAGCAGAGCTCGCACATATTTTCCTAGCATAAATGCTCACTCCGGGTCTGTCAGACCCAATCTAGATATTTAAAAAAATAAAAGATCTTAAGGTTATTATAAAGTCTTTTTTTTTTATAAATGAGAGTTTAACTATGTTTTTACATAGTAACATAGAACATGTAAACTATTTGCTCTTGGTCTCAGAGACCCAGCTCTGCCAGAATGAAATGGAATGACATTTCGGAAAATGAATTATAATTAGTAGCATTGAATTAAAGAAATTAACATATAAATATAGATCACAATGATGTATTTGCAAAGCAAAGTGCTAAATTGAACGGTTCAGAAACTTGTAATATTGTTTAAAAGTCATGTTGAGGGTAAAGTTCAGATAAGTTGAATAATATATAAGAAAAAATTATATTACAGTTTCAGTCCATAACTTACAGTTTGATACAAAAACAAGTTTTGTTACAATGATCACATTATAATTCTTAGTAGTATTCACCAAAAACAAGTTTTGTTACAAGTGGATACTACCAAGAATTATAATGTGATCATTGTAACAAAACTCATTGTAATGATCAAATTATAATTCTTGGTAGTATTCACCAAAAACAAGTTTTGTTACAAGTGGATACTACCAAGAATTATAATGTGATCATTGTAACAAAACTCATTGTAATGATCACATTATAATTCTTGGTAGTATTCACCAAAAACAAGTTTTGTTACAAGTGGATACTACCAAGAATTATAATGTGATCATTGTAACAAAACTCATTGTAATGATCACATTATAATTCTTGGTAGTATCCACTTGTAACAAAACTTGTTTTTGGTGAATACTACCAAGAATTATAATGTGATCATTGTAACAAAGCTTGTTTTTGTACCAAAATGATAAGTTGTTGACTGAAATTATAATATAATTTTTTCTTATCATTATCATGGTGTCAGTACGTTTTGTATGTATTACTATTTGTTTAGTTCTGTTATATTACCTATGATATATTTATTACTCTTGTTTATCAAAATTTTAATTTTTCATGCTACTCGAAGTGGTATCCTAGAATGGTATGTATGCCATTATTGATAGCATTATTATTCATTCTTGAACTGACAACTAGAGGGTTCTGACAAAACACTTCGAAGTTACAGTTTAATACAACAAACAATTGAAAATTGAATATGAGCAAGTGTGAAAGTGCCACAAACAAACATTTTCAGTATTTGAATAAAACCTTCCAAAATTGCAATGTAAGACTTCCAAAAAGGCAAAAAAAAGTATTCTACTCAGAAAAGTCCAGACTGAAAAGGCACTATCAACCGTCATTCCAATGTTATCCCAATGGTTAAAAAAAAATATACATATATGTTGTTGTTTTCTAATGCCAGGCGTTTGACAATAAAGTCATTTGACCTCTTGCACTCCAATATGTGAAAATGGCAAGTTGTAGCCGATTTAAGTGAACACCATATTTTAACGTTTTGGTGGCTACTTTATTCACACACAACCCCCAGAATGTCTGGAGGACCACACTTGCTGTTGGTCGACGAGTCCATTGGATCTAATGCCGTTGGGGTCGAAGAAAGTAAGAGTTCAGTCAGTGGACTGGATAGGAAAGGGTAAAGAGGGAATTAGGGGTTGAATAGAGGAAAATGATACCAAATTCAGTCATTAACTCATCAAGCTGACCAGTGCTAATTGATGATTAGCCCCTCCCTTTAGTTCAGCTTGTAAATTATGCTTACTAACAGCTGCACCACGGGAAGGTAGGGATGGGACATTGGGTATTTGTCCAGGTTGGTTCCTTAAAGCCTTCAATGGAAAGGATTAATGGCTCTCCCCCCTGTATCCGACAGATACCGTTTGCAGCCATATACATATATTGGCATGGTCGTACTTTCACCTTTTTCACATTCACTCTTCAATTAATCTTAGGTAACTAGATAAGTACAAAGAGTTGCTATGCACACCAGTGCCACTCCAACCTCTAACAAATCTGTTGGCAGACGACAAGTGGTCGTATGCCGGCATACGGACAAGTCCTTGCACACTTCCCTCTGCAGACCAGTTCCACTCCATCCTTTACCGCTTAGCTTCGTCGAGATGAACACTTCGCACTATGGTCATTAAGCCAATGAAGCAGTACTACCTGGGACTGGTCTGCATAGGAACTCTCTGTACAATACTGTACCTATCACAGATAACATTGGGCAACAATTTTTTTTACACTGGGTATGTAATACATATATTTTTTTTATCTAATGCCACCAGATTGTCATTTGTCATTTCTGGTCTCTCCTGACAATGGGGTATTTGTAACTTTTGAGGTTGGGGCACCTGGAAGGTGGAGTTATGCTGCCTCGATGATGATATTATGATAAGATGATTATGAAGTGCATTTTCTGTATAATTCGAACCTCCTGAACACGAATAATATGACAGTAAAAATTAGGCAGTTACGGATTTCAAGAAAATAAAAATTTATATTAACCCTTGTATAGTCGCGTGTTTCTGTATACTTTCAATAGTGGCATCACGGAGAAAAACTCCGGGTTATTTTATTTTGTAAAATATTTATCCAAAATTATAAAAGACATTTTATTCTCTTTTAGTCCTATATTAACACATGTTCACTTAATTATCCACTCCCTAGCAGTTTCGCTCTATGGGTAATAGCACCAAAATTTCTATTTTTTTGTAATGTGATAATCCTGTGAGTTGCTTTAGTTCGGAAGTCGGCTAGATATTTTTTCCATTGATCTCTTACACGTGTGCTGGTGTATTTATTACATCTGCGGAAACTCTTGTTCAGTTATAATTTTTCATTATAGGAAGAGCTGAAAGGTGTTACGAAACAATACACGAATTAGCAAATAATGTTTACTGATGTATTAGCTAATGTTACAAAATGTGAAATCTCGTCTGTTACATACATTGTAATTATTTGATATTACACCTAATACACAATTTTAAGGATAACACGGTAGATTAATCCTTCTGCGGTTTTTACAATGAACTGATTTTTTAATTCACATGGTAGGCCTATCATATTCTTTGTCACCTTCACCATTATATCCCTCCTGATGGCTGCATTTCCGACAGGAATGAATGATGTGCTCTGATTTACAAATGAATCGTTGACACTTGTAGGCCTAGCATCTTACAATGGTTTGGCGGGTCTTTTTTTTTTTTTACAATCACAAAAGGCACATCTTCCAGATTTCTAATGATCAGCTACAACAGATTAAGGTGGTTCCTGTGATGATTCAGGAATATCCGCAAGCCTGCATATTTTTTTTTATCGAAGTTCTGATGGCAGTTTTGATGTAGTAAGTAGTTTTTGTTTCAGATAGTCCTGTACCAACTCCTTTGCGAACACTTTAAGGAACTGATTTTGCATTCTTCTTCTGGGTATTAGCTAGATAAATAATGTAGCTATTTATGCCACCAATGTTCATCAATGCAAAAAATAAAGCAATTGATACAGAGTATGTTGCTTTCATTTGATCTAATTTATCAACTCCTCCTTTCGTATTGTTGTAGAATGTCAGGATTTTTGGCTTCGCCAGAATCTTTGTCTGTATTATCAGAGTGATGCATAGTCGAAAGCAACAGAACTATCGGTACTCGATTTTTCCTAGGGACATAGGACACCAGAGTCTTGCCACGATCTTCAAAGCCAAAAACGCTGCTATGAACCTTCCTCTGTTTGGTTTGGCAAAACAATTCTGGTAGCTCAGTCTTGTTCTTCCTGAGAGTGCCAGCGAGTGTAAGATTGTATTCCTCCTTCAGCTGAATGGCTAATGGTATTGAAGTGTACCAATATCAGTAGTAATATTTATACTACATTTCTTTTTAGAAACTCTCTCGCCTTGTACGTGAGATGTTCCAAGAATGTGCTTAGAGATTACCCGTGGAGATCAATTCTGTTGCACAGTCAAGTTCTGGAGATGCTCATCTGATGGAGACGTTTCTTCATTAGATTTTTCTGAATCTGAATTATGTCCATTGTCTTCTACTTTAGCCTCTTCTTCCTTGTCTGATTCATCATTAATTTCTGTTCTCCTTGCTTTATCATTTGTATCCTCTTCTTCTTCCAGTACTTCCATAAGTATTTTTCTTATGCGAATCTGCTCTTGTTCTTCCATGTATGAAATATGTTAAAGAAAAATGTACAACACGCAATACACGACATAAAAACTCACGATTTTAGTTACGCCGACATTTCAGTCGAAAGAATTCAACGAGAAATTGGGCAACTGAGAATGGTCACTTCATGGAATTATTTTCCGGGTTATTGCACGAACCTAGCAAATACGTCCTTATTACTGGCTGTCGCAACTCACACTGATGAGAGTGCGGCAGTTGGCTGGAAAGAGATCGGTAGAAAGGTACAGAGAGCAGCACCTTCGTCTTCCGAGTAACAACAGAATGGCGACCGAAAATGTTCTAACCTGGAGGAAATCTCCGTTATGCAACTAAAGAAGGGTTAATCAGTACCGGTAGTTGTACAGTGAAACCTGTTCAAATCGGAACCTGAATAATCCGGAATCCTGTCTATTTCGGAACAATTTATTGGTCCTGGCGAAATTTGTATGTATTATGTGTAATTTTTCCTGAATAAAACGGAAACTGTTCAACACGGAAACTGAAACTGTCTGCTACTGTTCAAAACGGAAATAATATTTTGGACACACTATTTTTGTAGCTATATTTTGAAACAGCGTGTAATTTCAAGGAATATACGAAATATGTAGGTCACTAAAACAAGTTTTCTTTGCAAAATTCTAGAGGGTACGAGGGTGTGTTGGCCTGTCGGTCATAAATTTTATGACCCTGTTGACTAGGCAGACGAGTCCCTTCAAAGATTTTCAATGCTTCACACCCGTATACTGTCGTAGGTAAAAAGAGCGCAAGTGTAGTGATTTCCTGGTAAAAAAAAAATTGCATAAAATGTGGCATTAACATTAAGTGATGAAGTAAAAGTTATCGAGATAAAGGAAAATTAGAAACAAAGTCTATGTGAAATAATATAGAAGTACAGTTGTGGAAAACTCAGGTGTGACACTTTAAAAAATAAAGATCATAATGAGTGAGTGGCGTGCGGCCAATATTGGTGACACAAAAGGAACCAGAAAGCAACTGTTTATGTGGAAATAAATGAACTGTTGTGGGAGTGGGTTCTTCATGACCTTTCAAAGAACAAGCCAATTTCTGGGATCTATTCTGCAAAGCTAGCTGTTGAACTGGGAAAGAAATGAAATAAACCAGAATTCAAGGCTTCTTATAGATGGCTCCTAGTCCAATTAATTAATAATGTGCAGTGATATGCAGTACAGTATTAGAGTATAGTGTTAGATATTAAATAGAATGAGATTAGTAAACTTTAGTAATGTTTAATGACTAATGAGTGAGTTATGATAATATTTATACAGAAAATGAGATTTTAATCAAGATGATTCACCAACGTAATGAGCAACAGAAAGCTGATTTAATGTGTTGAGTGTTAAATGGAATATTTTGTACTTCTTGCAGTTTGCGCCATGCCATTTTGTTTTTCATGTATATGAATGACAAAATATTCCATTTTAATGTCACACCTGAATAATACGGAAACCTGTCCACAACGGAAAAAAAATTAGGACCATGTCACTTCCGTCTTGAACAGGTTTCACTGTATTATCATGTTCGTCACGAACATAACCACAATTCTTGGGGAAAAAGTCAAAATAGGAATGAAGGAAGTGAATTTTCAGGGACATGTTATAACCAGTCTTTTATATGCCACCAGTAAATTTTTCACTAGCTCTTGATAATTCTCACTTCTATAGTTGCCAAGAAAATTTAATACACCTTCCTTAAAAGCAAATCAATGATTCTATGTTTTCTCTTCAACGAAGATTCGAAATATTGGTCCTTCATTTGAGGTCCACTGAAAACTCCTTCTCTTATTTTTGTATCACTGACATCTGGAGAATTTTTCTGGATATACTGGAATGCCTCATTTTCACATTTTATAGCTTTAATGAATGTTTCATTAACTTAATGTCAACTTAATGCGCAAAGGGGATGAAAATACTTTATTTTAAGGTGCAAGGAAATGATGTAGAATACTTTTCTTCCCTGGGTCTAGTAATTGTCGTGTTGGCCATATTTTTATTTTATAATAAATATCTTTGGCATGATTATCTCATTCACAAAGAAGCAGAAGTTTGTGAAGCCAGACTGTATTCCAAGAAATGAAGCTAACACCTTATTTTATATCTGCACATATACATCATTCAGACTTCGAATAGTAAATACATTGTAGAATGAATTTAATATTTTTGTATGTTTCTTTATTTTTATGGTACCAGTATAAACTTTTGGGACAGATGGGAAGACACTGCGATTGTGGAGAAGAACAACTTTTAAACTTGTTTTCGGAAAATCTATTAACAGCCGCCAGTCTTCTTGTTGAAGATTAAGGGCATTCATTAGGTCGTCAATATCATTACAAGATAGAACATCATCCTTCACCAAATAGAGTGGAACATAAGATTCATACAAGAAATACTGACACTCTAGTGTCTTCTGATAATAAATTTCAACCTTGCAGTCTGGAAGCTAACAAGTATGCTTTAGATTTACTAAGGCCCAGATCTTTCATCAAATCATTTAGCCTAATTCTCCTTGTATGATTAAGTGAGGCACTTTCGGGGAAGTGCTTTCATATTCTTGTGATTGTGAAGAATCATAAATACCAGTATATAAAATTATTTAGCGGAGTTGGTATAGGCAAATCCACACTGAGGGACTAGGCGAATGGGTGATGGAATGCTCAGATACGAAATTGTATGTTTATTTGTATGTTTCTCTGGCCACTCCAGAAAATATCACTGTCATGTCGACGAATTGGGTTGGAGTGTAATATAAAAGACTGAAAATTTCCTATAAGTACGTCTTTCACATTGTACGTCGTATTTGATATGAGAAAATTAACTGCTAAGTGGATTCCTAAATGCCTGAACGCTGATCAGAAAAGAAACAGAGTGACTATTTCCAAATTGCTTTGCCATTGTTTTGAAGTTGCTTCCTCTAAACTTTTGGTTCGTATTGTAACTATGGATGAAACACAGACTCGTCATTATGATACAGAAACAAAGAACAATTAAAAAAATGGTAACACTTTAGAAGCTTAAAATATAATAGAAATCTAAAGAAAAACACATATAATATATATGTACAAATAATAAAAATAACCAAATGAACTGAATGAGTTTTGGGATCACATTCTTCAATTCGAAAATAGGTTTGCATATATTCCGATTTCTCGACTTGTAAATTAAAAGTGAGGTATATTAAAAGTTCTATTCTTAACTCTAAAACCTTTTTCAACACATTACCCCAAGAAAGTCATCTTCCATGTGATAAAGAGTATTTTCATATAACGAACCCATACGTACCTTCACAAATTTTTCTGGAAATACGAGTTTGCTATGCCCTTCCTTCGATGGAATTTACCACTTTGTATTGAACTATTACCACAGTGCCACAATGGTAATGGTTTGAAGTACAAGAAATGATATTTACCTATTATTTCGTGTAATTGTTGCACCATATATAATTCAATTTGGATGGTAATCCACCGATTCTGAATAAAATTATCATTATTTTCGATTTTACAAGGATTTATATTTTTGAAATGGGGTTTAGTACTGATAGAGCGGGGTGAGGGGGGGGGGGGTCCGCAAAATAATGTCTTGTCCAAAAGTGGGTTGCATCTTCAGAAAGATTGGGAACCACTGCTCCAGAATATGCCATTAGGAAAGTCCAAGATAACAGAGGGGGTTTGGAATTGAATGGATTATATCAGCTGCTTGTCTATGTGGATGACACGAATATGTTAGGAGAAAATTCACAAACTATTAGCAGAGCGGGTAGAAGAGAAAGTGACGATACTTCCACTAGTCCAGCAGTTCGTCGCAGAGCGGCGCTCGCTCTGCTTTCTGTTCTCAGTTTCAGGAGCGCTATTCGAGTCAATGCAGATGTTTTTTAAAATACCCACTAGATAAAAGTATATTATAGTTTATCACAATATTTTACTTATTTAAAAAATGAAATACTGCTACATTAACTACTCTTGAGTTACATCATTCACTCCTGAATCGTAAATACGAGTATAATAATCAACAGTAAACTGGAACATTCTGTCAGCTTCAGAGAGAAGAACGCAAAAAAAAGTACAGCTTCGCAAAACTGAACATTTTTGTGTTGTTGTAAGTACATTTTGACACAAAATTATAGTTTTCGATGTACAAGAAAGTATAATATAATATATCAAATGGGACATTATATTTTCACCAATACTTTTTTACTACTGCCAGAGCGGGTAGAAGACGTTACTTCCTCTAGTTCAGTGGATCGTAGCCGAGTGGCGCTAGCCCTATTTTCAGTGCCCAGTTTCAAGATCGCTATTCAAGTGAATGAAAAAGGTTTTTAAAAATAACCCATTAGATAAGAATGTATTGTAAAGTACTTAGTTACAATATTTTACTTCTTTAAAAATGTAATATTACTATATTAACAAATTGTGAGTTATATAACACAACCCTGAATAGTAAATATAATAATTAACCGAAAAATGGAACATTGTGCCGGCTTCAGCCAGAAATACGCAAAAAAAAAAAAAAAGTACAGCATCACAAAACTGAAAATTTTTATGGCATTATAAAGTAGCATTGACATGAAATTATAGTTTTTATACACAAGTAAGATTGTAATATAATAAAGGAGACACTTTATTTTCACCAATAGTTTTTATCTACTATTTAGTCATTAGTTGCAGTTGTATCTGGTTTAGGCTATACGTAATTCAGGGGAACAAAAAATATTACGTGCAACTTAGACTCATAAATTAAGCTTCGATATTATATCTATGCTAATGTAAGTTTTGATCTTTTGAAATACCTAGGTTATTTTGTGTTTTGTAAAATTAAAACAATTTGGTAGCACTATATTAAGTAGTTGTATGCTACTTATTAGAGAATATTAAATTAACGACTTTTCCATGAGGTCTATTACTTTCTCATATGCTCGATTAGAAATCTCTTATGATGTGGAAACGTAATAAACAACTGTAATAAAATTGTAAACCAGATTAAGTTCTAGCCTAGATGCAAAGTAGAATTATACTGTACTTTTGTTACCGAAATAACTTTTACGTTAATTACGACTAAAGTGCTATTATTAAAAATAAAATAATTAATAATTAAACATGCATATTTAATGAAGTAGAAGCTAGGTGCTTGGATTCAATTAGGAGTTCACAATTAGCACTTTAATACAGCACATTTTTTAACCGGCACATAGATTGAAAAATCTTCACATGTAGAAAGTCTATGGTAATTATCCAAGATAATCATTTTCTAATTCCTAAATATCGCTCTAGAGGATCCTAGTTAATTTTTTTCTGTCTGAATATATTTAAATCTGCTATCCCACAAGAATTAATATATTTCGCTAATGCTCTGAATTGTCACTCTAAATAATTCAAGGGTTCTTTCTTAGGCAAACGTGTTCTTTATATTGTCAATTACGTGTCATATATTTTCTAAAATCGTGTAATGCTAGAATTCTTTGTACAGGGCAGACGAGGGAGTCTTTGAGTTCAACGTATCTGCATGGTCGTTCATTCACCTTTGAATTCTTTTGTATTTTCACTTTCCTCGAACCCATCACAGTTTGTGACTCTAAAAAATGTATCGATTTTGAAAACTCACACTAAACAGCTGAAATGCTGGTCTGGGGTTCATTCACTGGAAGGAATTACGGTCTACAGTATTTGTTACGGTCAATGTAACTAGACATAATTTTGGGCATTCAGGTGTGGAGTAATGGTACATAAATGCATACAAGCGCATGATCAACTAAGGTGTTCTTCTGATTTTCGGGTGTCACATCCAATTATTTTTTACTCGGATATTTAACGATGCTGTATCAACTGCTGAATTATTTAGCGTCAATGGAATTGGTCATAGCCAGATGGTACTTGGTAAGGATACATTGTTATGAGAACGGATTTATGTCCTCTTCGTTGGATATTTTCTCTTCTTTTCTTTTTTTAAGATATCGAGGCAAGTTTGGGAAAATATGTGTTATAGCATACGGTTTTGGTCTCCAGTTCTTGCGTGGAAGTCCTACCTCTTTACTGGCAATAATAAATTTATCGGCTCTTACAATCAAAATTCGCCCTCGGTAGCGCAGTTGACATAGCGCTGGCTTTCAATGCTCGAGGTTGCGGGTTCGATCCCGGCCGAGATCGATGGCATTTAAGTGTGTTAAAATGCGACAGGCTCATGTCAGTAGATTTAATGGCATGTAAAAAAAACTCCTGTGGGACAAAATTCCGACACACCGGCGAAGCTGATATAACCTCTGCAGTTGCGAGCGTCGTTAAATAAATCATAATTTTAAAAAATCACAATCAAAACCGCAGAAAAATGGATATCACAGTTATAAGAACGAGCATACAGTTTTCTGTGTTCGTGGAATTGCTCTACACCACTTCTGAAAAATAGTCTAGTCTATGGATGGATAAAAGAAAGTCTCTTCCTTACAGATTATAGAGTATCTATAATTGGATTTACATCAAGAACAAAACAATTAGGCTTATTACTACTCGCTCACATAAACGGCACAATAAAAATCACCCGAACACCACAAGAAATATCTTCTTAATTCCATAGCAGAACGAGTTCTACATGCTCTGTCCATAGTATTAAGAGGAAAACTGCAATCTTAGAATGATCGCCACGCCAATGTTTCGCTCAGTTGCCGCGGCGACACTAGGGGATTTAAAAGTCCCATTAGACCCTTGCCGAGTTACCACACTTTCTATTCTAAACGCTCTGCTATTAGGAAAAACACGGGACTTTTACTTGAAGAAAGTAAAGAGATAGGCTTGGAAGTAAATCCCGAAAATACAAAGTTTATGATTATGTCTCGTGACCAGAATATTGTACGAAATATAAAAATTGGAAATTTATCCTTTGGAGAGGTGGAAAAATTCAAATATCTTGGAACAACAATAACAAATATAAATGACACTCGGGAGGAAATTAAACGCAAATTAAATATGGGAAATGCCTGTTATTATTCGGTTGACAAGCTTTTATCATTCAGTTTGCTCTCAAAAAAGCTGAAAAATATAATTTATAAAACAGTTATATTACCAGTTGTTCTGTACGGTTGTGAAACTTGGATTTTCACTTTGAGAGAGGAACAGAGGTTAAGGGTGTTTGAGAATAAGGTGCTTAGGAAAATATTTGGGACTAAGACGGATGAAGTTACAGGAGAATAGAGAGAGATAAGTTAGCTTTGTGGTAGCATGTCTGCCTCCAGACTAGCTGGCCCAGGTTTGATTCCCAGCAGAATCAGAAATTTTCATGTAAAATTTCTACCTCGAGACTAGGAGAGATGGTGGTGTACAACTTCCAATCACTAAATTGTGCATTAATATGCCTGGGTTAAATCCCAAATTTCTCTGCAGTGCATATGAAGAGAAGGCATATCTCGCTGTTGGTGATTCGTCCATCAGATGGGGACGTTAAGCCTGGTGGCCCCTTGGTGCTATTTGACTGGAGTAGGATATGTGCTGGTACCGGGTTTCCCCTTCTCCCTTCCTCATCTTCATCATCACCACCCAATTCCTTCACTACACTTGCACATACACTCACTCTAGTACATGACATAACTTTCCACAGATACACATCATGCATAGCATGGCCTGCCAAAGTGATGTGCAACTTGAAAATGTGTCACAGTCCTGTCATCTGTCCGCAATATGCGGAACCCGAATCACGCAAGTGAAGTGGGTAGGCATTAGACACATATATACATACATTTTCCTAGCTAACCCGAATCATGCAAGTGAAATGGGTAGGCAATGGATACACGCATTTTCGTAATTCCCAACCCCCCACCTTTAATAAAATTAAATCGTTTATTGTTTATTTTGAAAAGGGTATAAGTCAACAAATCAACAAATTTGAACTGAATAGCTTTATATGATTTGCATCCTTGAATACACCATTTAGTATGAAAATGACACAAGTCTTCACATCTTTTATCATTTTACTGCTGAGTTCAATTTCGACTTTATTTTGAAACTGACTTACATCTTTTTCAAAATGAAAGCAGTCACTTTTTTCTGGTGTAAGATATAGGAATTCAAAATCATATGGTAACTTGACTATAAGCAGTAACATGAGCTGCTGCCAAGAAGAGAAAAGGAGAATAGCAATGGTAAAGGAAGCTTTTAATAGAAAAAGGAGCATCTTCTGCGGACCTCTGGAGAAAGAACTAAGGAAGAGACTAGTGAAGTGCTTTGTGTGGAGTGTAGCATTGTATGGGGCAGAAACATGGACATTACGACGAAATGAAGAGAACCGAATAGAAGCATTTGAAATGTGGATCTGGAGAAGAATGGAGCATGTGAAATGGACAGACAGAGTAAGAAACGAAGCGGTGTTGGAAAGAGTGAATGAAGAAAGAATAATGCTGAAACTGATCAGAAAGAGAAAAAGGAATTGGCTGGATCACTGGTTGAGAAGAAACTACCTACTGAAGGATGCACTGGAAGGAATGGTGAATGGGAGAAGAGTTAATGGCAGAAGAAGAGATCAGATGATAGACGACATTAAGATATATGGACCATATGCAGAGATAAAGAGGAAGACAGAAAATAGGAAAGACTAGAGAATGCAGGGTTTGCAGTGAAAGACCTGCCCTTGGTCAGAACACTATAAATTAATGGTAACTAGAAAAATTTGGGAAATTCTTAAATTTGGGTTTGAGTAGTATAACATACTATTAATAAATATTTGAAATGTCTTCAATAAATCTAATGTCAATGTGTCTAGAAAAAAAATGAGAGGTGCACGAATAAGTCATATAAATAGTTCAAAATAAAAAGTGCAAAGCTTCGTGGTGAATGCCATGTCCGCAATTTAGAGAAAATATCTGTGCCAAATGTTCCTACTGCGAATGTCAACGTACAGTATAGATAGTGATATTTCTAACGAGGATACTTATAACTAATTCTCACTAATCATCTTCGAGATGATTATCTTCAAGGTTAGATTGAACTAGTAGGCCTACTAGTAAAAACTGTAGGGACCTCTGCAGATCCAGATGAAAATTAAGTACGAATATATTGACACTGTTGCTTAGAAAGTTGTGTGTTACTACTTTATTAATTCATTACATCATGTAGACTTTCTTTCCCCTGTGATATATAAAACAATTGAAACGTAGTAGGAATATCTGATACTATTTATTTTGAAAAAGTATCTACGTTAAATTATAAAATTATGCAATTTTTATAGTTTAAAATTTCAATTATTGAAATAAATTATTAAGTGTTATTATTCTCAATTGAGAATAAAGTATTATCATCAGTAACTGTTGAAGAAATTATATTTTTGCCCTAGACCTTTTTTTTTAATTTCCTGAAAATTTATATTTTTATTACTTAACTTCCTTTCATAATAAACTACCGGTATTAAATTAAAAAAAAAAAGACACAATTCCTATTTAACACTTAACATTGTTTTACTCAATGGAATCATTTTCTTACTAATACAGATCATTTTAATAATGTTGCTAAATCTTTACAGGGGTTTCAAGTTTTTAGCTTCCTTAACCTCAGCAACACCCATAATAAATTATGGTACCTAACAATTGTAACTACCCACACTAATATCATCTTTCAGAACTTCTCTACATAATTTTCTAAGATTTACTTCTTTAATGTTCATTATATTCAGGAATAATAATAATAATAATAATAATAATAATAATAATAATCTTCTTCTTTTTCTTCTTCTTCTTCTTCTTCTTCTTCTTCTTCTTCTTCTTCTTCTTCTTCTTCTTCTTCTTCTTCTTCTTCTGCCTGACAAGTGTTAGGCCACAAGGCCTGTTACGGTCGTCTCACATAAAATTTTCATGCCATCTCTTAGCAGGACGACCCACAGATCTTTGGCCATGTGGTATATAATCATAAATTGCCTTTGGGAATCTACTATTACACATTCTTTCCAAATGATGTTTCCAATTAGACTGATATTGAACAATGTAATCTAAAACTGGTTGAGTATTTAGTTCTTTTAAAATTTCACAGTTTCTTTTCAGATCCCACTTAGTATAGCCCACTGTTCTTCGCATGAATCGCATTTCACAAGCCGTTATTCTGCTTTTATCTGCTTTCCTCAGTGTCCATGCTTCGCTGCCATAGCTGAGCATTGGTCGTGCCAATGTGTTGTAGAGACGTATGCGGGTGTGTTTCTGAACCAAGGATGGTTTCATCACACTATTTATAATGCCCATAGCTCTTGTGTATTTATTAATTTTCTGTGATATGTCCAACTCTTCAAAAATGGAAAGATTGTAACCTAAATATGGGAAACTATTAAATCTTTCTAATATTTTATTATCGAGACAAATTTTACTTTGTATTGGGTATTTCCCACAGAATGCCATAATTTTTGTTTTATCTGTTGAAATTTCCATATTGTATGTGGCTGCTACTTGCTGCAAATGATATATTGACCTTCGGAGGTGGTCTTCTGATAGTGCTAATAATACCAAATCATCTGCAAAGAGAATTGAATCCAATTTAAGATGTCTGTTAATTTGTATACATCCATGGCTAGTTTGCTTCCACTCTTTAATTATTCGGTTCATATAAATAATAAAGAGAATGGGTGATAATCAACATCCTTGTCTTACACCAGTATTGATGGGTGTCCAAGATGATAGCTTACCATCTTGTTTAATTGCTATTTTATTTTGGTTATAATGTTATGAATATTGTGGATAAACTGTTGTGGAACATTGTCGTCTACTAAAATTTGTAGTAGTAGTAGTAATAATAATAATAATAATAATAATAATAATAATAATAATAATAATAATAATAATAACAATAATAATAATAATAATAATAATAATAATAATAATCCCGGTAATACAGTACAGTACATTGTTTTAGAAATAGAACTAAACTGGACATCTGCGTAACGAAATGTCATTTATATTTGTATTAAATATATGTTATGTGGATATTTAATATTGTCAGAGGGCTAATATGACCTTAATATGTTCTCACTTTCACAGCTTAGGATGGCTGCACTGAATGAACCCTACACTGGGGATATGACAGGTGTAAGAGGAGCTGATTACTCTTGTTATCGAGAATCCCGAAGAGCAGGTCTCCGAGGAACATTTAGAGCATTCCTGTCTTCAAGAGTGCAGAACCTTGACTCGATTGTGCGTTACACTGATCGAGAACTGCCAGTGGTCAATATTAAGGTAACATTAAAACTAGTTTTGTACTGAAAGAAGAAAACAGCTTTTCTTTATTTTCGAGTAGTATAAACATGAATGAAAGTGAATGGAAAAATGTTTGTGATGTTAACAGAGCTCATAAAGACTGCATTCTCTCACTGCGCATTTTTATAGGAAATGATAATTTGTCGGAATTTATAAATCACAACACTAACATTATACAGGGTTAGTTAAAAGTCCCGCACCACCTAAATAACTTTTGAAGCATACAATTCAGTGACATGAAACTTGGTATGTGAGGATAACCATATACTAAGAACTCAATAATGGTATTACCGAGTTTTTTCTACGTCCGGTTTAGCCGGAAGTAACACCAACTCTCTTATTTTAAATGTAACACCCAATATATTTTTTTTTATTTTTGAATAGTGCTCATTAAGAGCTTTTCAAAAAGTACCCACACTCGATACTTCTGTACAAATTCAGTGTTGCTAAGTCAAGAAAATAGAAAAGTGTATCGAATATTAAAATAATAAAATACTCCTTTCCTAACAAAAATAAAACAAAGCTAGCTCACCTTTTAAATTATGTGTTCAAATTGGTAGCCCTCAGCTGCTTTATAATGTGTCACTTGATCATAGAAACCATTTAAGGAATGATTTAACCAGGCTTTAGGAATATCTTGCACCACTTCCATTTTTATTTAGCAACACTGAATTTGTACAGAAGTATCAAGTGTGGGTAATTTTTGAAAAGCTCTTAATGAGCACTATTCAAAAATAAAAAAATATATTGGGTGTTCCATTTAAAATAAGAGAGTTGGAGTTACTTCCGGTTAAACCGGAAGTAGAAACAACTCGGTAATACTATTATTGAGTTCTTAGCATATGGTTATCCTCACATACCAAGTTTCATATCACTGAACCATATGCTTCAAAAGTTATTTAGGTAGCGCATTTATTATTTTAATATTCGATACACTTTTCTTTTTTCTTGACTTAGCAACACTGAATTTGTACAGAAGTATCAAGTGTGGGTAATTTTTGAAAAGCTCTTAATGAGCTTTATTCAAAAATAAAAAAAAAATATATTGGGTGTTCCATTTAAAATAAGAGAGTTGGAGTTACTTCCGGTTAAACCGGAAGTAGAAGAAACTCGGTAATACCATTATTGAGTTCTTAGTATATGGTTATCCCCACATACAAAGTTTCATGTCACTGAGCTAAATGCTTCAAAAGTTATTTAGGTGGTGCGGGACTTTTAACTAACCCTGTATATACTGGTAATATACTTGTATCTCATATGAAGCGTTGTAGTTAATAAAGGTCAGACTCAACTGACTACTGTATCAACTGATTAAAGTAAACAGTTGTTTACACTCAGGTTCTTCTCTATTCCTAATAGTAAGAGAAACTTGCAAAACTAACTGTGTAACACTGTTGATTCTGGCTTTACAGCACAAAACAAGGTCACTGTCAAGTTTGGCCTTACTGTATTTTAATGTCTCATATCATTTCATGCATGCACATTAGACGCATTTTTTATGCATTATTTTAACACTGCTTTCTTTTCATTTCATTAAAAATATTTCTAAATGTTATGGAATACTGTACCATATTTTATTATACTGTAGCTACTTCAAAGTGTCTCAGTTTTCGTTGTGGTCTCTTATTGGGCCTACATATCAAATTTTACACGTGTGAAGTGTAAGTGTAAATAATACATATATTTTTAAATGATTGATTAAATGGCAAACTTACTAGTGTTAATTATATAAGCACATGTGGCTTACAGCTGTTTTGGTGCATACTGTACACTGATGATGGTGTACAGTATGCCACCTTCGGTTTTTTCCCACTTCCCTCACTGAATACTAGTAGGTATATAAAATTACAGTATAACCACAGTCTAGTATATACAGTCACGAAGTTTGAGTTGTGAGGGTGCTAGCAACAATAGACCGTGCCGGTACTATTTCGCATTGTCTGTAATGAGGCGATAGTAACAATCCTAGTGGCTAGCGACTATCTATGGATGCATATTTACTACATATTGAGCTTCGTGACTGTATATACTAGACTGTGGTGTAGCCTACCATGCTTATTGATTTTATGAAAATTACAGGGTGAAGTATTGTTTAACTCTTGGAAAGACATGTTCAATGGCGATGGTGGATTCTTCTCTCAGCAACCAAGAATATACAGTTTCAGCGGAAAAAATATACTTACAGATTTTGCCTGGTGAGTAACAGTGATATTATGATTAAATCTTTATTATAGAAACATTACATTTAACTGTCCTCAATCCTTACATATTTATCTCTGTGAGTTCTAGGACTGGATATCATATAGCATTAAAAATTATAAAAAATTTACGTAAGTGGGTAAAAAGTAATATCATGTGAGGTTCGTGTGCAGTGCTAAGCAACTAATTGCATATGTATGCAATTTTGTTCCGTCAGTAGGCCTACAGAGTAGGAATGTCGCATTTTTTATGTTTTCTCATCCCCTTCCAGAAGAGGGGCCCGAAGGCTTGCACCTCAGCTCGAGGCTTATTTTACTTACCACTCCTGTTCTGTGAACATACTTGCCACCAAATGATCGCGCTCTTGTACAAGTACAGCATGCTACACCGTGAAGTTAACCCAGACTATGATAATAATGAAATAATATGCGAATAAATATGATAGCAAAATGAGTCCGAGGTCCAAAGCCAAAAGTTAGCCAGCATTCCTGCTCCATTTCTTCAGAGAAAACCTCGGAAAAAACGCAACCAGTAACTTGTAGCAAGAAGCCCGCTCATTTCACACTCAGACATTCTAACCATTACTCCACAGTGATGTACTGATCTTTTACAGTTAATGGATGTGACAAAGAAACTTTGACTGCAATGTCATTTTTCAAATGCATACCATTTGTAAACCGAAATGTCTCTTGAAGATGTTCTCTTCAGTCCCATTATATTCCTGTATGAATATGAGAAGAATTTTTGCAAAAGGCCAGTAGAATGTCAACAGTTAGTCGCTCGAGCAAAAATTTTTCACACAAGTTGCCATGCTATTTTCATGCAAGATGTGACTTTTGAAGTCAAATAAACGCATTATTTTTTTAATTTTATAATAGATATATCGCAGGAAAAACTCTAATAATAGACATTTTTTTACAGTAAGCAACAAAATGCGCGAAGCAAGCATCAAATTTTGATTTTGTAGACTATAATATTGAACAAAAACATTTTAAAAGTATTAATAAATATTTAAAAATCACATACCTATCAACTTTTAAGATTTAATTTAGTTCAAGAGTCGTATAGAATAAAATCACTAGCACTAATCAGACTCAGATATGAAATGTTAGGTTTTCATGTAATTTTTCACAGTATATTTGGACTTAATATATCCAATGATTCAGAACTATTTACAGGTTCCATCACCAAGGTAATATAGCACCAAAAATGAAGAGTCACCAGCTTTTTAGGGATTAAGTCTACTTCACAGGGAGCTTTACTTGAAAGCTAGAGTCAATCTGGTTGGCGAGTTGGTATAGCACTGGCCTTCTATGCCCAAGGTTGCGGGTTCGATCCCGGGCCAGGTCGATGGCATTTAAGTGTGCTTAAATGCGACAGCTCATGTCAGTAGATTTACTGGCATGTAAAAGAACTCCTACGGGACAAAATTCCGGCACATCCGGCGACACTGATATAACCTCTGCAGTTGCGAGAGTCGTTAAATAAACCATAACATTGAAAGCTAGATTTGCATTTTTTGGATTGTTTGGATTCATTCATTCATTTAGTGTTCGGGCCAAGGGCAGATCTTTCACTGCAAACCCAGCTTTCTCCAGTCTTTCCTATTTTCTGCTTTCCTCTTTGTTTCCTCATATGATCCATATATATCTTAATGTCGTCTATCATCTGATATCTTCTTCTATCCCGAACTCTTCTCCCGTTCACCATTCCTTCTAGTGCATTCTTCAATAGGCTGATTGGATTAACCATGCATAATGAATCCAAGAGAGAAGGCGATCTCTCATGTTTGATATTATAATTATTATCCTAATCATAGGCGGAGTAATGGGGGGGGGCACGGGGGGGCAGTGATTGTCTGAACTTTTTTTTATTAACATTAGAAAATAATGATTCAAAAGATTTTTTTTTTTTTGTTTTTTATGATTAAGTTTCTGTGCTTAAATTGACGAATTAATGTCTTGAGATCATGTGTCTGGATTATAATATTTATTTTAAATTTTTGAATGTATAAGAATTTCTATACCTCATTTGAGGAATGGAAGCACTGTAATATTTCTTTTGTAACAGCCTGTACTCTTGTGTTAGAAGTCTGCAGGTGTTCAGGCCGCCACTTGGAGAAATATGAATACCGTAACATACTGCACAACAATGCAGAAAAAAGAAAAGTGATCCGGGTATAATGTGTAAACTTAAAGACGAGATTAAATAAAATAATTAGAATTTACATTTCGTATGATATCTTCAGGAAAGCTTAATATAAAAAAAGTTCCTGTTATCACTGTTACGTAGTTTTATTGATGCATGCATGTGTTTCTGTACAAGAGAGAAAAAGAGGGAGATTGTTTTAAATTATGCTCTATTATAATTTGTAGTAGATCTACAGTTCAAGCCCTATAAAATTCGGTCCGAAACATCGCGAATATGGATGTAACACTGAAAGAAACGTGTCCCCCTCCACAAAAAAATACCTTTATTAAATGACCATATTCCGATATACTGTACTGTACCACGGTCAAGCTGTAACGGGGGAAGGAGGTAAATAATGTCTCTCAGAACCCCATTATATGGGGAATCTATGGTTTTGCTTTGCCCCCCCCCCTCAAGGAAACGGTTTTCTCTCCGCCTATGATCCTAATTATGGTACCTGTAAGTTGTTCCGATATAAATCCCAATACAGCGTGGAAAACTCGTAACTTTTCTTCTGAAGACATGAAGTAACAGAAATTAAATCTTTTATTAAACAACAGGATACGGTTTTTCGAACCAGAAGATAGATTGAGAAGTTCCCAGAATAACGTTGTAAGGAACAAAAAGTAAACTAGCCACTGGCGTGGCTCAGTCGGTTAAGAGGTGCAATACCCGCTTGGGCTGATTACCTGGTTGGGTTTTTTCCGAGGTTTTCCCCAACCGTAAGGTGAATGCCAGGTAATCTATGGCGAATCCTCGGCCTCATCTTGCCAAATACCATCTCGCTATCACCAATCTCATCGACGCTAAATAACCTCATAGTTGATACAGCATCGTTAAATAATCAATTTAAAAAAAAAGGTAAATTGTAGGGAAATTAAAAAAAAACTGCAGCAATATTACAATTTGGTTTTGTTAATGAAAGAAACGTTTTATTATAAGTACGAAATGTAAAACATTTCTTTATAGTGGAAGTAGAAATCAACTTTTCATGGAAGAACATTGTATGACACATGTAGATTTAGGCTTTCTCATTGAACACAATATAAATTTTGAGCATGGAATAATGTATGGTTGTAACACAACACTTTGTAGTCCCATGATGCTATTCACATTGCATCTTTTTCAGTGCATGGAAGATTTTCATAGTAAGTACGATACTCAGATTGTAGAAAGGCACACATGCTATGGAGATCATTCTCTTTTTTGCTCAGTGACGAGGAAAAAGCTTCTGCACAGTGATTCTGTTGGTTCTACAGCAGGAGGGATTCGATTTTCTCCAACATTTCCTATAGAATATTGATCCCAAGGTCTGAGTGTGTTATGACTGCTTCTAGTTCTAACAATGAATGGATCACCAACTGAATCCACATACCTTGTGTAATTTTTTTAGTTTGGAATTTCGTTTATTTATTTTCAGGCCGGAAAAATCCTTAAACTGTTCTTGATTAATTTTTGTCATGTGTAATGGTTTGTTCAGTCTAGCTTCAGCAATGACATACTTCCAGTAATCAGGTATCATTATATCATTACTTTTTCTCTTTACTTTTGTTTTTCAATTAAAGAAAAGTTTCGGTCACAGGGTAAAAAGCTGTGACTGGAAAACGAAAATTTCTGTTCAACTTTAGTAAATATAGTAGAACGAACAAAATATTGGTACAAAAGCCAGAAGTTTCCAATATTGTTATTTTATCCAATACAATGATCAGATCAAACAACTAAGATTGTCTGCTTTCAGAAATTTGATTTGATGTATACAGAATGTCATTTCTGCTGACACTCTTTAAGCAATAATCTCATTCCATAGATACATGTTTGCTTGATTATTTTCTATAATGCATATGGTAACATTTTAACATGAGAGTTGATGTTGATAAAAATATTGGAGTCAAATTTGGACAAAACAGAATCTGCTGCACGTCTTTGCAAAGTACAACATAGTTAGATATAGTTTCAGACTTTTCAATATCTCTTTTAAAGAAAATGTAAACTTGTTCTGCTTTTGTATTGTATTGTATTGTATTGTATTGTATTTATTAACATTTCATGGTATTCATACATTGCTTCACAGCTAGAATATGGAACAAGTCAAAAAACTTAATACTATTATAAAGTTTTAATTTATAGTCAGTCTAGATGAAATATATACAGAAGAGATTTACAATATAGTCTACTAGTACAACACAAAGTTTTAGTACCGATATCAATTTCATGAAGCGTTATTGAATGTCATGAATTCACCTAAAGAATAGAAGGCGTGAGAAATTAGGTACTTCTTTAATTTGGCCCTAAATAATCTTATGTTTTGAGTTTCATTTTTTTATATCGATAGGGAGGCTATTAAAAATTTTTACTGCCATATAACGCACTCCTTTTTGATAGCATGATAGACTTGCCAATGGAGTACGAAAGTCATTTTTGACGTATATTTATGCTATGAACTGTTGAATTAGTTACAAAGTTTTCACGATTACATAAGAGGAAGATTATTAATGAAAAGATATACTGACAAGCCATGGGCATTATTTGTAGTTTTTTAAAACTAGTCCTACAAGATTCCCTAGATTTGGCACCTACTATTATTCTAATCACTTTTTTTTTTGTAATAGGAATATACTGTTACTATCTGTGGAATTTCCGCAGAATATTATTCCAAAACTCATTACCAAGTGAAAGTATGCAAAGTATATTGTTTTTAAGGTATTGATATTTACTATCTTTTGCATAGGTCTAATAGCAAAACATGCTGAATTTAGTTTGGGGGTAATTTCTTTAATATGATTTTTCTAATTTAACACATTATCGATTTTTAAGCCAAGAAATTTGGTGGTTGTTGTTGTTTCTAATAGGGAGCTATTGTTAATTATTGCGCTAGAAATTTGCGAGGTTGAATTTGGACAGGATTTAACTTGAATTATGTTAGTTTTGTTACAATTTAATACTAATTTATTGACTGAGAACCAGTCACATATTTTGAAGAGAATTTCCTTTGTTGAAGATTGGAATGTGTTTGAGTGTCTTGTGTCATCTGCAAATAATATGGTGTAAAGTACTTCCTGATTGAACTTGTTTAAGATCATTCTCATTATCTGTGGTTACAAGTTTGACAAACAGTTCATCACAAAATTTTCAAGTATCTATGTGGTGCATTCCAAATTTCAAATTAAACCTCTTTGCAATATTATTATTAGGATACTTTTCTTTGACTGTTCTATACATGTTAGTAAGATTATATCAGTATTTTTTCGAGGAAGATTTAAATTTGAATCCAAGTGTTCTTTTGATGTCTTAGCACACATGTAGTGACTGGCCTGATGAGAGTAACTGTTTATATATTCGCGTACCAAGTCTTACTATCATCAGGTGTAACATGTGATCTGTTTGGGTGTGTGCCACGTTCATTGAAAATAGGTTTTCCATGCTTTATCTTATCTCGTAGTACTTGAATACACCAGGTGTCACTGAAAATATATCGCATATTGTCTTTAGGCATACCGGTACTTTTTCTCTTTTTCCATTAATAATAATGTGTACATGGAAGTGTATTTACACCATGATGTTGCATCACATCTATCCAACTTATGTCTTACAGAAGTTGAATGAAGGCTTCCAATTTTTAATTCCATGTCAATAGACTACATTCTCGCCTAGGAAAGATGTTAGCAGAATACACACGTTTCTATATAATAATGCACTAAAATTTATTGTTAATTGACTAGGTCATTTGTATTAAGATTTCCTATGAAGGATACAGGGGAAAAAAAGATCAAAGTCACACAAAGCAAATTTTTCAGTAGAGCAATCTGAAAGTTCCACCCTGACAGTTCTTTTACACAGTGCTCATATTTAAACTGTGTGTTTCTCGGACACTAATCGTTTATGCTCAGTAATATTTAACATGGTGATACACTCACATAAATTAGTTACGGTATCTGTTGTATTTGTATTGTATTGTATTTATTTATTCTCTGTACAATCTATTACAGATTATAGGTTCGTCATTAGATACAAACACAAAATAGACACACACACACAAAGATTTCTAGTATGAATTTAATTTTCCTCTTAAGTTTTCCAAAAAATAGTAAAATTACTAAAACACACAATAAATAACAAGATACATAATACATTTTCAGTTTAAAAGGCATTAAAATAAATAGCCGAACATAGATTAGGTAAAAACAAGATAGCAGTGGCGTATACTGGTTAAAGGGTTTGGGCTACCGCTGACCCTATTATTACACAAAATATATCTAACAATTACTTTAATTTTAATTACTATGGTAAAACTAATAATACAAAATTATTACATTATGTTATATTATAAACTTTTTCTTTTGTAATTTCCTTGGGCTACCGCCGGTAGCCCGCAAAGTACGCCCTTGCAAGATAGGTCTACACAATGGGATTACATTAAACAGGTTTATCATCTGAGGTGATTTATTTAGAGAGCAATTAAATCTTTAAGAACCAAAAGACTTCATCTTAGTTATTCTTTACATTTATTATTAATATTGTCTGGAGAAAAATTATGTGCAACAGTAATGAAGGTAGGTATTCTACTTTATAGGTCTGATGTAAGAAATCAGTAATTTTGGACTGCATGGACTGGAACAAAATAGTTTTTACCCTTGTTTTGAAACCTTCATAATTTAAATGTTTAATATCTCCAGGTATCTTGTTACTGGTATATAATAAGATACCTATATGAAGAGTACTGTTAAGACTTTTGGTAATAATATGACAATTTATATGCAAGTTGTTGGCAGTTCTAGTGTTATGGTTATGAATTTCAGAGTTCCTTTTTAAATAATTAAGATTTTTATGAATGAAGCAAATTGTTTCTAGAATGTAGATGCACGGAGGTGGTAAAATATTTAATTCTTGAAAAATTTCTTTGTTTGGAGTGCATATAGGGACTTGTTTTATTATTTTTATTATTTTATTTTGAAGTTTAAATATTTTTATAGCTTCAGAGGACATGCCCTAAAGCATTACACCATATGAAAGAATGGAATGTACATGAGCATAGTAGACTAGTACTTTTAAAGTGGGAAGAGATATGCTTTTCGTAAGAATTCTGAAAGCATAATGTTATGTTCATAATTTGCACAGTTTTCCAGAGAGAAAGCTTGCATGTTGAGTCCAGGACAAATTGAAATAAGTCAATCAATCAATCAATCAATCAATCCATACTCCCAACTCAACTTCTTTTATATTCTGATTGTCAATATAATATATTTGCAACTTTTTACGAGTTTTATTTTGATTAAAATGAATAAAAACTGTTTTGTCGATGTTTAGATTGTCTTTTATGTATTAGCCACTCTTTATTGATTATTAGCTTCATTTATGTTATTCTGTAGGGTATTCTCATTTCTACTTCTATTTTTGTCATCTGCAAAGAGCACTGTTTCTTAGTGGGATATATTTATTGGCAAACCATTAATATATAGCAGAAATAATATTGGACCCAGTACTGTGTCTTGGAGAACACTGGTTTTGATAAAAGCTGGATTTGAGTTAACTGAATCTATTTGGACATTCTGTTTTTGATTACTTAAGTACCGTACGATCTGAACCAATCATTTGCTAAACCTCTTATTCCATAATTGTTGAGTTTTCTTATTAGGATATCATGATTCACAGTGTCGAATGCTTGTCAAAGATCAAGGAATTGCCCTAGCATTTGCTCTTTATTGTCTTTTGCTTGCAATATACTGTTAATGAAGGAGAATAAGGCATTATTAATGGATTTCATTTTTCGGAAACCAAACTGTGAGTTACAAAAGACTTCATGATTTTCGAGGAAAGACATCATTCTATTATATATTACTTTATCTAAGATTTTTGAGAAGGATGATAGTACCGGTAGGGATATTGATCTGTAATTATCTGTTTTTGATTTATCACCCTTCTTATGTATTGGAATAATTTTAGCTACTTTAAATACACTTGGGAAGATACCTTCATTTATAGAGCAGTTACATACATCAACAATTGGTTTAATTATAGTTGATAAATGCAAGATTTTATTAGTGCATCTGGTATTTCATCAAGGCCACAAGACAATTTATATTTTAGACTTTTAATTATCTTTATAATTTCGTGTTGTGTATAAGAGGATGAAGGAAAATAGAATTAACTACCTCCATTCCATTATAAATATCAGTTTGTGACAGATTTTTCTTTGCTGAAGTTTTTAGATTTTCAGCGGCATTTACGAAATAGGTATTAAAAATATTTGCTACTTTATGTGGATCTTCAGTCTTGTTATTATGCACTATTTTTATTTTGTCATTGGTTTTTTGTGACTCACCCATTTCACTTCTCAATACAGTCCATAGGGCTTTCATTTAATTTTTGGACTTTAGGATTATATTGTTATTATGTTCTTTTTTCGCTTCACACATTACTTTTTTAGGATTCTACAATATTTCTTATAGTAAGAAAGTCTCATCTGTTGTTGTTTTAAATATTCTATGCAGAGTTTTCTTCCTTCGACCTTTAGTTATTCAGTTAATTTTACCCATTTTATTAATACCAGTAGTTGATTTGTTAATTCTTTTCAGTGGAAAAGCCTGGTCAAAAATATATGTAACAATGTTTATAAATGTGTCTGCCTTTTTCTCAATGTCACTTTCGTTTAATACTTCATTCCAATTTTGATAATAAGAAGTTAAATTGTTCAATATTTTCAGCATTATAAAATCTTTTTCATGTGTAAATGTTTTTATTTAGATTACCGGTATTGTTTTTTTGTATAGTTACATGTAACAGAACTGCATTATGGTCAGATAATCCTAGATCTACATGTTCTCTGTCTTAAAAGTGAAGGAGTTTTTTATTATTAGTATTTGATCAATACATGTTATGAGAATTGAGTAGCGAATAAAATTCAGAAGTGAAGTTATTTCTGATCAGTGTGTTTATATTGAAGTCACTACATATGACTAATGGTTTTTTGTTATGCCTGAGTGTAGTTATAAGAGTTTCTAGTTTTATAAAAAGTGTTTGTATGCATCCATCAGGTGAGCAATATATGCACACTACAGTAATTTTGTAAGTTGTGAGATCAATTTATATAGTGGAATGTTCAAAATTATTTTCATCATTTAAAAATGCAGTATGATTTGTTTGTTTTGACTTTAGGCTATTTTTTGTAAATATGATTGTACCTCCGTTTTTAAATGTCTTACGATAGAAGGCACTAGATAATTTGAAATTTGGTACACAATAACAGGAAATTTCTTCTTCTTGCAACCAGTGTTCTGTGAGACAAATAATATGAATACTTTTGTGATTAAGCTTAGTTGCAATTATATCAAGTTCTAAAGTTTTATTTCTTATACACTATTTTGATGAAATATGGTTAGATTGGAATATGCATTATTACCAAAAGTCTTAAAGTTATATTTTACTTTTAAGGATTCAACTTCCTTTATTACTGATTGTTGAAGTATAAAAAATCATTTAGGTGAGATGGAGGCTTGATGGATCTCGCTGATGTTCTCAGATTGCTGGTGCTTGTGCTGGTATTATCTATTTGTGATCTAACTCCATTGCTGTCCCCAACGTCGCCCACATGCTGCTCTCTGCCAGCATCACTGGTCTCGGGTTCTGGTGCCTGTAGTCCTACTGCATTGCTGTCCTCAGTATCGTTCACATGCTGCTCTCCGTCAGCATCACCAGTCTCGGGTTCCGATACCTGCAGTCTACGTGCATTGCTGTGTCGTGATGATGTTTCCCTGTTTGGGTGATTCAATTGCATTAGACAACAACTCGCCCTGTTTAAAGGATCCCCTGCAATTTAGATGTATTCCATCTCTCGCAAAATCGTTATCATACAACCAGCAGTTTCCATCAACCATTGTACACTGTCTAACTGAACACAACCAATCAAGTTCACTATTAATTCTAATCTTCTGAGTAGACTGCTAATTACTATTTTCACATCTTTCACTTCTGATCTTATTTTATCCACTACATCTAACATGTCTGCTATAATTTCTTCAGCTGCTACACCCTTCCGAATGCTGTTAGTCCCTACGTGTATCACTACAATTTTTGGGTCATATTTCTTCAAGTCCATTTGCTCAACTTTGTATCGAAGTTCATCAGCTTTAATTCCAGGAAAACATTGAACTGCATAACCTCTTTCCCTGCAGACTGCACCGGAGAATTTCAATAGTGAATGCTGTTTTTTCACGTCTTTATGTTCACTGCTTATTTATTGGTGCCTGAACGTGACTATTCACTCTGGTTTCACCTCTCTGAAGCCAATCTTCTTCATGTTTTTCAAGAACACCAAATCTGTTGTTCAAGCTCATTTGAGATGATAATGGAGGGTTGTATCTTGATATATATTTTAATAACTGTATCTGAATAGCGTCGTTTGTGGTTAGGCTGCACCATGTTGAATCCATTATCCAAACTTGCTATTTTTATTTGAAGTTCAGAATTATGCTGTTGTAATACTGCATTTTCCCTCTTCAGAGTTTCAATTTGTTCACTGAGTATATCTATAATGGCAGATTTTGATTTTATTTCATTTTCACAACACTGTTTGTTATTCTGGAGAACAAAACTTCATCGTTATTAATATCGTCATTATCGTATTGGTAGTAATAACTACATTCCAAGTAATAACTGGTTTTTCACTTTTGGTGGACACTGATCTTTCTTCCCTGTATCCTTCATATATCACAGTATAACGAAAAAACACACACACCTCATTAGATTTGGGTTTTGCATTGATTTTCTTCCCTTTCCTCTTCTCACACTGCTGTCTGCTGTCCCTCAACCTCTTCTTTTGAGCATTCTTTCAATGATTTACCGGTATATTAATGTTTCTTTTTCTTCCTTTATTTAAATGTGTTATGGGAGAACGAGAAACTTTTACACTATTTTGCGTAATCTATTGTTTGTATTACACAACATTCTTCCAAAAATATACCTCCAAAAATTAAATCTAACCATTATACGAATGCACACCGTCTGTAGGATGTTCTGTACAACATTATTCACAAAAGTCCCACTTTGAGCAAAATTGTCCCTTACAACGTTACTCCAGATGATTCCTCAATTAGCCTATGACATTTCAGAAGAATTTAAAGTACCGGTCTGGAACATTCCTATGGAGACCAGTCACAAGTAGTCATGTTCCATCAGCTTATATGATGGTCGTGTGGAACATCCGTTCTGTGGAAGCTAAGTAGTGGAGAGTGGAGCAGTACTGGTCAGATTAGGGAAGCGTGTATGGACCTGTCCATATGTCGGTATATATAATCTTTTGACACCCGCCAACAGATTTTGTTAGATGGAGGCTGGAGTGAGACCAGTCTGCATAGGAACTCTGTAGAACAGCAAAGGTAAAGGTATCTCCTTTACACGCTATGAAAGCGTAGGGAGGATATGGAGGTAGAATTCCATCACCATCTGGAATTGAACCCTGGACCTTCTAGTCCATAGCAGTTGCTCTGTTGATTGAGCTAACCAGCTGCCGAAGTAGAATGGTATACTTACTTATTTACTTACTGGCTTTTAAGGAACGCGGAGGTTCATTGCCACCCTCACATAAGCCCGCCATTGAGCAAGATTAATCCAGTCTCTATCATCATATCTCACCTCCCTCAAATCCATTTTAATATTATCTTCCCATCTACGTCTCGGCCTCCCCAAAGGTCTTTTTCCCTCCGGCCTCCCAACTAACACTCTATATGCATTTCAGGATTCGCCCATACGTGCTACATGCCCTGCCCATCTCAAACGTCTGGATTTAATGTTCCTAATTATGTCAGGTGAAGAATACAATTCATGCAGTTCTGTGTTGTGTAACTTTCTGCATTCTCCTGTATCTTCATCCCTCTTAGTCCCAAATATTTTCCTAAGCACCTTATTCTCAAACACCCTTAAATTATAAATGAAATAAGTATAAAAATCCTTCATTAACTGTCTATTTGAACCTAATGAATACAGTAATACAAAAAATTACATTAGGTCATTACACATTAAAATATGACTAGCACTTTCGCCAATTAAATGGCATCTTCAGTCTAGTTAGCATATGGTAATGCTTTAAGCATAAAGATATAGGTAAAAAGCAACATAACCGTGTCATCTTTATACTCATAAGCTGCATACATGTTTTGCAGACTTCTATTCAAGGCACAGATTCTGTATTTTAACATCTAGACTCTATATGAGGTTTAATTACTACAACCACTACGCCTTTTTCAAGTTATTATTATCACATTTCTTTCTGTTTGTGCAGTCATTCATATAATTTTGCAATTATCTCACATCACGTATTTTATCACATTTTATTATGTTGCTTTTTACCTATGTCTTTATGCTTAAAGCATTACCATATGCTAACTAGACCTGAAGATGCCATTTAATTGGCAAAAGCGCTAGTCATATTTTAATGTGTAATGACCTAATGTAATTTTTTGTATTAAGTTACTGTACTCATTAGGTTAAAATAGACAGTTATTGAAGGATTTTTATACTTATTTCATTTATATGCTAACTTGTCGGACCAATATGCCTCTTAAAAATTTTAATAAACCCTTAAATTATGTTCCTCTCTTAAAGTGAGAGTCCAAGTTTCACAACCATAAAGAACAACCGGTAATATAACTGTTTTATAAATTCTAACTTTCAGATTTTTTGACAACAAACTGGATGATAAAAGCTTCTCATCCGAGTAATAACAGGCATTTGCCATATTTATTTTGTGTTTAGTAGAACGGTATATATTGACAAACATGAAATAGGAAAATACAAAAATAATAAGGCAGAACTTGTTATAGAAATAAACATTAACAAAATTCTGAGAATGATAATACGTTAGAAGCAAAAACCCAAAGGTTACAAGTGGAAAGGGTGACGTCTGAAACAGTGAAGTTCTCTGAAACTCCATAAAAATGTTTGTGGTTATGACCATTATTGTTACTCCCATTCCATACAATGTGTCTATCTCTTTCTCAATACGCACATGGTATTATGCACATTGTTTTTTTTCTCTAGGCCACAGAAAATTGTATGGCATGGCTCCCACCTACTAGGTGAGAGAGCCATGGATACGTACTGCGACGCATGGCACTCTGCTAGCACAGATAAGGTGGGCCTTGCCTCTTCATTGCTCAAGAACAAACTGTTGGACCAGGAGCGTTTCTCTTGCAACAACAGGTTCGCAGTCCTATGCATTGAAGCTACGAGTCAGTATTCACGCCGACGGCGTCGTAGGGAAACTCAAGATGACAAAGAATTTTCAGAAGGAGACTATCAGGCACACTTGGAAACACTTATGTCTGATAAGGGAGAAAAGTGAACTCAGCTCCCCTCTATTCTGGCTTTCCATTTCAACATTCTTCTCAAGTGGGTAAAAGTAAATCCTCTGCTCTATGTAAGTACTGTAACTTTATTTTGTATGTACTTAAAATGCATCTCAGTGTAACAGATACAGTATATCTATGAGGTCATACATAACAAGTTTACAACACAACCAAAACGTAAACCATTGAAATTATGTCATTAAGCACAATGAACTGATGTACGTACCTATTTGGTTTTTGTTTTTTATGTCATCAGTTTAACAGCCTTCATTTGGTACCATACCGGTACTATTTTCCATTGACAGTGGTGAGTTTCTATGAAAGAAGTTACAGGAATATTATCAGTGACTACAAAATATAAAGAGGTATCAAGTAGCCTCCTTTTGAAGAAGTATGTCTCTGTCTTGAGATTATTATGAAGGCCTAATATTTTAATGCGATTTTTAAGCCCTCTGTTGAAGTTATCTAATTTTTATTATACCGGTACACCACTAATTACACATCACTTACGTTTTCTGTTATTTAAATAGAATTTACTTTGTAAATTGACTCAAATACTGAATAACAAATAATCAGTCAGAAGTTCATACGGTTATGATTTAATGACGTATATCTTGTAGATTTAGAATGAGCTATATAGCATGAAAGAATTCGAGCCATTCTGATATTGCATATACATAAGTGTGATGGCATTGATATGTTCTTTGGTGTGAAGTGAAATGTAACAAATGATGTATGTTGTAATACCCTATTCAATAATCCGGCCGAACACATACTGTATGCTATTAACACATTATACCGTAATGTACTAAAGAAAAATAAGTGTATGCTGTTGGTAATAACAAAATCTATTTATAAAACAATTAAATTGTCAAAATCACAAGAAATAAACACGCAGTTTAATGAATGAAGGTGAATAAATGTGGTGCTGTGTTAAACAGTCAAGTTCATAAACGTATGAACAATGAGGTTATGAATGTGAGCATTAGTTGAGATGTAGTCAAGAAACGTGAATGTATGTAATGTAATTTTCTTGTAAGATTCTTTTATTTCAGTACAGTTATTTATTATAACTGCTTATTGTATGAAAATATGTTACCATTTTTTTATGATAATACCATAATACATTAAAGCAGTACAGACAAACGGACTTCTTTGAAAAGAGAGTGTCTGAACTGTCTTTAAAAAAATACAACTTAAGAAGATTCTAGAGAAAGGATATAGAATACCATTTCATTTTACTCTAGTGAGTGCCGTTAATGATTGCATTTGTATGTTTGATGTATTTATTTGTGATATACATATTTGCACAGATTAAAAAGAAAACACAGTTTTGATCCACATTTGTGTTCTTTTAGAATGTACATTTTATTTATAATTTTTAAGAAAATGACTGTACCGTACTGTAGTAATTGTGTACATTTTGTGCTGAATCAATTGTGTACGTATGTAATGTAAATGTACTCTCTAATTTAATTTATAATATTTACTACATGTCTTCAGCATATTAATAAGAAAATATGACATAAGAAACTTGCAGAAAAAAAGGAATGCTTTATGTTTGTTCTTTAAAATGAAATTACATACTATTGTCTGTTCAATATAATGCTGTGTCTCATTTATGACCTGTATCCCTTTCATTAAATTTTCGCATAGATATGTTTTGAAAAGTTTCTCTAAGCAGGCATGACTGTTTCTTCGAAATCATGGCAATGAAATCCCGCCAAAATGTTGCTAAATTTCCTAAAGCTGCGTTATTGTATAGTAGTTCAAAACTTATATATGAAATAAGAGGGGCGTAATTAGCCTATCCAGATTGGCATACTGTCTCATGGGGAGTTCTCAACAGGGCTGTTTCAACATTCCGCTGGGTCTCTAGCATACGTATACCAAAGTTATGTGGCTCCCATCACAGGTGCTTGACTCTAAATGGATAGGGCAACTGGTATATTCAATTTAATAATGCATTGACTAGGTGTAGTGATACTATTTTTCATAGACTGGTATTATCTCTGTCAATAATATTATAACCAAGTTTAATAATCAATCTACTGTACCTCTAATTAAATGTAACGTTTCCACAATTAATGTTGATAATAATCACAATGTCATGCACTTCCTAGTCTTTTAAAACTGAGATTTAATGTTCCTAATTATGTCAGGTGAAGAATACAATGCGTGCAGTAGCTTTCTCCATTTTCCTGTAACTTCATCCCTCTTAGCCCCAAATATTTTCCTAAGCACCTTATTCTCAAACACCCTTAACCTCTGTTCCTCTCTCAAAGTGAGAGTCCAAGTTTCACAACCATACAGAACAACCAGTAATATAACAGTTTTATAAATTCTAACTTTCAGCTTTTTTGAGAGCAGACTGAATGACAAAAACTTCGTGATATCGATTCTATCTCTTCATAGATGAGTAAAGAATAGGTATTAAGTCGGGCATTAGTAATTTATTCAACCAACGGAACAATAAACAACAAATAAACCAACTTTCTTCAATAATATGCCGTGATCGTTAACTGCAAAATAAATATTGCGAACAATAGTACACCTATAAATACTAATACCTACTTAAAAAGTATGCTTATGTGGTATGTAAGAAAAATATAGAAATGTGTGAAGTCACTGGCTTGTTTTTAAGTCCATTAGGCCTATACAAAAAATTTATGTTACCGGTACGTGAAATAATGAAATGTAGGCTATAATATTATCTAGGACTACACATTTCCAAGAATGCTTTCCCTGTGGAGAAGTACAGTTATAAATAGTTCTAGTTATGAAACAATCAATCAATCAATCAATCTTCTTAATGTATCCAGCTGTTTGCTGACAACATAAAGTCCACTATAGTCCACTGTAGTCTATTCAGTTTTTGTTTTTCATGAGAGATGAGGGATATTTTGATCGATGTTCATTATAGATACCTGTTGCTAATAGCGAGAGTTGGGGTGTAGTCAATATATACTGCAGGGCTGTGTCTTCTGCAACTGGTACTGATGATTTTAATTTACTTCTTTTGTGGTTTATGGATGGACAGTATAGAAGAATGTGTTCTAGATCTTCATCTTGATTATTACACCACAGACAAGTAGGATTATCAGAAATGTGAAATCGGTGTAGGTACAATTGAGTGACAATGTGACCTGTTCTGGCTCTTGTTAAAAATGTTTGAACATGTCTGAGCAAGTTTTTTTACATTTCTAGGTCATTTGGTTTCTTTTGTACAGACTGTAAAATTTTTCCTTTGTCAGAAGAGAGTCAATTGTTGATCCATAGGTTTGTAAAATGAGACTTTATTGAAGCAAAAGCACTGGATAGATATATCACTTGAAGTGGTCTTGGTTGCAAATATGTTGCCTGTTTTGCAATATTATCGACTTTCTCGTTTCCAGGTATGCCACAATGACTAGGTATCCATTGAAATGTTATTTCCTTTTGGAGTTTTTTTAGTTTACTTAGTTGTTTCTGAACTGGAATAATTCTATGTGCATATAGGTTTGGTACATATTTAATTATATTAAATATAGGCCCCTTGGAGTCGATAAGTATGCAAATAGATTTTTCAGAAATTTGAGTAACACATGGTATGAAATAACTTTCTTGATATTTTGGAATATAATACCCTGCTTCTAATGTCCCATTATTAGGATTTAGAGATCCATCTGTATAAATTTGAAGGTGATCCTTATATGTGCTGTAGAGTAGTTCCATGGCATCTAACTTAAGAATGTATGGAGGATCATTTTTGGAATGATTTCCTGGAATTTCTATGCTATATTCTGGAATCACTCATTTCCACGGAGGAATTTCGTTCACAACTGGAGTTTTAGCAATGAGTGTATCTGTGATATAAATTGGTATTTTTTCTTTGTTTATTTTATAGAAATTGTACAGGATATTATCTGACAGTTTGAAGAACATCTGAGATCTGGATGAGGCTTGCAATTTTAAATGTAATTTTACATCCTTTTGTAATAGATAGTGTCTGATTGGTTGAATATTACATTCAATTTTTAGGGCAACAGTTGATGTGGTTTTTGGTATTCCTAGGCATAATCTTAAGGCTTAGTTTTCAAGAACAGAAATTTTTTGTAGATGAGTTGCTGATGCTCCTTCCCATATTTCACATCCATAGGTCAATTTTGATCGTATATAAGAATTATAAAACAGACGCATTGTCGTGATATCTGATCCCCATTTCTTATTAGCTATGATCTTCAAGAGATTTAATCGTGGTAGACACTGCAAAGCAACATTGGTTAAATGTTTTTTCCATAAAAGTTTTTTCATCAAAAATTAATCCTAGGATCTTAGGAGTTGGATTGTACTGAATGTCTTGATTATTCAAATAAATGTGAGGTTTATAGTTTTTTAAGGTATATCTTTTTGTGAAGACAGTATATTCAGTTTTTGATTGTGAGATAGATTCCATTTGGATATCCAATTACTGATATTATTTACAGCTGTTTGTATAACTCTTAATGATTCGTTTGGATCGTTGTTCGTAGCTCATACTGTAACATCATCTGCATAGATATTTACTTTTACCTCAGGTAGAACAACATCAGGTAAGTCATGTTACATTATATTAAATAAATTTGGGCTTAAAACAGAACTTTTCTAGTTATGAATGACTAACATAAAATACTTTGAATGTTTATTTGCTACTACCCCACTGTTATCTTGTAATTATTTAAGAAACATTAGTGAAACCATACTTGTCTCTTGTTTATGGAAATAATTTAACAAGTGGTGAATGACATAGCCTAATAAATAATGGGGTATGTGGACGTTGTGATATTGATTCCATCTCAGAAATTGAATTCTTCACAGATGGGTACAAAATAGGTACCAGTATTAAGTCGGACATTAGTACCGGTAATCTATTCAACTAACTTCATATTTAACTGACTGGTTCCTCATGGAAATTATCTAGAGTTGCCCAAAAGTTACTTAATTGACGGTGAAATAAATCTATCTTCTTTCCAGTATTCAATTGTGTGGTAGCAATCCTTGTGGTTTCAAAGAATTCAGGAATTCAGTATAAAAATATAGGGGTGCCATTTGCAATTTCAAAGTGGGAGTAGCTGGAGATGGGGAGTGAAATCTAAAATGCAATTAAGCCTGTTTTCAGACTTCCCCCTCAGTATCTAAATTTAACGTGTTTTTTGTTTAATTTGAATTCAATTTTTAATAATTAGTATTTAGACTAGGAAGTTTTGAAATAAAAACCCTGTATACATTAAAGGAGGAATTATGCAGTCCTGGCGAGCTTTTACAGTGTATGCTGGGATCTTATCGGGACCTACAGATTTTTTAGGTTTTAATTTTTTTCTGGCCTGTCTAACATTGAACTCTGTCTCTCCATTGAAATTAATAATAACATTATTACTTTCAATATTAATAAGATTACTTAGAACAGTCACAGAATTTGGTGAATAAACTGATTGAAATACTCTTTGAAACCATTAAGAATTTCTTTATCATTTTGTAACTTATTATCTCCATATTTCATATTAGTAATAACAGCTGCATTTGATTTTGTATTATTTATATATTGCCAAAAGGAATTATCATTATTTAATATGGCATTCTCTACATTAACAATAAAATCATTATAGAAATGTTTAATCTCAACTCCAATTTCTTCTCTCAATTCCAGATATTTAATTTTATGATATTCAGACTTACTTGTTTTGAACTTTTTCCCATGTCTGTGCTGCTTTTTTAATTTTTTTGTGAGACTTTAAGGAAACCGACTCGGATAATATCGACTTTTCTTAGTGCATTTAGGTATACACTCATTCATTGCTTCATATAATTTACTATAAAATACTTCAACAGCATCCTCAACATCACATTTTTCATTTACTACCTCCAATTGTTTAGAGTTTATTAAGTCATACAATTGTAAATAATTACCACATTTGAAGTTATAATTATCCTGATGTCTGGTATCGTTTTTCTTACCAATTTTATTCAGATTGAAAATAATATCAAATTCTATTGCTGGATGATGTGAATCCTCAGTTACCACAGGTTCAAGGCTATGTTTAATATTACAAATTCATCTTACAGCTATTAGACTATGGTTTGTTTACGGCGATCATCGCCGGATGCACATCGCCGGTGATTATAAATGCTGGCGATGATCATCAGGAAATGGTTTCTTTATCAGCTTACATCGCTGTCTATTCTCATTTGTTTTGCTGCCATAACTCGATTCAATATTTCTACATGACCTTCTCTAAATATCGATTATTGAACATGTATGCGGCGATATACGTCCTGAATTTGCTTCAGAAGCAACCTCGTTGCGTCCAACGATCTACGTTGGCCATCATTGCTGTAAAGAAACCGTGCGCATTCATTTTAACTGCTAGCAACTCCAGGCGACAATCGCCAACGATGTGCGCCTGGTTATGATCGCCGTAAGCAAACCACAGCTTTAGTGATGATAATGAAGTCTGCTATATGAAGGTTCGGAAAAAATCAAAATCATATCATAGTCAAAAAACACATTTTTATGTTTATTCTAATGAATATAAACTGTATTCAATTCATTTTAATTAAGCCATTAAACATACAATGACAGGGTAAAAAAACATACATTTGAAAATACACATATAATTGAAAACAGTGAAGTTTAATTAGAATGAAAACACAAAACATTTTGAAACTCTAAAAAATGTATGAAAACACTTCACTCTTAATGTAAGATTTGTAACTAAATGTAAATAACTTTATCTGTTTATTAAAAAACAATTTCGTAAGAATTTATGTTAAGAAACTCATCTCCAGAGTAGAAAGGATTAATTAAAAGCCAATTATAAAATCTAGTTTTGAAACTATTGGTTAGTAACTTATAATATTGACTGGGAAGCATATTATATAATTTCATCCCCATGACAGAAAAATTTGTGCTAGTTTTATGTATGAACTTGTTCTACTTGTTAATACATCAATACTTGAAGGTTATACATATATTCTATACAAATTTATTGTTTTAAATATTACTTTAGTATTTTTGTGACTTAAGTGAAACTGCACTTTCTTTTGACATGAGTTAAGTGATTGTGACAATATAAATTCAATACAACAATATACAGTAGTAAATAGTATGATACTATAATATGAACAACCAAGGCAAACAAGTCTATATTAAAGTAGAACATCTTAACTTAACATTAGGGATCTCATACTCAAAGCTTAGAACTATTAAACATTAAGGATCACATACTCTACTCAAATCTTAAGAATGTAATCATTATGTTCTTTCACTTAGAACTCTTCTTGAGTTTCTACTAAGTCAGGATCTACATCCTCACAATTTGTGATATGCAGTTCCTTATAGGATTGATAAAATATTGTAGGGATTAATGGGAGCAGGGAAATTAGATCTTTCTTTTTTTCTCTCCATACTGATTGGTATAGGCCTATATATTATTGTATTGAATGAAACATCTTCTTCATCAGTGTCTCGCCGTTTTAGGGACAATTTTGAAAACTGACTGCTCCTGCCTAGGAATTATTTTTGGGGTGAAGTGTCTCAAAATCGTTCGAAAAATACTTTAACCACTGCACGTGAAGGAGTTTCCTTCTTTGTCCTTCTTCCTCAGCGCCAATGGTCCCTTCAAAAGCGAAGAAAATTCAAGGAAGTCACTCTGCTGCATCTCGACGACTTCAGATTTAATGCTGCTCGAGCGCACCATCCAGAACCAGTCATAGGGATGAAATATTTTTATTTTTGTCTTTATCTTCTCTTCTATGACAGCATGGTCAACATTGACTTCCATATGACTATGACCTGATATCATGAACTTATCGATTGTTTTGATGGTTGACTTCTGTTCAAGTAGAGCTCTGAACATAGCTGAGACGTGGGAATTTCGATTTTGTCTCCACAGGTGGTGGAGAACAGAACAACATGACCGATGCGGAGAGCGGCAATTATGTGCAAGCCAAAATTTTACCTGCCAGAAACTCATCAATTGAGCGCAGTGGTCAGGTGGGATATCAGTGGGTATATATGAACTATGAGCAGCAGTCAATTCTGGGTATATATCAACTGTGCACAGGGGTCAGTTCTTGCTTATTTCTCAAAGATTTAGGACTCTCTGTTTTATGAATATATGTATGGTTAAAAATGTCCGAACTAGGTACTTGTCAAGAAATTTAAAATACTAGTACCCAAACTAGGTACGTGTCAAGAACTTTAAAATACTAGTACCCAAACTAGGTACGTGTCAAGAACTTTAAAATACTAGTACCCGAACTGGGTATGTGTCAATAAGTTAAAATGGTAATACTCGGACTGGATTCTTGTCAAAAAATTATTTCTTATTATAATAATAAAACACGCTTTTTAAAAAATGTAATCAGCTAATATTTCCTTGTCTGTATTGAGAAATGAGTTGTTCTATAATATATTTCTGTGCTTTTCATATGCAGGATTAGGTCTGGCACTATAAATACCACTAATTTTGATGTATGTGCTAGTCTGTGTATGGATAATGGCATCGACAAAGGCATGTGTTAAAATTCAGGCCGAAAGCCCAATGAAAAGCCTCACAAGCGTTTGTGGTTCTTTCTGATGTTATTGTATCTGAAGTCCAAATTTCGGGAGGAAATGTTGCATCTGACTCTATGAAATTAGAAGTTAAGTAATCAGCATAGTTAGTTACAATTGGATTTGTGGGAATTATACTCATTAAATCCTCAACGAAAGTATCATTGCTGGGTACAAGGAAATGTTAGCTCAAATACCCAGTGCAACCATTATATTAGGTACTTTGTTTTTTATTATTATTATTATTATTATTATTATTATTATTATTATTATTATTATATTAATGTTCTATTTTGTATAAAATTGTATATGAAAATTGCTAAGTATACTGACGTGCGCAGTTGATGTGTTTACAGTATGGCTATTCGCGCGCAGTTGAAATGTTTACAATATAGCTGTCCGCGCGCAGTTGATGAGATAATACTATTTTCTGAAATTTTATTTTAACTATAAAATAAGTTTTAATTACATTTAATCTTCCATCTAGGCAGTGACAATGTAAAAGTATTGTTCTTTATGATTTGATGTAACATTTTAACACATACTATATTCATGAATAGGCCTACATATATGTGAAAATCATATTTTTTATTAATATCTTACCTTCATAATTAATACGACTATAGTCACGTCGCTCTTATTTCCAGCAGCCAATCACGTCACAAGTTGGCTACATTTAAATGTGTGCATCTTGTCATTCGCTGCTGATGACGTTATGCACTTCCTAAGGCTCGATAAATACTAAATATAATCGCTCGCCATTTCGGTTCTTTCATTGGCGTTCGCAGAAAGCACACAAGGATGCTATTTTCCGCACCGTTAAACATTATCATGTCATAGCTCCTGTGACAGTCAGTCAATTGCGTTGCAACTTTCAGGATTCATAAATGAATCTAGTTAAAGCACAGAAAAAAAACTCTAAATCAAAATATTTTTTTGGAAAGTGAGAAAAAAAATTATTAACTTCGAAGTGAACTGTCCAAAATAGACATTGACATAATATGCGACAAACTTGTTTATTTTTCACGTTAGATTGAGGCCAAAGCGAGAAAAATGTTTGGAAAGAATAAAAATTACTTCTAAAAGTGGCTGTTGTTCAAAATCTTTACTGGTTTGCGAGTTACGTTAAGTTAAAGAATTCCCCTTCCCCTCGGCGGACTTTCTTGTGCAGAGTGGCAACGTTTGTCTGTTAGAACTACTCTCATTTTTTAAATTTTTTTCAAAATATTTTCATAGCTTCAGGTTTTCGAGTTAACCGTGAGTTTTGAAATGTAATTAAAATATTTCTAGTATATAAATAAGATCTACGCTGATTAAACACTAGCATGACATATTTTGGAACTGAGAAAAATGGTAAGAATGTCATAGTAGTCTTTAAATTTATTATGGATACTACTGTCACTATCATCATCATCATCATCATCATCATCATCAGCAGCAGCAGCAGCAGCAGCAGCAGCATTACGATTATTTCATGGAATGAAGCTCTCTTGTTTCACTTTCCTGCCCTAGCATAAGAGGTAATCCACTCCAAATCGATCAAGATTTGACATTGCTATCTCAAACTTTCTTTTTTAACTTTTTCGGATACGTTTAACACTTTACTGAGTCTTGGGCTCAGATGAAAAGTAAAAATATATTTATTAATATGGGGATTTATATGCAATAAAAATATGGGAATATGAACGCATTTATTCATCAATGTTAATGCTTGTCGCCTTCGCTTCCATTCAACAATAATAATACCGTAATAATTTCGGTGGAAGAGAAGGTAATAAGCACTTAATTTATTTCATTTTATCTGGCAGTGTTATTATTATTATTATTATTATTATTATTATTATTATTATTATTATTATAACTTCTGTATCTGTATTTATTGTAGTCCTGGTTGAGTGGAAGAGAAGGCCACAAGCGCTTGACACCGCCAAATAAAATGTACTGTATTCATATTTCCATATTTTTATTGCATATAAATCCTCATATTATTAAATATATTTTTTGCCTTTCTTCTGAACTCAAGACTCAGTAAACCAAGTAAAGTGTTAAATGTATCCGAAAACGTTAAAAAAAGAAAGTCGGAGATAGCAATGTCAGTTCTTGATCGGTATGGAGTGGATTAGCTCTTCTGCTAGGGCAGGAAAGTGAAACAAGAGAGCTTCATTTCATGAAATAATCATGATGATGATCATGGATAATAATAATAATAATAATAATAATAATAATAATAATAATAATAATAATAATAATAATAATAATGACAGTAATACACATAATAAATTTAAAGACTACTATGACATTCTTTTCATTTTTCTCAATTTCAAAGTATGTCATGCTAGTGTTTAACAGCGTAGATGTTATTAATGTACTAGAAAGATTTCAATTACATTTCAGAACTCACGATTTATTCGAAAACCTTAAGCAATGAAAATATTTTGAAAATAAATTTGAAATCAGAGTGAAGATTTCTATGAGAATCCGCAGTTGTAACAGACTAAGTTGCCACTCTACATACGAAAGTTCGCCAGAAAAAACAACCGCATTTATTTAACTTGCAAACTAGTAAAGATTTTGAATGACAGCCACTTTTAAATGTAATTTCCATTCTTCCTAAACATTTCTCTCGTTTTGACCCACTATCTAACGTGAAAAATGAAAAAGTTTGTCGCTTATCATGCCAATATCTATTTTTGACAGCTCACTTTGAAGTTAATAATTTTTTTCTCACTTTCCAAAAAAGATTTTGATTTAGAATTTTTGCTATGCTTTCGTTAGACATTTATCTGTGTATCCTAAAAATTACAGTGCGTTTGATTTATTATCATAGGAGCTACGATATAATAATTTTGAACTGTGCGACAAACAGATTCCTCGTCTGGTAGCTCGGCAACGAAAGAACAAAAATGGCGAACGATAATACCTACCTAGACTTTATAGAGCCTTCACTTCCTAAGACGCAAGCAAAGAGACGGAGTCATGTCGGAAATAACAGTGACGCGACTATAGCTTCTTCTTTTAAATTCGATAAAACCAAAGAAACACCCAGTTTTCTTCTGGTACGTTTATGCTGTCTTCACATCTGCATGTGCTACGAGCTGAGATGATATATTCCCCTCGCTGTTATTTATACTCGCTTTAACATCTTTGGTCATATCGCGAGTTAATCTTCTGGGTGAAATCCGAAGGCCTGTGTACCACTGTTGAGACTAGTTTGTTATGAATATGATTTCGGTTATGAATGAGCCCGGTGATATTTAGGGACACAGTATAGTTCAGGGATGTTGTGGACCGAATTTCCTGACATTTGCCTTACGGTTGAGGGAAAACCCTGAAAAAACTCAACAAGTAAATTAAACCCGACCGGGAATCGAACCCGGGCCCTCTGCGTAAGAGACCACAGTGGTGGTCTGATGAAATATTATAACGTATTCAGCGAGGCGACAATACTGCTATTACTCATTCAGTTGTTCTGCACTAAGCATCTAAGTCAGTGGAAAGCTTGGTATAAACACTTAAGTCGACTTACGTGCTTTTGCCCTACAGTAAATTAGAGAAAATATAACGGGTGATTTTCTCCATCCATTTGTCTCCTTCATATACTTGAATATTGACTTAAATGTTTATGTCTGAAGGTGAGATACAACCTATGCACTTGATTAAAGCAATAAAAAAAATCGCATATTTTGACAAGTCCTTTTCCCCGAACACCCTAGATATTATCACAGTCTAGTATATACAGTCACGAAGCTCAATACGTAGTAAATATGCATCTATAGATAGTTGCTAACCACTAGGGTCGCTAATATCGCCTCATTACAGACAATGCGAAATAGTATTGTCGGACCATCGGATCTGTGCCCCTTCAGCGCTGTCGTCGTTCTTGAAAAAGTTAATGCTGTACTCACTCCATTCCACCCGCTTTCCTCGCATCACGTCACAACAGCAGACCACGAACCTTGCCGAATAAGGATGTTGCCAAACTTTCGTCAAACGTTATCATAAATAACTGGTCCTCCATGCTACAATATAATTTCTTTCAATCAAAATACATCTTGTATTTCTACATTTTTTAAACCTAAATCGCATATCTCGAATCACTTTCCGTACCGTTTCTCTCCAACCTTGGAAATTATTGCTTCTCTCGCAACCTTCAGTAATTTCTTCAATGTCGGAACTTCTTTCTGCAAGGTATTAAATTCTTGTATCTTTTTTCTTAAAATATACATTGGTTCATATGATCTACAAGAATTAAAGGTTCCCTTAGTCTGTTCTTCCCTGGTGATTCTAACTTTTCATCTCCTGCACAGACTCCCTCTCTCCTCATTTTCTTTATTAGGCGCTATGACCTGCCTATATAAATTACATAACATATTGTATTAGTATTAGTTAAATAAGTAATTTTAATACGTAATCAATTGAAGTAAAATAAGCCTCGCCAGTGATCCCAGCTGCTTTTGTCGTTGCCATATTTATAGGAAAGAGATATTGTTTCACTTCATCGAAAAATGCCATTATTTGCTTAATATTTTTTTCACCACTTCGTGCTACAGTATTCATGTTGAGTTGATAACACTGGACTGCAAGTGCAAATAAACTGTCCCGCAAGAAGGCTCAAAATTGTGAATAGTGGGGGAGAGATAGAAAAGAGAGAGATAGGAATGCAGGGACAGAAATGAATTACCGAGGCTGAGAAGGAATTAGGGTTCAGTTCGCATATCTTACGGGGCACAGATCCGATGGTCCGACAATACCGGTACAGACTATTTATTGTTCCTAGCACCCTCACAACTCAAGTTACGGGACTGTATATACTAGACTGTGATATTATCGTGCGCATTTCTGATCCTATTAATTTGATCCACGCTTAAGAACTCCAAAGGACTTAAATTCCCGATTTCGTCTTTCTAAAGATGTAACATGATTGGGTAAATTAAAATCACCACAGATTAATAGATTGTGGTATGTAAGAAAAATATAGAAATGTGTGAAGTCACTGGCTTGCCTTTAAAGTCCATTAGGCCTATAAGAAGAATTTATGTTACGTGAAATGCCGTACTTAAACGTGGGCTATAACATTATCTATGCCTACACATTTCCAAGAATGCTTTCCCTGTGGAGAAGTAGTTACAAATAGTTCTATTTATGAACGACTAACATAAAATACTTTGAATGTTTATTCGCTACTACATCACTGTTAGCTTGGTAATTATTTAAGGTATGTTAGCGATACCGTACTTGGGTCTTGTTTATGGAAGTAATTGAACAAGTGGTGAAAGACTAGCTTAATAAATAACGGGGTATGTGGACGTGAACGGTCAGTGAGAATATATAGAAACAGTTTTGTTTTTAATTGGATAAATTTCAGAACAAGGATAGCTTCCTTTTAATTATATTGATACTGAAAAGTGCCTTTTCGTAAGCATGATGATGCGCATTCGACAAACACAGCCAAATCTGCTCTTTTTTAGTATTTTAAGATAATTATTGTCAGTAAAGTATCCGTATACTGAAATTTAGTGGTCAGTAGCACTAGAACAGTATCGCTAAAGCAAACAAATACGGTTATATGTATGGTCACAGTATAAATATCTTCTTTATACTGTGGTGGTATGGTTGATTGTTAAATAATGAACATAAAGATTGTTACGCCACGGTGGTGATGCTATTCAGAACATTCATTTATAAATGGCCAGAAGTGGATAGACATAGCAACGTAAATCACCTAATCCACTTTAATTTTGTCACAATACCCGATCTCCTGTCACTTACCTATCCCCTCACTTAACTCACTCTACCCTTATCACATATTCCGGCAACATTTCACTTATAAAAATTGCTACCTCCTCATATAAGGCACTCGAAGAAACTAGCGAACAGGTACAAAGACAAAGTTGCATTATTTTGTTTGAAATTACATCGCTTTAGAATAGGTCACATATTTACTCTTTTCAATTATCCCCTGTTGTCATAAATTTGTCCACTGCACGAACTCCTACCTGATCTATCCGCGAATTAACCTTAGATGGCTATAACATACACGACACAAGCACCTAACCTCGCTACAATTTCACATAAAGTATTTATAAATACGCAGTTGTTAAATGTGCTATAAAGTGTGGGACCGCGTAAAGATATTAAGCTATATTTTATTATCTTACAAATAGATGAGAGAAGGAAATATGTTACTGTTCAAAAGTATGTTATAAATTCTCAATGCTTTTCTGTAATAGTTATAGAATAATAATGAAATATAATTTTAGGGCCATCGATCAGTCAATATAGCATTACAGTGCAGTGGTTCTCGATTAAATGCCAAGTGCTGCGCTCTATGCGGAATTTTTTCATACTCATAAGACTCATGGAACGTATTGTATGATCAAGGAGCCTGTGATTTGAGTCGGCAATGGCGGTGTTGGTGCAATTCGTGTGTATCGTGTGGTGATTTGTGCTTATTATTTTGGATTATCCGATATGATTATCTTAATTCGGTGAGACTGGGATACTCCGTAAATTGATATTGTTTTACATGAAGCATGAACTGTCAAGTGGATAAGAATTCAAGTAACTCGTCTTCGAAAACCAAGGATGGTGAGCTATCGTGATTGTACTTCAAAATAGTGCTTTATGTTGTGATTTAGTATTTTGACATTTCAGTATTGTGTGGAGTTTGGTGCTGACAGCTATTAATTGTTACATTAATGTTACAGAAAATATTATTGCGTTCTTATACAAACGTTTTACGTAAACTTATAAGTAGGCTAGATAGATGTTATAATAATTTGAAAAGTAGTCCAAACCATAATAGAAGAAACGATCTAGCTTACTTAACCTGTCAGTCTGAAAGTCGTTGAAAAGAATGTGAGATACTTATTGAAATGTGACGTTGTAACTTTATACTTTTAAAAATATGTCTGAATACATTTGATTTATTTTAAAGTAGTAATAGCAGATTAGGAACAGTAATTATGTTTAATATCCTATGCAAACAGTATGGGAACCGAAACAGTATTATTTCATGGTGAAATCTATAGTGTGAGATCTTAACTATTCTTGGACAAAATGTCAGGTTATTACACGCTAATATTAACATAGTATTTAATGTTAATTACGTCATAATTGTACTTTAATTACCGGTATATTGCGTACGAAAGAAATCTCATTATTTGAGCAGAATACATTGATAGTTATTAATACCATAACAGATAAATTCTGTAGGACCAAAAATTAATCTTCACGTAGAATACATTGAGCTGAATAATATAAAATTTAAGCCGACAGACTTTTATTTATCTAACTTATAAGGTAATCCTCAGTTTTAATAAACAAATTTTAAGATAGGCTTACCTATGTATTTTGCTGCACTTTCATGTTCTTTGCTTTAAACGTCAGTTTTTATTCATGTAATGCTGTAACTATTACAAAATTAGAGTAGCCTACTGTAGTGAAAGTCCTTAACATTGTTATAGCAGTATAATTTTCTAATGTAACTAGGCCTGCTTTGATTATTACATAAGTTTAATATTACAGTATTTTATATTACAGACCATCAGTATAGTGTTCTCCTCTGATTGAGATTCTGGCTGATATGTGGGCCTACATCTATTATCAGGCAGTACATTTCACTTGACGATTGTATGATAGAGGACAAACAATAATTGTTTGTATGCATCTGAAGTTTGACTATTGTAAAATGTAGCTAGTCGGCGATGTATGCAATGGATGGGGAAAGGAACTGGCCACCCTACCCCATTATTTCCTGGCCTAGTTGCCACATAAGTGGTGCCTTTTTGGTATCACTTGAGAGGTCCAGACCTGTCTTCGGACAGTTGACTAAACAACAACTAAGTTAATAGGGCCTAGTTCATATTTTCTCAGTTTACATGCCATTACAATCACAGAGTGAAGTTTAATTTCTTCCTTTTGCAACTATGTTACCAATGTTTCAAGCAGTCCTTCTGAAACGTGGGTCCTGCGGGCTGCCAAAGTAGTCATTGTTTTTCTCCAATGCGATGTAAGTCTGAGGTATTAGTTGTTTCAGGTATCGGATTGTACTTTGGATCGTTTTGAACCTCATTATGTTTTAAAATGTCAATATTGTGGATGGCGAGGTAGAATTATTTATTTTTGTGCCGGCTAGTAATAATATCAATGTATCTACCCATTTTCTTTGAATAGAGTCTAGGCTAATGTATTTTGTGCAGTGTGCTAGCCCCTAATATTTATGTTAACTTTATATCGGAATTTTATTAATTAAGTATATTCTTGAGCATTGAACTTAAAATTAGTCTCATATATAACCTGTACAAGTTTAATTTGTTGTTAGACCTACATTATTATTGCATTATTAAGAGGTGATACACCGGTAGTGACTAATACATTTTTATGTGATACAATATAATGGTAATTTTATAGAAAAAATAGACCAAACGAGACACCATGTTTTCTTTAACAATAGCGTAGGCCAACTATGAATAGTATAGAGTAGCCTATTAAGCATATATGTGGTTTTAATTTCCCATACCAATACTTTCCACAGAATAACCTAGAACTATTCACCTGTTGTTCGTAGTAATGAATGTAGGCCTAAATATGACCGCTTTATTGTCCACATCAGACGTCACGAGCGAACGGATCACTATTTACAGTAAATGTAAAACATGATTCGACAATAATCTCTATCACCATTAGCACTAAAAATGCTTTTTTTGTTGGTGTAGTCCAGGCTCCTAAGCACCCATAGTCCAGAAATTTGCACCTCCACTGGCACCAAAAATGCTTTCTTGCTGGTGCGGTCCTGACTCCTAAGCACACAATGTCCAGTACTTAATTTGTACCTGGACCTCTCGAGCAAACTTAAGTAGGCCCTACACTTAAATTACCTACATATCCCATCATCATGTGCCATTGTGGCGATACATTAGCGATTTATTACTATGTACAACAGGTGAATAGTTCTATGTTATTCTGTGAAAAGTATGAGGTATTGGTGAATAAAACCACTTCCGTAGTACTCTATATATTTTGTAGTACGCAATTTTTAAAGAAAAAAATGGTGCCTCCTTTGGTCTAGTTCTGTAGAATTATCTAATAGGCCCTAGCCTATATTATAAACTAACACACAATGTAGGCTAATTACAGCTTTTAATGAGTGGAACCAATATGATTGAAACCTAAGATAGAGTAACTATTCAATATTAATGATTGTGAAAACACATTTTATGGACGTAATATTGCTCCTGTACTGTGTGCGTTATATCGGTAGTGCTCGGGAAAAGTGACACAAGTCAGTTTCCACAAACCTTTTTTTGATAATTTATTGACAACTTACGGAACATCTGTTCGCTTGGAAAAAAATACATAGGTATTCCTCCCATTACAATAATTCATACAGAAAGAAATCAAATCGACATACACCAGTATAAGTTGTCAATAAATTATCAAAAACGGTTTGTGAAAACTGACTTATGTCACTTTTCCCAAGCACTGCAGATATTTAGGCCTATATTAGTAAGCAAAGCATACTTTCATATTTTTATGTATATAGGCTACCTAATATAATAATAATAATAATAATAATAATGGTTTATTTTAATTGGCCTTCTCTTCTACTCACCAGTATAATACAAAATTACTACATTACTATAAACAAAACATAATTAATATAGGCCTAATACAATACAATACCTAATATAATAACAATTCCTTTTATCTTCCCAACACACCAATAATACACTTTTTCAAGTAAAAAACTAAGTAGCGTTGGTATAAAATGTTTGGAAACTATAATTGTTTTTTAGAATCTTGCTGCAATAGTAGTTTCTTTAATTCGAAACACACTTCACCGCTCACCATTAGAAATATTGTTAGTTGACCTGTACAGCAATGTTGGTTATTTGTGTGTGTGTGTCTCTGTCTGCCTGTCTGTGTTAGGCTAGTCAGATTTGTTTTTAGGAAAAAAAGAAAGATTAAAAAATAATAATAAAAATAAAATAAGATGTATGGAACTTCCCAAAGATTTAGTAACTTAGCATAATTACTAGCTATTGATTGTTTAGTTGTTTAAAGTGTAAATCATTATCATTCTTACCTCTGTTTCAGACATTTAATAGTATGAAATACATTTACAAAACCTGTATAGGCCTGTTAGGTCTATATATAGAAGACAGAGAAATACTTGCAGTTCAGCCTTTATCAAGTCAACGGAACACTTTATTTCTTACATCTGGTCACTTGAACTTCATAGCGTTGTAAAAATAAACCTCTGCATAATCTAACTGTAGTAGACTCCATGTTGAAAATAATTATTTTGCGAAAAAAAAAAAAAAACGTAGATAACTCTCAAATTACGGAAGACGTATTTTAAGGTAAAAAGACGTAAGAATACGTACAATCTGGCGACCCTGGTGTGTGTGTGTGTGTGTGTGTGTGGCCCGTTGTCAGGAAACTGTTGGAAATGTAACTTGGACAAGAGGTGTTCAAATTAAGTCCCCCCTCCCCCCCAGAAGAAATAAGTAAACAATAAACCTATGCGCATTAATGTGCCGAAAGACTGGAAACAGTGTTGATTGTAGATTTTTTTTATCGATTTAAAATGTTATGTATACTTATTTATGTATTCGTTCATTCATTCATACTACGTCTGTAATAATTCTAATTCCTCTTCATTTTTCTTCTCATTATACTGCCTTATAAATAAGTATTGTGATGCTTGAAAACTTAGTTTTGAGATTATAAGAAAATTACTTGTCAAGATAAGGGACAGGGTTTGGAATTGAACGGGTTACATCAGCTTGCCTATGCGGATGACGTGAACATGTTAGGAGAAAATCCACAAACGATTAGGGAAAACACGGAAATTTTACTTGAAGCAAGTAAAGCGATAGGTTTGAAAGTAAATCCCGAAAAGACAAAGTATATGGTTATGTCTCGTGACCAGAATATTATATGAAATGGAAATATAAAAATTGGAGATTTATCCTTCGAAGAAGTGGAAAAATTCAAATATCTTGGAGCAACAGTAACAAATATAAATGACACTCGGGAGGAAATTAAACGCAGAATAAATATCGGAAATGCGTGTTATTATTCGGTTGAGAAGCTTTTATCATCTAGTCTGCTGTCAAAAAATCTGAAAGTTAGAATTTATAAAACAGTTATATTACCGGTTGTTCTTTATGGTTGTGAAACTTGGACTCTGACTTTGAGATAGGAACAGAGATTAAGGATGTTTGAGAATAAGGTTCTTAGGAAAATATTTGGGGCTAAGAGGGGTGAAGTTACAGGAAAATAGAGAAAGTTACACAACGCAGAACTGCACGCATTGTATTCTTCACCTGACATAATTAGGAACATTAAATCCAGACGTTTTAGATGGACAGGGCATGTAACACGTATGGGCGAATCCAGAAATGCATATGAAGTGTTAGTTGGGAGGCCGGAGGGAAAAAGGACCTTTGGGGAGACCGAGACGTAGATGGGAGGAATATATTAAAATGAATTTGAGAGAGATGGGATATGATGATAGAGAGTGGATTAATCTTGCACAGGATAGGGACCAATGGCGGGCTTATGTAAGGGCGGGAATGAACCTTCGGGTTCCTTAAAAACCATTTGTAAGTAAGTAAGTAACAAAATTACTTGAGTTCAGCGTCTCGATTGGCGAAAGTGTTTTTTTAGCTTATTCTGTCTTCAGTCTATCCGTCCATTCGTGCACAGCGATTTTCCCGAAATAATTCTGTGAAAAAATCACATTTGGCATCTACATTTCAGTTCATGCTAGAGTAGTGCACATGATAGGCCACTTTTTTAACTATGAGTAGCATTTTATCTCTTCAAAATCGGGACTCATGATTTTCTTGTGAGTGTTCCAGAGAAACGAAATGCTTATGAGATTGAACACGTTGTGATAAAGATAAACAGTGGCAATGTACACTTTTAAAATATTTTGTGTCCACACCTGTGGAGTAACGGTCAGCGCGTCTGGCCGCGAAACCAGGTGGCCCGGGTTCGAATCCCGGTCGGGGCAAGTTATCTGGTTGAGGTTTTTTCCGGGGTTTTCCCTCAACCCAATACGAGCAAATGCTGGGTAGCTTTCGGTGTTGGACCCCGGACTCATTTCACCGGCATTGTCACCTTCACATCATTCAGACGCTAAATAACCTAGATGTTGATACAGCGTCGTAAAATAACCCAATAAAATAAAAATAAAAATATTTTGTAACAGCCGTTTCGTTGAGGGGAGTCTACATGCTTTTGGGTCGATTATGCAAGGAGCGATACTGGACTGCGACGTAGCAATATAGCTTACATAGCTGACAATAATACTCTAGTGGCAGATGGTGCTTTTCCAGCATTGTGTGTCGTTTTTCATTACACACAGTGTTGACATATTCATTCATAACACATATTAATTATGTTCACCGTTTAATTTCATATGATAATTGTGTCAGTGGGTCTTCTGCTTTAGCTTATTGTCAATATGGGCTATTCTCTGGATCCGGCAGCTGATATCTTCCAAAATCTTACATCTAGATTGTATCATTATACCTTCCTTTTTATATAGGCCTACGCGTTCTTTTACAATACATAATTTCACATGAATCGTTATTTTCAAAGGAAACTTTGATTTAATTTTAAACCCAAGAGACATCTGTTATTTACGATACAAGTGATTAAAATGACGTTTTACTTTGTGAGTAGGAATGTCCTACGAACAGAGTAAAATCATTTTAGCGTGTGTGTCGTACACTATTTTTTAGACAACCTTTCATTCGTGCTGGTATAAAGAATTCTCACTTCTCCACCGCTTGTATTCCCCCACTCATTTAACAGTGAAACTTTAACACATTATAACCAAGCGTTGGTATAGGTCACTGGTAGAACATTCGACTGCAGATCAAGAAATCCCCGGTTCAAACCCGAGTGTCTAGAATTGTTTCATATGATTATCTATATCAGTGATGTCAAAGCAAGCGCATTTTTCTAACTTTGACGACGTGCGCGGGCATCAAGCGCTAGGTATGCTAGGAGGAATAAGCAGCCTGTTGGATTAAGAAAACAGTGGTGCACAAACTTCAAACGGAACGTGAAATTTTATGTCGTTATTTTTATATGGCTTCTTTCTGTTTGTTATTTTCTATATTGTCTGTAAAACAAAAGCACTAACACCTATTTCTTATCCTAATATTGCAGTTGTGTTTTGAACGTTAGTAACATAATAAAGAGTAAAGAAGGAATATTCACACAAATTCCATAATAACTACAACTATACTGTACTAAGTGAATTAACCCATTTTAACCTAGTGTTACCATATGGTAACGCAGTGCAGAAAGGAATGTAACTTGCTTCATACACATCCTTAATTAATAAAACTGGAATTTTTGTTTGTGAATCCAAGCTACATGATTGGTTCTTTCTTATTACATTATGAAATTACAAATTTGTTATACCAGTTGGGCAAGAGCAGGTGTGCGATTTAGATGTTGCTTTCTCAGCAGCAATTTTGGAGAGCAACGAGAAGTAAGATAATTTATTTGTTACTTTGATTAATTTGATTGTAATATTTGTTGTGGTATTTTACTTATTGTTGTTTGAGTATTCATGTACATCAAGCGCAAGTTTACAATCCGTAACATTGTTGTGGATATAATACATTGTTTCTTACGTTACCATATGGTAACGCTAGGCTAATATGTTGTCACTCAGTCTTTGTGCTCTCTTGCTACTAACAGTAAGATGGAGGAGTTGCAAGACAGTACAAGTAACAAAACGTATGTTACAAACAGTGCGTGAAAGTGCATGAGATACTTTTGGAATTAGAAAACGAAAAATTAGAGCATTCTACATACAGCCACTAAAGCCCAACTTTGTATCTGACGAGAACTCTGCAGATGTAGAGGGTGGCATGTTCGACAACCTAAGTGGAAGGAAACCGGGTACTGAAGCTGGGGTTATTTTTGTTAATAGCGACAGAATAGGTGCACCAGATGATATTCCTTTTATAGAAGAAGATGAAGTTGAAGAGTCATCTGTGATAGAAAGAGAATGATACCGTCAACATTGCAATTGTGAAAATGGTGCCATCAGGGAAACGTAAGTGGATAAAACAGTATGTTATAACTTATTATAACAGTTCAATCGATTTCTCCAGAGAGTGACTTTTAAAGACAGAGATGTGACAAATTTTGTTTTCATTATAAAAATTCGCTTTATCTATGTAAAAACTGTTTTAGCCCATGTTCACATGGTTGTTAGATGTAGCTATACAAAATGCTTGGCAGCCAAGTAGAAGCTCTGGCTCACCACTGAATGAATTAGAATTCAAATGGGAGATTTGAAGAAGTCGGGGAGCATCCCAAAAGGCAAGGGATGACCGTCTACTTCAAAATACAGCGATATTGGAGCTACGAGAAGTGTCCAAAAAGTAAGTTTCCCTGGTGCCGTTTGAAGAAAAAAAAACGATTTTATGGAAAGATTTATTCGAACAGATACAGGAATTGTTGAGCTATTTTTTTCAACATATTTCCACCTGAATTGAGACTTTTTGTTACCGTGGTATCAACAGAGAGGCGCAAACGGCTGTCACACACTGGTTCCGATTCCAGGCGGGAGACTTACGTGGGACAAAAGTTGTTCCCACGGTGTGACAAATTTCTCAGTTCCAGTGAGAAATATGTTGAAAAATAGTTCAACAATTGCTGTATCTGTTCCAATAAATCTTTTCATGAAATTGTGTTTTATTTCTGTAAACGGCTCCGGGTAAACTTACTTTCTTTACGTCACTCGCAGAACATTTGATTATATAAGATACGATGGAATGGAACATCGATGATTCCGATACCCGGAGACAAAAGGCAGCGATGTGCTAGTGAGAATGCTCTTCCGACATACAGCTTCCTCAAAATTTGATGTAGCTCATGTTTTTTTGTTATATCATAAGAAATGTTTTACCTTACTACCGAAATATGTGAAAATCACACACAAAATTTATGTAAAACGTTATGGTACGAAAATGTGTTTTGTTCATACGAGTATTTTGTGACAATAATTTTATTATGTATATTTGTTCAGGTATTGTGAAAGTAATTTTCTTATTTTTGTATTTTTTGTATTATTTGTATGGAGTATGGTATTGTGTGGGGCAGAAAAGTGGACATTACGACGAAGTGAAGAGAAACGAATAGATGCATTTGAAATGTGAATAAGGAGAAGAATGGAACATGTTAAGTGAACAGATAATAAGAATTGAAGCCGTGTTGGAAAGAGTGGGTGAAGAAAGAATGATGATGAAACTGATTAGGAAGAGGAAAAGGAATTGGTTGGGTCACTGGCTGAGAAGATACTGCCTACTGAAGGATGCACTGGAAGGAATGGTGAATGGGAGTGAATGGTAAAGAGTTCGGAGCAGAAGAAGATATCAGATGATAGACGCCATGAAGATATATGGATCATACGAGAAGACAAACAGGAAGGCAGAAGATAGGAAACATTGGAGAATGCTGGGTTTGCAGTGAAAGATCTGACATTGGGCAGAACACTGAATGAGTGATGAATATATTATTTGTATGCTAAAGTTCAGTTAAGTTCAATAAATTGCTTGAAAGATGTCATTATAAGGCAAAAACTCATTCTTTGACAACATAATGACCTAGCGTTACCGTATGGTAACGCCATATAATTCCATATATTCGCTTCAACAATTGAAAACAAAAGCATTGTTGTGTTCAATTACATCCATTTAATTAGTCTATAACGAAATAAACGAAAAACTTGACGAAAAATAATTCAGGCTTTTAAGGGTTAAACACATCATTCATAAAGAAAGTGTTATGCAAAAGAAAGACATTGAATATGACATGATAAGTTGAAATTGATATTGATGGTATCTTTAGCCTTATAAAAGTAATTAAAACAATGTTATAGTACAAAGCGAAGTTGCCTAGGTATATGTTTTAACTGTAACTAATATTACATAATAAAACTCTTATCGCATTATGCTTTTAGGTGATATTGATGCGTAACTTTCTGTTATCATAATATTAGGCTAAATCATCTCGAAATCTGCTGAAACTATAGAGCTGACGTTTTACCGACATATAGGGCCTATGCACATATCTTTTGTTTGTGATGTAACAGTATTTGCTTTTTGTTAATTCATTTCCTTACAAACATTTTCCATGCGAATATTTTCAAACATTTTAATACACTATCTTCAGTAATACGTATTTACGATATATTAGATTTACGGAAACATTGTTTTAGTACCTGTAAGGCTACCAAACAAACATATCTGAAAATTTCACTTTTCTGTAAAAAAAAGTTGAGAAAATATTCCTTTTGAATAAAAAAAAAGCAAACTTGTGAAAAATGAGCATTAAAATTAAAACTTACATTCTTATAAAGTTATAATGCACTTATACTTCTCAGACAAATCTAAAAATTAACATGGATACAGTTTTAATAAGTTCTCTTCCCTTTATCCATTGAATCAGTCCTGTCCATCCCTTATATAGCTCGACCAAGCGGCATATACTACCTCTTTCGTCTGTCTCTTTCCTTTCCGCTGTAAAGCGGTCAGGTTCTCCTGGGCTCTAAAGCGCGCGCTTGCTCCTATGGGCATCAGTTGACATCACTGATCTATATCAATGAAATAGGTGAATTTTACTTAATTTGTGTACATTTTTTTAACAAAAAACAGTCATTTTTAAAGTAGACCTGCAGTTGTTTGAACCGCTTTTGCGATTGCTGTCAGTAACATCTGGTGGGAAAGAATGATTGACAATCGGCGCGAACAGTTGAAAGTTAGTGTTAAAAGTAGGCCCACTTATGCACTAGTGTTAAAAGTGTTTTTCGCACGCTACCGTATAATAGTAAATTTTTAACGCGCTTGTCTAGCCTTAAAAAATTTATTAGCTACAGCCCTGGACGCAACGGGGAAGTGGAACGGAACTCTGAAACTCCTATGTCCTTTTCGCTTCACTGATAAACGCTCAGTGGGCATTGTGCATCAGTGATGGATTTTAGACAACCAGCGAGAGCGAAAGTTCGTAAAAGCTATGATGCAATCCGTCACTGAGCAGTATTTAACTGCCGGTCTAGTCGTCTCAACCGGTGAAGAGGGAGTGAGGAGTTAAAGGGGAAATCGTATGACTCAGTTGAGCTAATAGCGCCCAGGCTTGATCTGTTACTTTTAGGAACGGCCGTCTAAAAATATAATATAAACAGCAGCGTGTACTCAGTCTTACCAAAGAAAATGCAGGCATAGTAATGTTGCTACTTACCTGAAAATACAGAGGCCACTTAATGCTACTACTATTGTTCCGTTCTCTGCCCTCAAACGCGTGAAAAGCAGTAATATAGTGGAAGTTCTTTAAGATTTCCTTTATATAAAGAGTGAGGAATAGGGTGGGTGGAAGAGAGAGAACTGTGAGAAAAAAAGAAAGTGTTTATAAATTTCAAAGACGTTGTAGGCCTAGTTATATATCTAGACAAACAATTGCCGCTGGTGTCGTGTACAAATTTGAAACCTCTCGCGCAGGTTCGCGCGATGCCATGCTATGGGAGCACAAATGGTTGTTTCTATAAAGCATTCAGAGTTTAGAAAATGCCATTGGGTATATAGGCGTTTTCTTAGCGGACATCCCCCCTTACTGTAATATAACTAAACTTATTTACCTATTTTGTAACGTACAATAAGTAAATCTATATACTGTAACTAAGCATTGCTTTAAATATAAACACCTTATATTGCTCATAAATACACTTATGTATTAGTTTATTTATATTTCCTATGACCGAATACATGGAATATTTTTACTTATGTAGTCGGTCTGGGTAGCTAGTCGGTATAGCGCTGACCTTCTGTGCTCGAGGTTGCGGGTTCGATCCCGGCCCAGGTCGATGGCATTTAAGTGTGTTTAAATGCGACAGGTTCATGTCAGTAGATTTACTGGAATGTAAAAGAACTCCTGCGGGACAAAATTCTGGCACATCGGCGACGCTGATAGCTATAACCTCGGCAGTTGCGAGTGTCGTTAAATAAACCATATTTTTTTTTACTTATGTTATTTTATATACGTTAGAAAATACGTAAATAATTTATTTAAATTATATTACAAAGAGGAGCATGTCCGCTAAAAAATGCCTATATATTCAGTGGTATTTTCCAAACACCCAACGCACTGTAATAATAATCCTCAGTGATTTGAGAATCAGAGGCGATATGACTTTTTAGAACTTTCAACTGCAGACACTGATTGCAGTTCCCTCATTCTTACATAATTCTCAATGACAGAATATTGTGAAAATGTGATTGTATGCATTGCTGTAATAAATCTAAAGACTCAATTTATGATATGTACCAGCAGTAAACAAATTCTCTTATTTTTTTTAACAAAAGAATAATGACATCTTGTCATACCATCTCTAAGATTATAGAAATTTGCCGCTTAAGTGAAAAAGCGATTATACAGATGTTGACAGAGAATAATGACATATTACCACCCAAGGGTCTCTCTTACATCGTGTGAAAACAATGTAACTTAACAGAACACTTGTACAATCTCTACAAATATAGGGACATATTTTTAGAAAATGGATCCCAGATTCCTCCCGAGAATAATATTTTAAAGTTATTAAACTGACCATATAAGTAAATAAAGAGCTACTGGCGTAGCTCAGTCGACTAAGGCCTGCCGATTCGGAATTGCGCTCGGGCGCGGGTTCGATTCCAGCTTGGGCTGATTACCTGGTTGGTTTTTTTCCCGATATCCCCAACCGTAAGGCGAATGTCAAGTAATCTATGGTGAATCCTTGGCCTCGTCTCGCCAAATACCATCTCACTATCGTCAATACCATCGATGCTAAATAATTAGTAGTTGATACAGCGTAGTTAAATAACCAAATAAAAGAAAGTAAGTTACTACATAAAGAGCAGATGTCAGCACACAGCTTAAAGTTATCAGTACAACACGTCTTTACATAAAGTTGTAGGACAACATTTAAGCTTAACGGAGTCAATAATAATAATAATAATAATAATAATAATAATAATAATAATGAATCAATAGGCAGGATGTTCTGTACACTAGGCCTGAGTTCTATTATATGACTAATTCATGCATGTGACGTTTATTTCATATTGTAGCTATGATAATAAGCTAATGCATGGTAGGCCTACTTATATACCTACTTACTGGCTTTTAAAGAACCCGGAGGTTCATTGCCCCTCTCACATAAGCCCGCCCCTATCCTGAGCAAGATTAATCCAGTCTCTACCATCATATCCCACCTCCCTCGAATCCATTTTAATATTATCTTCCCATCTTCGTCTCGGCCTCCCCAAAGGTCATTTTTCCTCCGGCCTCCCAACTAACACTTATTTTGAGGTCTCGTAACAAGCTGTTTTGTACGGTGATGGGTAGTTAGCCCTTCGCTCAACCCCCCAAGCTGGAGGACCACCCCTCATCGGTTGTCCACAACTGCTTATTCAATATATTCACAGCTACCCCCATATCTGGAGGCCGTCTCCTCTATCCGCAACCTGAGGACGCGTCATGCCGTGTTGATAGGGACCCACAATACATGGAGACCTACTTATATTTCAAACTAAAACATTATGTACGTGTTTTTATTTTACAGGTGTATATTATATGATATAGAAGCGGATAAATAATAATTGTTCGTTTCTCGTCCACCTCAAAGCAAACATGTGTTTGCAATATAGGCCTAATGTAATGACTTACATAGGCAGTGTTTTGTTGATAATAGTTCATACTAATAATGTTCTTTCCATCTGAACTATCACCATAATTTGTATTTCTGCTCGGTTTATATGTTGTCAAATAACTATACAACGTCTTTGGTTACAGTATCAAATTGCTACAGTTTTATTTCGTTTCATGTCAAACTAACTGCAACTAAGCTTGATTATGTCGCTTTAAATGTTAATAGGATTTTTTTTTCGTTTATCCATTCAGATTGGTTTATAAAATACACCAAACATATATTAAACATTCAACATTGCATAGTACAGGCGTCTGCTAGCCGGTGCTTCTCCCAAAGCATGGCTGCTGACGCAAGCTTCAATTTGTCCCTACTCTAAACTTCTGCACAGCCTCGGCTGTAGGGGCTTGATAAATTTCAACTTCTGATCGGTACTGATACTTACTTACAAATGTAGGTTTACCATGAGAAGAAATTCTATAGGAGGACATGGAATCTAAAATAAGAGGACAGTGCTGAAAGAAGGAGGACTTTCTAAAAATTGGTATGAACAAAATTAAAGATAAAAACAATGGCTCACTTTAGTTAGTTTTCTCACTAGTTGCTGGGTCAGTATTAAATATGTACCCTACTTATCGGTGAAGCTCACTTTGTGCACGAAAGCCTGAACAAACTTATATCTTGGTAACAAATAATTATGGAACTGTACTGTTCACAGGACATACACTTGAAATTATATTTCGCCATGATGATACCTCTAACTGTCTTCGTTAGCATGCGATTTCGTTCTTTTGTCCATTGAGCAGATATTAGGGAAAGTACTCTCTCAACACTTCCATTGTGACGTGGGATAAATAAATAGAACTGACATATTTTTAAGAGTTCTGAGAAAGTTTCAGTGCTCGCAGAACTACTGGAATTGAAGAATTTGCACCATTGTTTATCTAAACTTAAATCTTTGTCCAAATTAACTTGATTGGCATATCTTTGTACATTGCAGAATAAAATTGATAAAATAGTTTAGAATCATGAATAGTGACATTGTTAGAGTGCAAAGAATTCAATGCATGTCAATAGGTCATCATATTTTATGTTCTTTATGTGCTCCAGCTTCAATCATTAAAAGCAGTTAAATTCTTTCATGGGTTTTCACCATTTGTTTTAGATATTCTATGCATAATATCGCACATTGTTCAATATTCATATTAATTCTAGTTGAAATGCGAAGTGCCGGACATTTCAAATTTTTTTAAAATGCCTGCTAGACAGGATAAAATGATTGAAAAAGAGGACATGTCCTCCTTTTGCCGGACGGATGGTAACCCTATACAAATGTCGCAGGTTCATTGTCGCCCTCACATAAGCCCGCCATCGGTCCCTATCCTGTGCAATATTAATCCATCTCTATCATCATATTCCACCTCCCTCAAATCCATTTTTATATTATCCTCCCATCTACGTCTCGGCCTCCCCAAAGTCTTTTCACCTCGATCGGTACTGATATGTAATAATAATAATAATAATAATAATAATAATAATAATAATAATAATAATAATCCTGCTTTAGAACGATCTTAAACTACAGAGTGTCATTGTTTGCAGCTAATTCTTCCTTCTGAGTATAACACTCTTTGACATGAGGTCCGAGGACTAAGTCAAGTCGTAGCAGCGACGTACCGGTATCTGTATGACACGAAACGACATATTCCCTATGAAACCTTTATGCCTTAGCGATGGAGCTCTTGCTTGTCGCTAGAAAGACCGGGCTTCGAATATATGTAGACACAGCGCACTGCGAATAGGATGATTCCCGTGCTATTCCGAGGTGCAACTTGGTCTCTGAACAGCGATGCTTAATATTTCTCCGTGTGAATCTCGCGTTAAACCGAACGACACTTAGAAAAGTTCACGCTACAGGAGATCGACCATTTCCGTGCCAAAGGGTGTATAACATATTATTGCCATATACATGTAATTGTAATTCATTAATGTTCTTGTTACTTAAAATTTTCGATGGGGCAAGTTTAGTTGATCAGATAAAAAATAACATATATTTATTAAATTATTAATTCTTATTTTGCTTGTAAATTTGTACTGTGCTAATTGAGAATTAGTTTTAATAGAAGAAAGAGAAGGGAGTGATTTTGATTCATTTTAAAAATAAAAATATCCGCTCTTCTGTGTTTAGTATGTGTCGATATACAGTCTCCTGCATTTACGGAAATTTATTATTATTATTTTTTTACTTTTATTGAATTTCTATATAGATATAAGGAAATTTTATTGGTCATTTTTGAGCTACTGTATTTTTAGGCCATTAACGTCTGCCCCCTAAATATAGATCTAAGTAGCCTGTCAGTATTTCACAGGTAATCATTAGAAAATATTTTGCGTACTTATCATAGTTTTTATTTCATTTATTGTATTCATAAATTTTACATTAGGATTAAAGCTTTAAGATTTGAGTATAGGCCCTCTACGGAAATACAAACATATCTCATTGTCAAAATTTTATTATTTTACACTTTTCCTTACAGTCGTCTGTAGATAAACTTTATAAACTATAAAATAATAGTTATTTATTTTATTTGTCACTTAAATTGACCATTATTTGTGAGTGAGATGTTTATGACACGAATGCGTAGCGTGTCATAATTTCTCACGAACACATAATGGACTTTCAGCCACGTGTAATATGCAACTTTCACCTTAATGTGGTGACATTCCTTTATCACAATATTACTGACTGTTAGAAATAGGTAGCTCATTACTTCGCATAGACAAACATTTCATTTATATCCAATCGGTAACTTAGCAACCAAGGAATTTTTACATCATGCTAGGGTTTTAGAAGTTATCTATTATATTAAGGGAGGTAAATAGTTTTGATTAGTCGAGGACGAGTTTGCGTCCAAGCTATAGTGAGGACTGCAATTAAGTAGTCCGAGACTAGCATATTCTACTTAACTAACGAATTGCGTATAATGTTTTTTCCATTCCCATATATTACTAAAAGTATATTTCTTCATTTTACATGATTTAATATCAGAACTGTTGGGTGGGTCGTCGAGTTTTGAGTATTACTTCTATGTTGGTTGCTATGTGACTGTTGAAAGAAACATTTTCACTTAATTCCCTAGGGAAGTAACATGACTTTCGTCCCGTCGTCAATACCAACCTATATTATTACGGTAAAGTCCATTTTTTTCTCTGAAAACAAGCTGATAACAGCATATTTACGGCAGTGCGAGTAGAAAAACAATAATTCATTATTGGTAAAACAATATTAGACTATATAACTTATAAGAAGGAAAACAATTAGGCCTACAATAATTACTAAGATAAGATAAAACCTAGTACAGTATATTACACGTGGCTGAAAGTCCATTATGTGTTCGTGAGAAATTATGACATAACTTACACGCTACGATTTTGTGTCATAAACATTTCACCCACAGTCACAAATAATGGTCAGTTTTAGCCACTTGCAAGATAAATAATTATTAGTTCTGCAAATATGTTAAAAATAAAAATTGTAATGCGAGACTATATGACGTAAATGAAACTAATTTAATTAGTTCAGACAATTTTTGAGAAAGATTTGTTATAGCACCTATAGTCGCGACGCTGTTATTCCCGGCGTGACTCCTCCTCTTTGCTTACTTCTTAGGAAGTGAAGGCTCTATAAAGTGTAGGTAAGTAGTATAGTTCGCCATTTTTGTTCTTTCGTTGCCGAGCTACCAGACGAGGGCTCTATTTGCCACACCGTTAAACATTATCATGTCGTAGCTCCTGTGATAAATCAAACGCAGTCTATTTCAGCAAATAATTGAGCGGCAAATAACGTCCTCGTGTGCTTTCTGCGAACGCCAACGAAAGAGCCAAAATGGCGGGCGATTATATTAAGTATTTATTGAGCTTTAGGAAATGCATAACGTCATCAGCGAATCACAAGACGCACACGTTTAAATGTAGCCGACCTGCAACATGATTGGCTACCGGAAATAAGATTGGCTATCTTTTTTTAGTCACAATGTTCATTTGGACCTATTGTTTCCACTCAGTTGTTCACAGACATAACATTGTGATATCTGTATTTTGGACATAACAGAACCAGAGAAGCAGTGGTAAAAGCATCTGTAGAACGCTAATGCGGTTTACATCCGATGTGTCGATTTTCTTCCGCTTTCGATACGATTTTGTTTTTTCCGTTTACTATTTTGCTTGCTTCGTGTTCGATCACTGATGAATGTTCTCATACAGCACATCTCTCGAGTAACATAGAAAGAAAAGATGTGTTCCTATCAATTTCTCGCTAACGTTGTCAAGATAATATTTCATATTCGTATCTCTTTTGTGTAACGCAGAAATTAAAATAATCGAGATGAATGTTATCTCGTACACTCACCATTATGAGTGGTGACAGAGGTGATAGAAGTGTTGTAGACTGAATGACATCCATGCATTTTCCGTGTTTACCTTGCATTTAATTTCTTTATAATATAAATATGTTTAACTTGACTATTACACTTTTACTACGTCACACTGCTTTTGACCAATAAAACGGTGCAATAGGACGTCTTTCAACTAATCATGGCTGCTTATCGCACAATTTTATCGCGTCCCTAGCATTTGTTTAATTTTATCGCATCCTTAGCATTTGTTTATTTTTATCACTACCCTAGCATTTGTTTTTTTGTTTGCCAACATTTCAAACTGCATTGGTCTGGACGTCAAAAAAAAAAAAAAATTACAAACCACTCCAGTCGATGCACAGCACTTTCAAATATGACTCGCATTGGCATTCAAGAACAAGAATTAATAAAGATTACTGGTCATAGCTATGCATCTTCCCTGAAATCCTATTTACAAATAAATGAAGAGCACCATTCGGAAATCCTGAATAAGTTGAGGAATACACCATGTACATCAACGAGTTCCACTTCTTTTACGTACACGTATAATATAACATCAACAAAACCACCAGCCACTAAAACATTCAAATTTTAAAATTGTACTTTCAATAATTGTTCCTTTTAAAATTATTAATGTTTATTTTTTATTTCAACATCGTTAATTAAAACTTTTCTTGTTTATTTAATCATCCCTAATTAAATTTTTGTAACACTTGTTTATATTATTTAGGTTATGTTATAGATTCTGCTATATGGTATTATGAATAGTCTCGTATCGGAGATTGTTTAATACTAAGATTTATTGAAAATCATCTGTCAAGCGACGTTGATTACTGGGATCCGGATAATGAAGTGGAATGCAACTGTTTTAATAAAAATGAAATTGAATCAACATAGCCTTCTTGACTGGTAACCGTCTACAGAGTTCAGTGAAGATTCCATAGTTGGCACAACTGATAACAATAAAACAACTAAACATTGTATTTTCGTAAGTCAATTAATATTTTATTGTATTGGAGTACTTCGTTACTTCTAATCTTCATATACTTTCTTCTAATCGTGTAATAGTCAATTAAATCCCACTCGAGTTTTGATTTTCTCTAGATAAATCAAAACTTCTAGTGAGATTACTGTTGATAAATTACTTTGTGTGTTTTAACCCACTTGTGTTGTATGGTTATTGTACTTATTTAGAGAGAAGCCTTGAGACTGTATAGAAGCCATGGTGGTGTAAGGTTAAGCAGTCAGGCGTTGTATTAAACTACCGTGGCGATAATGTTGTTCTCTAATTAGTATGAATAAAAGCTACGAAGTATATAGGCCCCTCGTTCGCTGGACCTCACACTCGTAGATTTTTTCTATGGGGACACCTAAAAGCACAGGTCTATTGCAATAGGCGACAAAACATTGCAGTCCTTAGAATACGAATCATTGCTGCTAGCCATAATGTGACATCACAGATCCTATGATGGGTACACCAGGATACAGAACGGCATCTTTACAACTGCATACGCTCTGAGTGAAGGAAAATCGAACATGAGGTATAAAGAACGACAGCATTGAGGCGTGTGTTGTACGTAGTGGTACCGGAGCGCCATTGTTTACTAATCTGAATGTAAAGTGAAAGCAGAGCGAGAGACGGAATGCCCTGCGAAAAGTGCATATTAATTTACTAACATCATATATCAGCAGTAGTACAGTATTAGAGCAAAATAGGATTTTTGTTTTGTCAAAACATTAATGCAGTTTCAGTTTACTGTAAAATTCACCTTGAATTTTTATTGCGGTATAGGGACATTACATGGTATTGTCACATTTCTAACATTTTGCATTTTATTAGGGCAGCAACCAGGAAAAATCAAACTAAACTACGTTAACAAAGACAACACACACGCTACATATTACCCGTACAAGGTGAGTGAGGGCTTGGCAGATGAGCGCGCCAGTTGTTCTGTTTACGAACGATACTGTCCTGCAGGCAGTACAGTCAGATTACAGAGGCAACTAAAGCAGCAGATACTAACGCAACGTCATATGATGCGACCACCCAACGTATTTATCTGGATTTCATGGCATCATTTTTGCTTTCAGATAAGAAAAAATCTTGTATCGTTACATGAATAAAATTTTAAGTTAACAATTATTAATGATCCTACTTAGTTACACATAATTTTAGTTACTTGTTATAAATAATATATTTCACTAAACACAATATATAACGTCCCACCGATGCATTTATACTCGTAACACAAAATGAGTATAACTATCATTATCAATATTATACAGTAATTATACTTTGAACTGCACCCATTGTATTCTTCACATGACATAATTAGAAACATTAAATCCATTTGAGATGGACAGAGCATGTAGCACGTATGAGCGAATCCAGAAATGCATGTAGAGTGTTAGTTGGGAGGTCGGAGGGAAAAAGACCTTTGGGGAGGCCGATGGAAGTATAATATTAAAATGAATTTAAGGGAGGTGGGATATGATTGTGGAGACTGGATTAATCTTGCTCAGAATAGGGACCGGTGGCGGGCTTATGTGAGGGCGGCAATAAATCTCCGGATTCCTTACAAGCCGTAAGTAAGTAATTACACTTTGAACATAATTCATTGCTATAATACTTAATGTTTTTATATAGGCATAATAGTTTCTGTCACATCTAGTACGAAGAGATTACGTACCATTGCCACGTTCGCGAGCTGTCCCGGTTTCTGACCTACAAAGCGGGATGATCTATTGCTCTTTAATGTATGCTGCCGATAGTCCGTCTTCGCTTGCAATTTCACTCAATGGGGATATATCTGAAATACTTTTGTCCATTATTTTCTTTCGCTGCCGTTTCAGTCTCCGAACCAGCTGTTATGGGCGTTGTTGCTTCATCTTCTCCGTGTGATTTCTCACTGCTAATGATCCCAACATTAATAATAATTTTTCCAGTTCCTCCTTCTATCAGTACATCGCATCTGAATTCATTGTGTGAGTTATGAAATTCGAAGTAAATTTTATTGCAGTAAAAAAAATAACCCATACGGAACCAGTTGGATGTAGTAAATAATAATATCAGTCACTAAATTCATTATTTTAATTTGATTCCAATGTATAGGGCGAGTCAATTTGCCTGTTTGATATTAAAAATAGAAATTTTTACAGAAAATACTACTCTGCCAGATTAAATAAATAAATAATTATAAATTATTATTATTAATATTATTATTATTATTATTACTATTATTATTATTAATTGGTTTTGTACAAGAAGAACCATTTTCTTCCTACTATAGAACGTTTTAACAACACTTTCAATAAATCTTTAATGCCATTCTTTCATATTCTAGAATGTAACAACAGTGAAATTTTAAATCTTACAACCTTCCTCATTAATACAGTGTTGACACTTGTTAGTGTAAGTACAGACGCATAAAATCTTAAGCGATCAACAAAAAATTTCTCCAGTACATCATATAGTGATGATACTTAGGGCATATGTAGACATAAACCGTCAATACCGACAAAATGTTAGACAATAAGATTTAAGGCAAAATGATCATTTTACTGTAGGCCTATTATGACTTTCATTCCATTCCGTTCCATTCCGTAATACCAGATGAAAACTTAAGTTTTTCTTTGTAGTAGCTTTTCAGAAACTAAAAATTATAGAAAATAAGTGACTTAAGCCTCATTGGTCATGAACCGAAGAATTATGAAAATAAAAAAATAAATAAAAATTTTACTTTCAGTAGACCTATACGATAGTCTTTAGACCTCCTGTGACTCAGTGAAAAATGTAATCAGAGACCTAATTTTTGTACTGATTATAGTAGAGACTACAAGACAACTTCTGTACACACGTTTTGAATTTCTGAATTTTTTTCGATAGCTCTAGTGTACAGGCCGACTGAGAGAGAACACGAATGTATTCAGAGCCACAGAGCCACAGCAGATAGACAGTTTAGATCGCAGAACCGCCGGGACCTCTCTCGCCATGGACTGGTAATATCCAGGATACTGCAACTCCAAATTAAACCACCACAGATACCTCCACAATCAGACCTGATGACACTGGCCCTTCAACCGGTATACATAATAATAGCCCTGATCATGCAAAATTGCTTTCACATTTGTTTTTTCACATTCGAATCAAGTCCCTTGCTAGCTTTTCTCGTATTCTTTCTGTAGTAGGAACACATATCTCAGTTTTATATAAAAAATTGTGCAGTGTTCTCGTAATAGCATAAATCTGTTGAAATTGCCAATCCTAGTTACTGGTTTTTTACGTTGGCGTTTTTTTATTTCGGTGTACTGAAAGAACCTGAAGTTGACTTTAGCTTTTGTTCCTCATTTTTAATTTTCCTTGCTATGCGTAGGCTACACCAACTACCCGTTCCCGAACTTTGCTTAACGGGATTGTTACTTCCCGTTTTTCTTATCATTCTCCATAAAACATAGGACATTATATTGTTTCCCTAGTCTGGCTTCTCAAAACCTTTCCTTTCAGCTTTGATGTTATGGAAGTCATTTTTGTGTCTTAAACAACAAAATCTAAAACTGTTGTAAATTCAATAATAACACTTCAACACTACTTATTAGAACCGAGACTTCCTCCATTGACTGCCTTAAACCAGCTGAACTGACCCGATATTTTCTAATTTGATCGTATATTTAATGGAGCAACCCCTTCCACTATCCTCCCCTTCAACTCTTCGAAATCCTACCGTCAACCACAGGCATACAGCTACTTCGTAGATCAACTAGCTAACGATCGGGTGAGTAACATAATATTTTCAGTTATGATGATCATTATGTAAGTCTGTTTGATATAAAAATGTACTCTTCTCTTGATGGCATTTTCATTTACTGTGCCAAATATTTCTCCACTTGTTCACTGTGGAAAAAGGCAATTACGTTCAACTAGCCATTGGTCTCTTGCCAAATAAGACTCAGAAAACGTAATGTTACTTATCTCTTGCATCTGGTCAAATATACAGACACAACGGAGAGAATTGTTTGCCCTCAGACAGTTCTTATGGGTTTTGAGCTTGCCATACATATTTCCGTAGGATGTATTTGGCCATTTGCTTCTTCACACGGTTGTCTCGTTAAAAATCAGTCCTATCAAAATTTTGTACAGAATAAAACATGCCAATTTTCATAGAAATCAATTCAGACTTTATCGAGTGAAAAGGTAACAAAAATACAGAAAGACAAACAAAATTTCAAAAATGCGATTTTCGGCCTCAGGATACATGTTGACACCAATTATTTTTGTAAAAGCGAAAATTACCGGAAAAGTTTAGGTTACAATTTTATTATATAGCTAGTGGCATGAAGCAACAATAGCTGCTTGTATATTGTATGACTATTGAAAAATGAATAAATGTACAATTTTATTATACTAAAAAAATTGAGCAACACTACACAATACCATTGTACAATGTCAATGTCATTGAAGGCAGCAATTTGATCCAAACAATTCTTTGAATAAAATCTAACTTTACATACTGCATATGCGAACAATTGAGTCAAACACAACACTGATTGAATAACGTAACTTGATAAAATTAGAATGAGACTTATTATTATATTACAATAATATTTCTTTGTAAACAATTTTTTTTTGTATACGCTACATCATCATATTGGCCTTGTTTACTTGTATTTCTAATGACAACTTGTATATCATGTGGATTCTTGACACGGCTGAATGCAACATACAATTGTGCCACTCAACATCACCTTCAAGCAGATACGTGCAGCTCCATTGCATGTTTCATAGGTTATATTATTGTAGCTGCGCAACTCTGCAAAGCATGAAACAGTAACATCCGTATGTGAAATCGATTATAATCATTTGGAGCAACAACGTACATTCTTCCAGTTACTTTGGCATGTCTTCTTTGCCGTGGAACTCATTTATAGTCGACAAATCTGTAATGCTTTGGAATGTCAGTATACAGGTATTGGCGAGCATTTGGATCTCGTTGATTAAAGTCAAACCATGCTGTTTTTGTTGTACATTTTGATTCTGAAGCTTGAATTGCAATCTGTTCATCCCTTCTCGAATGTACACATTGTGGTATCCATCCCATGGACTCCTAAGCGAACAATTGTATGTAATTACTTATGAATTTCGTTAGAATAAAGATGCAAAATGCATTCATGAGAATTGACATATCGCATGTTGGCATAGTTTACAATTTCTTCATATTGCAGTTGTTGATCATCATTCATATTTCTCACAAATGGAGTACATGAGAATTCATAGCATTTATAGACATATTTAAATAGATATTTCACTGAACGTACACTAGAGAAAATTTCGACATTTATATGAGCATTGCACTTTAACAGTAAAAATGAATTATAAGGAACAACATCACGGTTGTCAGTGTGGTGGACTTCTTTCTGTGCTCGCATTCCATTGTTTCGACTGCGATATTTTGGATAACCATTATGATTTTCAACCGTTACTTCAGAAAAATCTTTCTGGTAATTCTTTGAGCAATGTCCATCAACCATGCAAGGTGCATTAGGATTGCGAACACCACAGGGACCATGAATCATACTTGGAAGAACATAGTAATGAAGTTTTAGAAAATGTACTGGGTCTGGAATTTCAGCGCGCGCAGAAAATGTACTGGGTCTGGAATTTCAGCGCACACACACGCACACGCGCGCGCCACAATCTCTGGTACGGACGTCAGACATCTTACCACTCGGCCACACACAGCTCCTAAGGTTGACTACATTGTAAACGGACGACTTTCAACGAAGAGACACCACCGCAATGCCTTGAAGTGCAATTCGTTTACACGAGTGAACCGCGCGATAGGCCTTAGCATTTCTGTCGACCAAGAGTCGGCCCATTCTTTTTGCCGTTAAGTGTACATAAACAACAACAACAACGAACAGCATTTCTCAGAAGATACCATTTTTGTTGCTTTGTGAGTAAACAATAGAATATAATATAATGTTTTAAGTTCAATCATTGAGATTTATCTAATTTGCAAATATTTTATTTGTTATAACATTTTAGATGGAATATTAACGTTTTCGCCTTTTTTTTTTTTTTTTTTTTTTTTTGGCATCATCAGATATTGTTAAAATGAACGAAATCTAAAACTTTAACCATTACAATGTACATAGTAAATATGCATGACAAGAGTAGTGGACTTTTCATGAGTTCTATGTAACCACATCTTGTTGATGAAAAGATTTAATTTTGAATTGATTTCCGGGAAATATAAATTTAGAAGCTATAGATATGACTTCTGGTGCATATAACTCATGTTACAATACATTTTGTTGGAGAAAACACTTGTTATAAAATAATTAAAATAATTGACAAGAGCTGTATTTTTAAAATAATTGACAATAGCTGCAAAATAGATAAATCTTATTGATTGAACTTAAAACATTTTATTATATTCAATTAGATTTATCTGAAAACAAAATTAATTGAGGGGCTTAGAACAAAAAGCAGGCAAGTGACATTATTAAAAAAATGAGGTAAGTGCGTGTTGTGATAGCCCAAAAGGATGTTTCTTTGGGATAAAATCAGATAAGTGATCACACTGCAGTGCTGCTATATGGGCATCATTTCACCAAACTAGTGTATAATATTTCATTGCATGTAGAACTTTAACTGTAATTTCCTCCAAACTAGGTTTCTGTCACTTACCTGCTTTTTGTTCTAAGCCCCTCAATTGTAAAATAAACAATAAAATTTAGAAAAAAAGTTTCAGTAAAAGTTGTTTCTTTTTAAAAGTAGTTTCCAATGGTACCGTGAATGACGCAGGTTTTCATTTGAAATTCCAAGTTGACTATAGGGTGCCATTAAAAAAAAAGTGTTATTTTTTTGCTACACGGATGGACAGGAGTTTAAAAACATAAGTTAAAAATCTAAATTCTGCGCTTTTTCACACTTCAGGATTTTGCATACGTGTAGAATAGGACTAGAGGTACTTAGCATAGCCTTTATATAAAATTCAGAGAAAGGAAATTTCGGACTTTTTTTGTAGATCTAGTTCAAAATGAAAAACTTATAGTTTTTAAATTAACATTTATGCCCCGTGAAAGTGTGTAATAAATTTAAAATATCTTATTAGTCATCAACAAATAAGCTTATGTTATGAGAAAGTACAAGTCTTCCTCTATAACATTCTTTTTTACGTTATAAAAATCTCAAACCATACTCCAGTTACACTGCTTCTTCTAAGACATACTACCGGGTAAAATCGACTAGCAACGCGATACGTCATATCATGAAAGATAACAAAGTTCAAACTTCCGCTGAGTCCACAGATTTGTTGCCGGATGTCAAATGAAAGATGGTGACACTTTATTGTTTTATTAACGATATTAGCGTTTGTTTGGTGATATTAAGTTATAATCGTAAAATGAATTTTTGTCCAGGCATAACTGAAAGAACTTCACACTGTACGTCGTCTTCTTCAGTTCTCCACCGCTACTCATAAGTAGAGACGGGCAAAATATGAATTGTCGTATTCTAAAATATTCCTTTTAGTAGTATAGGAACGAGAAATTTCAGAATGCAGTTAGCGCCAAAAATAGTTTCATATTTCATTTTTTTTTTGGTAAAATTTTCACGTTTCGTAAAAACCTTAAATTCTTTTTTATGTTTTGCAAGATATTATTCTCCTTCGTTAATTCTTCCATAATTACCACTTATCCGGACTTTTCAGATATTGTAAAGAGTCAATAGAGATGTATTCTAGAAACACTTGAAAAACCCAAGCCATCCATTCCATCAACGTTCCGGGATTCTCGTGGTCAAGCGAAATGTTTAAATTCACCTTCAGAGTCATTGAACTCGTAGCATCAATAAATTCGTGAAGCTAGAACGAAATAAGTGGTTCCAATTCCACCTTTGCTTATTCTTTCCACATCAAATTTAATTTCTTACCCATTTCTGTCCCTCTCCACTCAATTAGGGGGTAAATTCGGATAAAATAGTGTCATATTCGTATTCTTTGATCCGAAAGATCTCCAGATATCAAATTTGGTCGAGATCGGACGATATGAGGTTTCTCACCCCTTCTGCCTCATCTCCAGTTTACCTTCGGCAGTGGTCATATCGATCCCCCGATTTACGAGTAAGTGCGTGTAATTTCTTTTGTGCGAGATCGTGCGTATTTGCTTGCTTTCCGCACAAAACCAATACGCGGTAAGTGTGAAATACCACATTCAGTATTCCCAACGTAACACACATAACAATTTCCCTATTCTTACCGCTTAAGCGTAATATTCATTTTACTGCTTTAGGCTTTTTACATATTATTTTTAAAGACGTTCAATATAGTAATAATTATAAATTGGAAACTTACCACTGCAATTTCACCTAAATTGCACTGTTAATTATTGTTTTTAAATATTTGCAAAAATTAAGTAAACTCTACAACACCACAAAAGTTACTGCATTTGTAATGCAAGTAACATTAAGGAAGCCGTGAAAAAAATCAACAAGATTCCAGACTCGTCATAGACTGGGGAAAAAAAAAGACAGACGTATATCACGGCCTGCTGCAGTATAGTAAACACAGAAAACATTTTATAGGAACAATGTTGAAGATAGATATATTTGTTTTCCAAAGTTACCGTCATTGAATAGAAACCAAGATGGAGATTTCATTGCAACTAATTAGAAATTCGTCTTTCAGGTATGTAATAAACGATCTTCGCACAAAATAATGTACGATACACGAGCGGTATGTTTGTTTTCATGTTCTCGGAAATTAAAAAAGCTCAACTACGTTTCGCTTTTTCAATCTTTTCCTCGAACATAAAAACTTCAACATACCGCTCTTGTAACGCATATTACTATTTATGGGACACCTATCTAAAAAGTAAGGTATGTGCCTACGCAAACAAACCGAGAAACTTTGAACAGCTGAAGACAACAATTTTGAAGAAATTTCAAACATCGCAGTCGAAATGTTGCAAAGCGTAATGAGAAACTGTAAAAATCGATTGCAAGAATGTATGCACGCTGGTGGAGGGCATTTTCAAGAAGTAGGTACATACAAATGGCATACTATATTTTATATTTTCATATAATACAAGTTAATTTAATACAATATCTAAAGTTTCATTTCACTATTTAAAATTCTCCCGTTTCTTTCGCCCGTTCTGTATTTTCGTAATAAAATTATATTTTTGTAATAAAAAAATTAAGAAGTTAAAATTGGTTCGGTAGAAACTTAGGTGTTGCACGCGCACAGACGAACGAAGGAAAACGTGGACCTTATGAAGTTATAATAAGAATTTTGCGTATATTCTGTGCACACTGACATGAATTGCATTTCATGCTGAAGTTTGTACTCCGACTGTCTTTTCTGTAGGCAGGCGTTCTGAAGGGAATAGTGAGAGTTATCTTAATATTTGTCTCATGTGTCTTGTTTATAAAATTATAATTTATTAAAGAAGCACATTTGCCACAGTATTCACTGAACGAATAGAAATGTGTAAGTTTTTTTTTTTTTTTAATATTTCATCGGTCTGTCTATAGAAATTCTGTTATTCTGTTGTACTTGTATGACAGGTGACAGAACGATATCACCTACCGAGGAATCCATATGATTAGCAGAAAGATAACGCATCCCTGGGAGCGACAGAAAGGAAGTGATGACTATTTCCGAACGGAAGAAGCGATAGTGCCGTGCAGAATAAACTTTCTCGTAGACCAATGATTTTCTAGCCGCTTTAAGTGATGTGTCAGTACTTTAGAGCACACCACAGTTCTGCTTGTTCGCAGTTTCACAAAATTGATCGAATATTAAACTAAACACGTTTCAGAATTATTTTCCCTGTGAGGTAATTTATGCAAATTATCATTACTACTACTACTACTAATAATAATAATAATAATAATAATAATAATAATAATAATAATAATAATAATAACAACAACAACACTAGCGAAGAACTGTTCTGCGGTAAAAAAGAAAGCTGGTTATCAGTATGGAAACCGATGCCTTGAGTTCGAAAATAATTTCTTTTTTATGTATCACGTCTAGTTTTGTCGCAATTTAATTTTTTCGATATGTATCGCCGCGCAGTGTTCACTATACGTTAAGCTGAGGTGCCCCCTCGGTGATGGCACTAAATATCCACAACTACATATTTTTGTTCTAATATTTATCTTAGAATAATTTTTCATCACCCCATTTCCTTTTTTACTTTGCCGGGAAGTTGTTCTTTACAGAAAACCCTAATATACAGTTCTTAAATCTTGTCAGTTGAGCAGTTGACTTAAAGGCCCATTCACAATGAAAATTAAACATAAACATAACGTAAGCATAAAACCTTGTGTCCATGTTATTTAATGAAAGCATTCACAATGAATTACATAAGCATAAACTTATTCTTAATCATAAGACGTTAACATGAAAGTTTGCAAACTCCAAACTTTCATGCTTATGTTTATGCGATTTGGAAACAGTACACAAGCGGAAAGCGTGTTTTCACTTTTTGTTTAACATCTCATGGGCTTTGCCTACAGGCAATATTTTGATCTATTGGCCGTGATGATAGCTAGGCGCGCAACATGGAATCATATGACGAAAAGTTGATTATTTTACATCTCCGTTTCTTTGATTTCAAGTATTGAAAGCCATATACTGATGCCATTGTAGCTATTAGAAACATAAATTGAATAGCTACATCGTCAGTCATTGTGCAATTCTCCATTTTTATGTAATAGATTCTGTAGTTTTGTTGATTCGGTATGTTTGTTTCCACACACGTGTTATGTTTACGTTATGTTTAATTTTCATTGTGAATGGGCCTTGGCTACTTAAGTTTGTGGCATATGTTTATGTGCTTATGTTAATGTTTACGTTATGTTTAATTTTCATTGTGAATGAGCCTTTAGGCCCATTCACAATGAAAATTAAACATAACCGTAACATAGACACAGAAGTTTGCGCCTAGGCTACCAAATGGGATCATTCACAATGATTCACATAAGCATTGGCATAAACATTACCGTAAGACGTTAACATGAAAATTTGCAAACTCCAAACTTTCATGCTTATGCTTACGTGATTTGCAAACAGAACACAATCGTGGAGCGCTGAAGTATACGACAGAATATGAGGAAATGGCGTCGTTGTTATGTTTCCATGGTTACCAAGTATGTTTGCTGTTATGTTTATGTTCCCATCGTGAATGATGGTATGACTTCTTGATTTTACCGTAACGTTTATATTCTTAATTTAACGCTTACGTTATGTTTAATTTTCATTGTGAATGAGCCTTTACTTCTGTGAACACGTGTGAATTTTGTTACAATGGTGTCTCTAGAATCGTAGTGCAAAAGCGTGATTTTAAAAACTGAATATGGCGAGTACACCAGGATTGCGTAGGAACAATGTGTAGAAAATCTTCAGAAGTTTTGTTATGTTTGTGGGTGTTATATGTTCGATGGAAAAGTAGGCTACGTAAAATAGATTCGTTTGTGAAGAAGCTATATTTTGCGTACTTCAAAGTAAAAGTTGGTGACATGGATAAATCATTTTCTACTCATAGTGTGTGTGACAGTTGTATAGAAGGATTGCGTTACTGATATGCAGGAATACGGAATGCAATGCCATTTGCTATACCAATGGTGTGGAGTGAGCAGAGGAATCACTGTGATGACTGTTATTTTTGTATATGTAATGTTACAGGTTGCAACAAGAAGAACAAGAAATCAAGTATCCAAATCTTCAATCAGCAGACTTTCAGAGCGAATAGCTTATGTTGTATGTAACAAAAAACTGTAATACCATATTCGTGGAAAGTTCATAGTTTTCTAAGATAGAATGTTTTTCCCAAATGTTTAACACCCTGTTATTCGGTAACTATTGCGAGTAGGATCATAGTTTTTGTCCATATTGACAGAAAATCTAATAAATAATCATTTATCCCTGTGGCATATTTCAGTAGTGTGAACGGTTTCCATGTAAATTTAATTTAAAAACCACTAATTTCATGACACTGAACGATGCGAACAGATTGCAGCGTCGTAGCGAGAGAGGAAGGTTCGCGTAAGAGACAGATCTGAGTTCGTTGATCTCTTACATCTGTATTACGAGGAAAAAGTACGTAAGTAATAGGTTTATTCAACACCATTTTATTTATTTAACGAATTTGAACATTTTCGAAGTATTTATGTAGACAGTGATAATGCCATGTAAGTGCTAGACAGTTTAATCATACAATTTTCTAATAATAGATTTCATGATTTTAACAATTTGGAGTCCATCGCTGTGGATTAACTGTTAGCATACCTGACCGTGAAACTAGCGGGCCCGGGTTCAAATCCTGGTTGGTGGTTTCCAAGACTCGAACCGAGTGCGACGAGTGCTGCTTGTGCTCCGTTTGGCCATAGCTGCGTTAACCTCTCCATCTCTCCGCTCGTTTCCGTTCTACAGCCTGTCTTTAATAGCTCTGCGGGTTGCATCTTAACTAGCTTGGGGATCATCATATTTTGCCCGATACGCCAATAAATGAAGACTAAGGGTGTAAATGATATAACCCATATACACATATCTCTCACGTTTTACTTCAGACAAAAGAGGGTTATATTTTTCAAGTGGCATGATACATCAGTCTATTAACATATTCACATAATTTTTCAACCAAATGAAATGTAATGTGACTTAATTTGGAAAACATCAGATCAATAACAGTGACAAACCACGAGGATCCTGAGTTCTTGAAAACAGGAATTTCTGAGTGTTTGAAAAATAGCAAATTATATGTAAATTAAAAAAAAAAACTATACGAAACTTGTGTTCAAACTAAACATTTTGAATCGTGCCCGTAAAACATTAATCAAATATACTACATATTATTACAATAATTATATATATATATGATAACAAAATGTATATCAAACTAAAATATTAGAATTTAAAATAAAGATAGATCTCAATGTTAAGGGTTACTACTTTTACTCCTGAGGTCTTCGAATATAAAAAAATGAAACATTAAAAAAATGGTTGGTAATAGAAAGATTTTGACTATATTTTTGGAATCTGCGGATAAAAGTACATCAAAAGCAGCAGAAATTATACATTTAACAAAATCACTGTTGACCATTGTAATTAGGCCTACTTGTGCTTCAACATTTTTGTTCGTTAGAAAGCACCTTGTCACCTCTAATGCCTCAAAGACTATGAGCCGTCAATCGAGCCAATAGCATGTGGACAAAGTATTAAGTCCGTGCCTCTTTTTGTTTGCTTCATGAAGTCATTGATTAATTAATTTATTTGAAATAAAGCCTCTAAAGTAATGTGGGCATTAAGTACTCCATATCAGTTTTGTTTATTATGCTCCCTGCCCATTAATAATATACAATAATAATGCAATGCTATATAATATCGTTTATATTAGTTAAAACATTACGTAGAGTATTGCAATTTGAATATAAAAGAATTTAAAATACCGGAGCCGGGAATCGATCCTGAGACCCCGGGTTAAGCCGCTAGAATTTTACCACGGAGCTACTGGCTACTAACTGTCGTCGCGTATGGAAGTAATAAAATATAATATGTTTACTTTTAGGCCATCAAAAAATAATGTGACATTAAATATTTCAATTTATTTAAAGACTATTTGTTTGAAGCATTAATTAAAATCTCCGAATTCACATACTTACAGTAAGGTATAAATAGTAGTAAATAATATCTTTAATAGACCATACCATTTAGTAACTCAAATTAATATGAAGCCATATGAAAAGGGTGTTTATTTCTTTACATGTAAAAAAATATAAAACAGTTGATTATATCGGGATTCGAACAGTCGATCCCATATTCTATACATAAACCTTTACCCACTGAACCACTCCGCTTGCCTACTGCAATACAATTTTCTTCAATTTTTCTTCGTTCCGGGTAGAAACTACTGTGCCTATACAGGGTTAGTTAAAAGTCCCGCACCACCTAAATAACTTTTGAAGCATGTGGTTCAGTGACATTAAACTTGGTATGTGGGGATAACCATATACTAAGAACTCAATAATGGTATTGCCGAGTTTTTTTCTCTTATTTTAAATAGAACACCCAATATATTTTTTTTATTTTTGAATAAAGCTCATTAAGAGATTTTTTTAAAATTACCCACACGTGATACTTCTGTACAAATTCAGTGTTGCTAAATCAAGAAAACAGAAAAGTGTATCGAATATTAAAATAATAAATGCACTACCTAAATAACTTTTGAAGCATACGGTTCAGTGATATGAAACTTGGTATGTGAGGATAACCATATGCTAAGAACTCAATAATGGTATTACCGAGTTTTTCTACTTCCGGTTTAACCGGAAGTAACTCCAATACTCTTTTTTTAAATGGAACACCCAATATATTTTTTATTTTTGAATAAAGCTCATTAAGAGCTTTTCAAAAAGTACCCACACTTGATACTTCTGTACAAATTCAGTGTTGCTAAATAAAAATGGAAGTGGTGCAAGATATTCCTAAAGCCTGGTTAAATCATTCCTTAAATGGTTTCTATGATCGAGTGACACATTGTAAAGCAGCTGAGGGCTACCAATTTGAACACATGATTTAGAAGGTGAGCTAGCTTTGTTTTGTTTTTGTTAAGGAAGGAGTATTTTATTATTTTAATATTCGATACACTTTTCTGTTTTCTTGACTTAGCAACACTGAATTTGTACAGAAGTATCGAGTGTGGGTACTTTTTGAAAAGCTCAATACCAGTATTGAGTTCTTAGTATATGGTTATCGTCACATACCAAGTTTCATGTCACTGAACCGTATGCTTCAAAAGTTATTTAGGTGGTGCGGGACTTTTAACTAACCTTGTATAAAAACGTTAACAACATTATATTGTGTTTAATGAAATGTATTACTTATAACAAGTAACTAATATTATGTGTAACTAAGTATATCACTAATAATAACTTTTTAATTTTATTTATGTAATGATACAAGATTTTTTCTTATGTCCAAGGATAAGTGATGTAATGAACTCCAGATAAATGCGTCGCATGGTCACATTATAATATGACGTTGCGTTAGTATCTGGTGCTTCAGTCGCCTCTATAGTCTGACTGTACTGCCTGCAGGACGGTATCGTTCGTAAACAGAACAAGTGGCGCGCTCATCTCCCATGCCCTCACTCGCCTTGGATGGGTAATACTTGGATTGATGTACTTGTTATGCCTTCGCTGCTTGGGCTTTTACACAAATAGTGCAATATTGAATTATTGAATATACCAAGAATTCTTGGTCTTGTAGTCGACGGACTTCAAAACCACTACTTGAGTTGACATAAGACTAACAAAGGAGACATAACCCCTCCCCCCAAAATGTGTCATCATACCCGCGTGATTGATAACCAAATACACAGCCACGGCGAAGAATATGGGAGTTATTGGAACATGTATGACATAGAAAAGTATTCAGGAATAAGGCTAGTGAATCATTTTATCTTACACGAATGTTATTAAAATGTAGATGTGTTATCAATTCTGTACACAGGATAAATAAATGGTATACTTTTTGGTATTTAAATTTTATTAATGTATTCCCTTTGACTCAGGAACTCATATCAGTGCTTGTGCAGCATAGTTACGTTGTCTTTTACGTCGATATATATAGCCCTTCATACAAGGGTTTGTATAAACTTTACTCTTTCCAGTTCAAGAATTTATTGCGGACTAAAATAAAGCTAAGTGAGGTGAGTGAATTAATTCTTTTTTGTTGCAGATCTATTAATCCAATTTATTTATGTCGTCAGGAATAAATGTCTAGTTTTCCGTCCATGAGTTCAGAGATAGACATACTCCTGGATAGATTTTTTCTTGTACAAATTTTACTTGGTTGTTTGACATTTTGTCCGTATGGACATTTTTGTATGTTCTACATTCGATATTAGCCTATTAAGTATTTTGCTTCCTGATTGATAGCGTTAGTTCATCTTTTAAGATTTTATTATTACATGTAGGGTTTGTACACATTTTTTTTTCTTTTTTTTTTGTGTGTAAATTGCTTACCTTACATTTTCGGGGTTGTTTCGTTTATGCAGCACAAGCCAACTTGGGAGTTACGGATGATTTATAGGCTATATTATAATATAAAGTTACCAGAAGATAATTTTTTGTGTTACAACAGCAGCTTTATTGTCTTAGTTTATACCTGAGCCGTATTTTGGAAATGACTCAGCACTTTGTTTGAATACTTATTACCATCATGTTATCGATGTTTTGGCTTAGATCTAAAAATGTTACAATCAAAGTTTAGGATAGATGTAGATTGGACTTTTTCTATTGTTGATGATGAAAAAGGAAATTACAACGTTTCGAGAGATTGGCTCTGTCTTCGTTTCCGGGCGATGGAAATATTGAGAGTGAGGAGGGGCTCCTACTTGTTGGAATGGTCACAAACAGCTAAATCTGACTCTAACGAGGAAGAACTTCTTCTGGCCGCCCCTCTTTCAAATCCTGAATATAGAGCCAATTTTCAACCATTGTGATTTCGTTTTTCATCATCAGCGATAGGAAAAGTCAAATATATACCTAGACATATTCTAAAAGAAAGTGCAGGACTAAGATGTCTTATTAATTATCCGTTTAATTAAGATTATATAAGTGGAAAAAGGAAATTTATTTATGTATCAGTTTTGTTGTGTGCTCTGCCATATTTTCAGACTTTATTACGATGTTGTATAGCTGTAGACGTTTTTGCTTTATAGGTTATTACCTTAGAGAGGTGATAGAATGTATTTTATTGTGTGTCATGCTACAGGTAAGCAAATTTACATAGACAGTGAAAACTTGGTTTCGCACGAAGCTGCACAAAATTGGTGTGTAGAGAGTTGGAGCGAAGAAGCGTTGATCACATTACATTTCTGTGTCATTTTAGTACCTTCGGGATAGAATACGCTGGGAAATATACATCTACTCTTGCAGTTCGCTCTGAGCGAGAGCGTTGTGGTGCTAATTTATTATAGCATCAGATGTAAATGAAACTGTAATAGTTTCATGAGGCAGCTACGAGGAGTGTGGTTGCGCCAGTGCTGAAGGATAATGAGATGGTGCGCTTGCAGGAAGCGAGTTGTCAGTAATTGGAAGATTATATTTTTATACATTGGTTTCGGAAGTTAAAATGTAATAATTATTGTGCATGTTATGTGTTTGTTACCGTATTTGACATTGCTTTCAAACGTGTTTATTTAATATCTTATCAGTTTTCAGTAATTGGAAGCCTCTATTTTTATGCATTGGTTTCGAAAATTAGATATTCTAGGTCCAGATCACTATTACCCACCTTTTATTTCATTTTAATTAAATATTATTGTACATCTTGATTACACAACTTTTAACACTATATCATTTTGGAAAACGTATTATATATCTTTCACGTGTTACATTTTATGTTACCTTGTTAGCTTTTTCGGCCTGCTATCGGCCATCATCAGAACTGGTCGTTGCTAGTCTTGGTGCCTTTTGTTTTGTTTCCTGGGGGGTGTGTTTGTGTAGTGTAATGTGGAGTCAAAGAGTGTTTGTGTTCTAAAATTGAGTTGGATCCAAATGAAATTCTCAACACACAACTCAATTTCAGAACACACACACTCTTTGACTCAACAATACACTACATAAACACACCCCTACAGGAAACAAAACAAAAGGCGCCAAGACCAGCAACGACCAGTTCTGATGATGGCCGATAGCAGGCCGAAACATGTTAGCAAGGTAACATAAAATGTAACATGTGAAAGATATATAATACGTTTTCCAAAGTAAATATTATTGTGTTCATATGTTTCTTTTAAATGTCTTATACATACACACCTTTATATAGGCATATTGTATGTAGAGGTTTACATCGCGAAGTTTTGAAGCATATTTTGCAAGTCATTAAGAGTTTCGTCAAAATAGTTTTGTCCACCAGTAACGGTTTGTGAGTGTAGAATTAATTTTTGGGAGAAGTGAGCCACGCTAATATAATTAGGTCTATACCTATGTGAAGTTGGCTCTTCCGCAATATTATTAGCTATCATGTTCTAAATAGCGGTGAAAAACCTTTCCGACTTAGTTGCTAAGATGTTTTCAGCAGCTTGTTCAGAGTCATTCCATAAAAAATCTCCGAATTTAGTCATGTACTGTTTATTTTATACTTTTTTTACTCATATTCATTAGCCGTCTTTCAAAATTATCAACAAAATTCTTAAAACTACCGTATGCTTAGCTATTGAAAGAGACATTCCTTCTGGTGGAAACATTTTGAGTTTAATCACAGTTTAGTATATACAGTCACGAAGCTCTATACGTGATAAATATGCATCCATAGATAGTTGCTAACCACTAGGATCGCTACTATCGCCTCATTACAGACAATGCGAAATAGTACCTGAACAGCCTACTTTTCCTAGTACCCTCACAACTCAAGCTTCGTGACTGTATATACTGGACTGTGGTTTAATGTTTTCGAAAATTAAAGTCTATTTTGAGCCATACCCATTTCTAAGTTGAAAAACTTGCAGTCAGTTATACCACAATTTTCTATGGCATCGTGATACAGTTGATAAATCCTCAGGCTAAAGTAGGAAATTTGTAACAGAATGTAAAAAAAGAATAATTAATTACACAAGCTGTTGAACATTGTATTCATTGATCCATTTCAGTAACAATACGCCTTTTATTTAGCTGGCTGAACTCTATTGAGGTATTGTAGGTCTGCCTGGTTACAAACAAGAGCTTCACCATGTGTTATCTTTCTCCATCCCTCTCGTTTGTGATTTGCTTGATTAATAAATTCGACGCAGTAGCGATAGAGAGATCTTACCACGAGTAGCACAAACTTCGTATTAACGGTCTGGTGCACTGGTTTGGCTGCGATGGGGTTTTTATTCTGAGTTTGTTTCTTTCAGCCTACTTTTTTTCCGTTTGTCATATCCATGGGTGGGCATCTCGTGCTCTCTAAGTGTCAACACAATCTCAGTGCAGGTAGAACGGACTCTGTACTAGCTGTACTCTCTGTGTGCTGTTCTTTCAAGACACAAGTTCGATCGCGTCTGCAGTAAGTGGCGGCTCGTTTTAAGTGAAAAATAATATAATTCCCAGATCATTTCCCTTTAGTTACGAGTAAAAAAGAGAATTTTTTATTAAGAAGAGCGGTAAAGCCTGTATTCTATTACACTTTCTTACGCATTACATTTTATGTTACAAATAAACAGTGAAGGTTTTAGTAAAGAAATACTGTATGCATCTGCTTTAGAACACTTAAAGGTAAAAATGAGATATCAACAAGGTGAGACTGATATCAAATATCATTAGCACGTTGTGCGTGCGAGTTACAGAATTGCACGACATATGATCGACTAGCTAAGAGTATTTATGGATTAATTTGAAATATGGCAGTATCATGTAGAACATAAACAACTTCACTTTCTTTGACTATAAACTATCTTGAAGCGTGATAAGAAAATCTTCTTATCCAAAATAAGACCCTACTTCAAGACCTACAGCAGAATTCACTGCTAAGTTTGGAGAAACAGTGACAATTAACAAAGAATCGAAATTTTTCTGAAATCTTACTGGCTTACGCCGATAGAAAATCCTGAAAACTTATAGCTTGAATTAATAAATCTACAGAACAGCATGCCACTCAGATTCCAGCAAAATCAGGAATCGAACTGTTCGTAATGTTGCCTAAGTCAGAATTTCCAAATATACTCTTTGCTTCCATATATAGGGGAGAGTCGGGTAGTATCGGACATCGGGTAATATCGGACAGTGAGTTTCTTTCATCTACCACACGATGATAGTACCTGACTGACATGGTTACGTTTCTGTGATGTCGCATAGAGAAACGTAACCATGTCATTCAGGTACTACCATATAGTGGTAGATGAAAAAAACGGACTGTCCGATACTACCCGATGTCCGATACTACCCGATGTCCGATACTACCCGACTCTCCCCTACTGCATGTGCTTGAGGCAGCGTTTAATACAAGAAAGCAGTGTAAAAGCTCTCAAAATAAAGAAAGAGCTCAGAAGTAAGCTTATTTCATCTGCCGTGACATGTAAAAATACTTGTCTTGCCTTTCTGAGAACAGAGGAATACTCTTTAATGTATAAAGACTTGTAAATTCTAGCGTTCTACGTTTCAAATAAGATCTATAATAATAAATATTAACAAATAGTGTAATAATAAATAAGTGTTGCAACTATATTTGTTGTATCTTGAAAAGGTTGTATTCAGTTTGTGTTTTCAGTACTAAACTAATTTACAAAGCTAGAAAATAAAATAATTTTGTTATGTGTTCAGGTATAGTCTGTCTAAAATTATTATAATTATTGTACCATGTGTCATTCTGAAATTCAAATCATGGAATAGATATCACGATCACCTGCATGAGCCGCCAGAGCGCACCGTGGCAGTGAACTTCTTTTGCAGCGAAACTACAAACAACTTGTAACTGCTGCGGCTAGCTCCGTCTGTCTTTCTCTCTTTCAAGGTTTTTTATCACTTTGGGAGCACGAGTTGCCCATCCATTGTCATATCGATGATAACCAGACTTCGGACACGGTTGCGGTTTTGCTGCATTCTGACTGGAAAAGAGTTACGTGCACACACAATTTCGCTGCGACCTCCACACCAAGTAATGCCAGTCATTCAGTCTATAAGCAGGCGATCAGTTGGTGCATCATGTACAGCCTGTTCTGAAGTTATGATGTCCGGCCATTGTCAGCTGACGAAACATGCCGAAAATAAATACTAAGAGTGTCCTACTTGTAAATGAATACAAACTGAGTATTTTGATGTAAGAGGCGAACATATATTTTGTAAAGTATGCCACATTGAAGGAGAGAGAAGGACTTTTATTGAAAGACACTGTAAATCTAAAACACTCACAAAATATTACGTTGCTTCCTAGAAATGAGGGGGTGAGGACATATTCACATCAGAAACCACGAACTCATGTAGCCTGACTGAATTTTACAATGAAAATCTCTTGATGCAGTTTTTTTTATTTTAGTAGGTTATTTTACGACGCTTTATCAACAGCTTTGGATATTTAGCGTCTGAATGCGATGAAGGTGATAATGCCGGTGAAATGAGTCCGGGGTCCAACACCGTAAGTTACCCAGCATTTGCTCATATTGGGTTGAGAGAAAACCCCGGAAAAAACCTCAACCAGGTAACTTATCCCGACCGGGAATCGAACCCGGGCCACTTGGTTTCGCGGCTAGACGTGTTAACCGTTACTCCACAGGCGTGGACTTGATGCAGTTTGTTCCGAAAAAGTTATTAAATATAATTATTGAAAATAGAGAAATAAAGATAAATGAGGCTCCTTTATTAGTATTTTTTTGTTCCAAGTAATATTTTGAATTCTATGTGTAAATTTGTTAATAATTTATTTCATAAAATATGGTGTCGTGATGGAATTAATCAAAATCTTATTGGGATAATGACTAATCCTAATATGAAATCAGTTCCTCTTACAATAAAGTGGCCATCAAGATTGAACTCTGTAATATCTTCAGTTTGCATCTCTCTTACCATGAACTTTTTTATATTGTTGGAATATTCGATCCCATATTATTACTATGTTATGCAGTTTCTATTATCTCTTTATGAGGTATAAAACAACAAACACAAATTATTAAATACTGTATGTCTGTGCCACAACAGTGTGTTCGTAAGTTACCAAGACATCATAAGCATTCCAAGGTTGCAACCTGTAAAATCTTATAGAACATTTCAAGTCTTGGATCTGAACCTTTCTCCGTGGAACAGACTTTTCCTATACCTGTTATTCAACTACCATTGGACTGACTTATGCCCTTTCAATACAGAGTGATGATTTGACACTCTGAAAACATTTCCTCACTGAAGTCTCAATTTTAAAATTTTTTTGGACTTGTGTCCTTTCTCTTTGGGACGATTAAAATACTTTGCGTATTTTATCTGGTTATATTGTATTATCTAGCATCCTTATATCAAGATATCAGATATTGGAGCTCCAAGATATCAGAGCGATATTTGGTAATAAATTCCTCATAACAGTCATTCCTAAGAGTTGGAACTACTTACCGCATCTCTCTCTTGCCGCTGATTTCTAAAATCATGATTCGAGACATTCATGAGTCATGACTCACATGCGCCTCATAGTGCACACGTGAATTATATAGTTTGGAGACCTCGTTGATCGCTTTGTATTTTTTGGCAGCCCTTAATTTGAGAGAAGCTGGAAGAAAAATCTTCCTTTTACTATACTGTGGTAATGTAAAATAAGTATTTGCAGTCACTCTGTATTAATGGTAACAGCTAACCGATCAAAGTTATCAGGGACCACGCCTGCTCTTTTATCTCGTCGTCAAAATAAGAAACTGACAAGTTTCTTTCGAAACGCGGCTGCTTTTATAAGTGTCATGTTCCCCCGAACCTCCTTGCTGTCTCGTTCAGAATGGAGACGACCAGTTCGTGGCCCTTTTCTTTCCCTGTGACCTTTCTCAAATAAATATTAAATTGAATATCGGGATTGTCAAGTCGCAGCTTAACTTGACTTGTCCTGTCAACAGGTTTAAGCGTTCTCCACTTTTCAATATCTTTCAGTCTGCAAATCGCCCCGAGTCCGTGTTTCCTAGAAGTCTTCCATGTGCTAAAAAAAATGGTAGTCTAAATTTCACTTTTTTCGATGTGACTGGGATAAGTGATACAGTACGATATTCAATAATATTATCATGAGCTGTCTGGAAAACGTCCAAACAATCTTTTATGTGAGGCGTTCAGAGCTAAAGTGGATTAAGTCACAAATTTTCATAAAGTGAGTTTAATTACTTATTTAAATGCTAGCAATGGAATTGAAGTAGTGAAAAATTGGCTTGACTCTAATCTCCTGTCCCTAAATACTAACAAAACTACGTATATTCAATTTTCTTTAACAACGAAAGGTTTACCTCCACCTATGAATAATTATCACTTAGTAATACATATTATTTATGTAATGAATTAACAAATAATTATTGTAATTGCCCACATCTAACACCTTGCACACAAGTTAAATATTTAGGAATTATTATAGACCAGCATTTACGTTGGGATAAACAAATTGATTTCATGTGTACAAGTATAAGAAAGACATTTATAAATTCATAATACTTCGAAATGTTATAACTAAGGAGGTATTGAGAATAATATTTTTAGCTTTGGCACAATCATTAATACAATATGGTATAATAAATTGGGGTGGAGTAGCATCATCCATTAATTTTATTACACAGAAGATTAATAAAAATTTGTCTGACCAAAAATATTACCCAACAAATTTAATTATACAGATTTTAACGTATTGCCTATTGAAGAAATGTATAAATATAGCTTACTAACTTACTACCACAGATATCAAATAAAACAAATCTAGTCGACATGAATATCGTACTCGAAGACAAAAGTCTACTTCCCCATTAATTGAGCCTAAATGTCATACATGTGCAGCTCTTAAACATGGTGCTAGTTTCGGCCTAAGTCTTTATAATAAAATTACAAATTTCAAATATTTTAAAATTGAAGCTTTTAAAATAGAATTTTGTAAAATTATCCATGATATATAATATTAACAAATGTATTTTTTACCTTTTATTTCTGTCGACTATGTTCATGTTTTATTGAATATCACTGGCTTCCGTCGGATTGTCAATTTATATTAAATGCGTATTTTTCTCTCTTTTTCTCTTTCTTCTTTATTCTTGCTCTTGTGTTGTATTTATTGATTTGAATTAAGTTACTGTATTTAGTAAGTTGTCCTTGTAAATTTTATGTTATATTATTGACTAAGACCACACCGTACACGAACCTGGCTCTTACGATAGTGGCTAGAAATATTTTTGTTTTATAAATGTAATTTGTACTCACTAGCTAGCTAGTTAAATAAATAAATAAATAATTCATTTTCTGATTATCTGAAGTTGAATCTTCTCCGAGCAGTAATGGATCAAGTCTTAATTTCAAGCATTCGCCGGTAGGTGACACCAGTCACTTTTGGGTCAGATTATTTGTTCATAATGTTCTGAGCCATAGTGGATCAAGTCATCAAAGCGTTGGATCAATTAACATCACAGTTGTTTAATATTTTATAAATCTAGAATTTGAGAATGGAGCAATACAATTATTGCTAGTGAAATTAGGTAATCCACTAGAGAAAGTTAAAAGTCCTATTATCTCAAAACTACGTCTCATGGACTTGACCCACTTTAGCTCTGAACGCCTCATATTGGAATTTAAGTTATTTAATTGGATTGTCAGGAATTCAGAAACTAGTACAGTCTGCTACAAATTAGTCTTAGTTATTGGCCTCTGGAAGCAACTTTGAGGCAGCGACCAGCATAGAAAATTTTTTGTCAATATGACAAGCAGACGTTGGACAAGATGGAAACATAACATATAAATGATACCAAGGCGTTAGGAGCTCAGATTTGCATGGCTGTGATTCGTAACGGATGATTGATCTAAGCTTCCGACGGAAACCAGGCTGATGACAGCGGTGATGGTGGAAGTAGGCAGTGAATTAACATAATGTAATGAGAGCATCTAAATATCCGTATAATTTCGAACCGACTCGATCTTTTAAACCAGGATTTTCAGTGGTCAATGACCTGGTTAGGTTTGAGTTTTCAGGCTGTCAAGATGATAGTGTTCAGTTTTTCCACCGTGTGTTGAAACTTGTATCTCCAAATTTCGGATCCACTTACAGACGAAGGAATCTGCGAGTATTCCGAAACATTGAAGATTTTAAGCCTAGAGGCCTTTCGATTCGGTTAGGTCAGTCATGTTAACTGATGCCCATAGGCGTAAGTGCGTACTTCAGAGCTTAGGACAACATAAGCACTTTACAGCGGAAAGGAAAGAGACAGACGAAAAAGGTATTATATACCGCTTGGTTGACCTATATACAGGATGGCCAGCACAGAATCAATAGATAAAGGTAAGAGAACTTAGTAAAACTGTAAGTTTTAATTTTAATGCTCATTTTTCACAAGTTTGTTTTTATTCGAAAGGAATATTTTCTCAACTTTTTTAAAAATAGAAAAGTGAAATTTTCAGATATGTTTATTTAGTAGCCTTACAGGTATTGAAGCGATGTTTTCGTAAATCTAATATAAGTATCTTAAATACGTATTACTGAAGATAGTGTATTGAAAATTTTGAAAATATTCGCATGCAAAATGTTTGTAAGGAAATGAATAAAACAAAGCAACCACTGTTACATCATAAACAAAAGATATGTGCCCGTGTGTTGTAAAAACGCCAGTTCTATAGCTTCAGAAGATTTCGAGAAAATAATATAATATTCTGATGATAGGAAGTTGTGCACCAATATCACCTTAAAACCATACAGCGATAAGAGTTTTGTTATGTAATATTAGTTACACTTAAAACAGATACAGTACCTAGGTAACTTGCTTAGTACTATAGCATTGTTTTGATTAGTTTATTGATTATTTTTATAAGGCCAAAGATATCTTCAATATAAATTCCAACTTATCATGTCATACTCAGTTTCTTTTTTTTTTGGAATATAACTTTCTTTATTAATGATGTATTTCATTCACTTAGTACAGTATAGTTGTACTACTATGGAATGTATGTGAATATTCTTTCTTATCTCTTTATTATGTTATTAACGTTTAAAACACAACTGCAATATTAAGAAATTGGTTTTAGTACTTTTTGCAGACAATATACGTAATATCATACAGAAAGAAGCCATATAAAAATAACGACATAAAGTTTTACGTTCCGTTTGAAGTTTGTGCACCACTGTTTCTTAAATCTATCAGTGTGCTTATTCATATACATAACCCTTCCTCATTCCATACCTAGCGCTTGATACCAGCGCAGTGTGCTTATTCATATACATAACCCTTCCTCATTCCATACCTAGCGCTTGATACCAGCGCACGACGTCAAAGTCAGAGAAATGCGCTTACTTTGACATTACTGGGTTAGGTCTTTGAAGATAACAAGTAACATTCTTGAAAGATCATTCCGTTATATTTTCCATTATACTGCACTTTGCAGCAGAGAATGTGATTCTAAGGATAGATCTTTTGTTAAATAAATCCACCTTAAGTTCACATTTCGTCCAAAATGCATTATATCGTGTTTATGTTGCATAATAAGTGTGATACTTTTTTGTTGTTTGTGCCGCTTATCAATTTATCGTCAAAGATATGAATACTTTATTGGTTGCGTGTATGCAGTACGGTATCATTATTATTATTATTATTATTATTATTATTATTATTATTATTATTATTATTATTAGAGAAGATTAGTTGGACGCATCATGTATGTATGAATGTATGCATGCATGCATGCATTTTGCACTTTGCATTTTGACATTAGTGAGCTATGATTTCGCTATGCTGGCATTTTATTATTTTTGGAATTATTGCATTTCTAAATTAACAGAATAAGTCCGGAGATATGAATTTTATACTTATTTATAAGAAGCTGGCATACGAAGAGGATGACTGATTAATGACTATCGAAGAGAATCATGGAATTGATACTATTTAGATCAGGAAAAAGGGAAGAGCGACCTGGCACCTAGTTAACGGGAATTCGAACATCATTGAGGGAGAGAGACTTGAAGAAAATATGTGAGCAGGCAGACGAGAATGGAGGAGAAGAATAGTAGTAAATAATTTATAATCAGAGGCTTTGGAAAAATGTATGAATATTGTTAAATACAAATACAGTATACGGAATATGTATAAGAACCTAAAATCATGTGTGTTCCTGAAAGTGACGCATGTATACGGTTTTTTAATTTGTATAATTTGCACATTATAAAGGAGCCAGGTCTTTAAATATATGGAGTTCTAGGAAAGACCTGTATATTCTATTTTTTAAAAAAGGATGACAGCTTTAAAGAAATAAGGTAGCGACTGAGATGTTTCGGGATAGCTATTTTTGTGCACAGTTGCATAAATAAAATTGTACCAGGTCGCAAACTGGTAGTCCAGTCCAAGAACAACTCGTCATTGCCCTAACTTAATACGTCTTATCTTTCAGGGCACTTAAATAACTAGTACATATTTGAATAATGTAATTATGAGTTATAATTTAATTGTAGAATTTATTTCTTTTCACTTATTCGTTATTTTATCATTAACATCAACACTCCATATTTTATTTGTATCAATTAACAAAATAAATACATTGACTACAGGATGAATCTGAATTCAACTGGCAAACTTCCAGAAGTTGTAGAGGACACTCAACTAAACAGTTATAGATAGGAAACCAATTGTTCCTCAGATACAGGGTGTTATTTATTTTTATTTGAAAACTGATTTATGGTATATCACCTTTTAACTTTACTTGTAACACAGCCGTCCATGTATTGTGGGTCCCTATCACCACGGCATGGCGCGTTCTCAGGTTGCGGATAGAGGAGACGGCCTTCAGATATGGAGGGTAGCTGCGAATATATTGAATAAGCAGTCGTGGGCAGCCGATAAGGGGTGGCCCTCCAGCTTGGGGGTTGGACGAAGGGCTAACAACCCATCACCGTAAAAAACAGCTTGTTACGAAATCTTACAGTAAGTCTGAAAGTTAGAATTTATAAAACAATTATATTACCGGTTGTTCTGTATGGTTGTGAAACTAGGACTCTCACTTTGAGAGAGGAACAGAGATTAAGGGTGTTTGAGAATAAGGTTCTTTAGGTTCTTAGGAAAATATTTGGGGCTAAGAGGGATGAAGTTACAGGAGACTGGAGAAAGTTACACAAAGCAGAACTGCACGGATTGTATTCTTCACCTCACATAATTAGGAACATTAAATCCAGACGTTTGAGATGGGCAGGGCATGTAGCACGTATGGACGAATCCAGAAATGCATATAGAGTGTTAGTTGGGAGGCCGGAGGGAAAAAGACCTTTGGGGAGGCCGAGACGTAGATGGGAGGATAATATAAAAATGGATATGAGTGAGGTGGGATATGATGATAGAGACTGGATTAATCTTGCATAGGATAGGGACCGATGGCGGTCTTGTGTGAGGGCGGCAATGAACCTCCGGGCTCCTTAAAAGCCATTTGTAAGTAAGTATGTAACACAGTCGTAATTATAGTGGCGGTATGAAAAAAATTGTATAATAATGCATAGATTTAAAAAAGGAATGAAAAGAGAGCAAAAAAATTATCGAGACGTGTCGTTTTTAATTCAATACAAGAATCCTACATTTTCTATATGAAATGTTCACTTACCTTCCAACTATATCTATATTTGGCCACTAAACTTCACTGAGAATGATGTTGTGCACAGTTAAATCCACACTAACCACAGAAACAAATACTAAAAAATAATGTAAGCATACTGCTATGCTGTAAAAAATGAAAAAGAGAAATTTCATGAAAGTACACGTTTTCTGTGACACTGGTATTCGATATGCCTGTACCTGCCTATCCGTTTATATACAGATATTTACCATAGAGTGTCCAAGTTTCGTTTATATTTAGTATTTTTTTATTGCCAGAAAAATATAATGCAAAGAAATTGTAAATAATGCAAAATTCTCGCAGTCCTCTGAACGAGAATGTTCTCGTGCACAGGGGAGTGTTCGATACATATTAAATTTACATGCATAAATTACAATAAACACCATCTAAAAACATTAATATTTACTCATAATAAATTGCTTACATACACTTTTAAATTTGAAACCGTTGGAGTTAAACAGATAAGAGTTTTTCTTTATTAATCTGTTATAAATAATTCTAGGACTGATGTTAGGCCTACTATTGTTTTTGAAAGCAGTGCTCGCCAAACACATTGGTTCAAAACAAACGTAGGCCTATTGCATGCATGCCTTTGGGTTGATATTTGTGAGTGTATGACCTGAAAGATATGTGATTTTTATGTATAAAATTTAAATTCGATGTATTTTCAAGACTTCAGTATTCTAAAAACAATTTTTCGGTGGTATAATCATTAGGGTTTTTTTTACATATTTCAATTATTCTGCTCTGTAGTAGATTAAAGTTAATTTATAAGTACAAACATCCTAATATTCCATATTGGGTTATAGACTGAAGTAGGGCAAGGTAAACTACGTAGTACATCTATTTTTAAGCAATTTTCTAACTGCACAAAATAATATATAATTCTACTTAATTTGTTACAAGATAGTTCAGGGTTGGGCATCGGAAGCGGAACCAGTCTCTAAACGGGGATGTTCAATATTCATCCGTTACTGAATCAACGCTGCGCGGTGTTCGGCGGGGAAGAAAGGGGATGAAGAGAAATCACATGGCTACCCGTGAGAGAGTAGAATCCGCTCTTGCTGCCCAGCCCTGAGATAGTTGATATGTTTTTCCCATTTCAGATGTTTATCGATAATGATCCCTAAATATTTAACTTCTGAAGATTTATTTATAATTGGACATTTAATTAGGAATCGACTTCAGAAGGTAATAACGCACAGTACATGTAGGCTAAATTTTCATTCACTGTCTAGTTGATGTAAAAAGTAAGGATAACCTAGTAGTTGATATAGCGTCGTTAAATAACCAACTAAAAAAATAAAAATTAAAAAAAAAAGGGAACAGGAACTCTCACTGGTGACATATTTCCCCTCTTGTTCCAATTTTCCTCCAGAGCCGCAGCAGCAGACCAAAGCTTCGTCACGCAACCATTAGATTGCGCATACAGTATGTTGCGTCAGACCCTCGCAATATTAGTTGTAAAATGGCTGTCCGGAAACATAGTCAAACGTGGAAGTGCGTAGTGTGATCCAGTTTTTGTGTCTGAATCTGCTGCATCCTTATCCAGAGGGACAAGCCGCCGTCGATTCCGCGAGTCATCAAGGCGCCATCTGTTCGAGGGAGCTACACTTCCCCAGTCTACTGCATTCCGGTGATTTAAGCCCCCTGCAACATCTTTCGAATTTGTGCAGCTCCCGCAGACAGATGTCACCTATAGGCGACTCCCGAAACCACGTCCGCCATGTCCTCCAAGTCAACCTGTAACTATTAAAGATGATTAATGAAACGATGCTAATTCAATTCAATTCAATTCAATTTATTTGGCCATTAGACATACAGTTTTAGGCTTCGTCAGAATACATTAAAAAACATATAAATACATTTTAAAAAAACACTAATAAAAGAAACAGTAAAATTTAAATAATACAATGAAAACATGAAATAATTTGAAACTTTTAAATTAAAGAAAACTAACTAAATTGCAATTAAACATATTTATCAAAATAGGCTACAATTTCATACAAATTTGTGTTGAAAAACTCAGCAACAGAATAAAAAGGATTATTTAATAACCAATTGTAAAATCTAGTTTTGAAGCTATTGATTGGTAATTTATAATATTGACTTAGGAGCTTATTATATAATTTCATCCCCATAATTAAAAAGTTTGTGTTGCTCTTGTGTAATCTACAATATGGAATATTAATTTGTTCACTATTTCTAACTTCATGATCATGTATATTGGCCACTAATGAGTAATTGTCTATATTTTGTCGAGTATAAAGTACTAGATATACAAATTTATGATTGTTAAAATCCGTGATTGTCTGAAAAGTGGCCGACAATGTTCCAGATAGTTTGATTTAGATAAAATCCTAATGGCTTTCTTTTGTAAATCAAGAAGCTTCCAAATTTGGTTCCATTTCCCCAGAAAATTAGGGCATATCGGATTATCGACTGAAAGAAAGAAAAGTAGGCACATCTTAAATAATTTTGAGAAACGCAAGTCGTTAATTTCTTTAACAAAATAAAACTCTTGATAGCTTTGTGCATATGTATTCGATGAAGACGAAATGAGGCCCAACGTCGAAAGTTACCCAGCAATTCTACTTGAAGTGGTTGAGGGAAAACCTCGGAAAAAATCCAACCAGGTAACTTGTCCTAACCAGGATTTGAATTCGGGCCCACTTGTTTCACGGCCAGGCAGGCTAACAGTTACTGCACAGCGGTGGACTGGCTAAACACTTGCACCACATTGGTATTCTACAGAGTCCCAACTGTACACGCTGCAATATTATGGACTCCAACCACATCAACAGTTGCCCCTCTCTATCGAGTACCACACTCACGGAGAAATTTAATATTGGGAGGCAAAAGGGAAGTTTATTGTCCTTCCAGAGTGAAATATTTGTTTAATTATTTGTTTTGTATTTTATTGTATTATTGTCATAGTCGTGGCCATTGATAAACTCCAAAACCCTACATTAAATAAATTAGAGATGAGACCTTGATACTCGCGATACCTCGATACCTACGATACTCAGTAGTATCGAAGCATGTCTAATACATCGGGTAAGTCCTCGATACCTTTTCGATAATTTCAATTTCTGCATTTCAAATAATATTCAATCCTAAATTCAAGAATTTCAGTACATAGTGGCATGTTAAGATCCTCTCTCCAAAAGGCAAAAATCATTGTACCTGGCACGCACAGATCCCTCAATTAGTGACTGGAAAACAGAAATATACCTAGAATAACTCTTCTCGGGTTCTCAACCAGGTGAGTTGGAGATTAGCTTCCAAGCTTTCGACGGCTAGCTCTGCCATCTTCTTCGTCCCTGAAGAAGATGGCAGAGCTAGCCGTCGAAAGCTTGGAAGCTAATCTCCAACTCACCTGGCTGAGAACCCGAGAAGAGTTATTCTACATCAAACGCCGGGAAAGCCTCAAGTCATACAGAAATATACCTGTTCTTTGTCCAATGTAATGCATGTGTCGCCTTCAGCCTTTTTCTATTGCCAGTCAGTTCAATTAGTGAATGCTGAATAACAAAAATGATAGTGTGGGAAGAGTACCGACCTTTCAGCTAGTAGTTGTCAACTTGTCAAAATAGCTTAAGTTATAGATAACTATATAAGCAATACCGTAAAATAATATAAAAGAATAAACCGTAGATTCGTAAACTAGTTACAATACTTGTAATTTAAAATAAGAGTAGTGACGCGAGGGGATGAAAACGATGATGTGAGAAGAGACGTACTACTTAGCTACCTACAATAACAGTTCTTAGGAGAAGAAGAAAAAAAAAGGCGCTATTCTTAATGTTTTCAAAATAATTAGAATTCACTACAAAAGACATAGGCATACTACTGGGTGAACAGTATAGAGCAGAACAGGTTTCACGGCTCTTAGCTGGCTGGTGGTCGGCTCGCTATGCGTGCTGAGGCGGGTGACAGGAAGTCCGCGGTAAATATACTGCATTTTGTCGCGTAAGTTATTTCTAACAAAGAAACAAAAAACAAATACTTAAAAATGAAAGTACTCACATTATTAAGACAGTAAATATACACTATGGTTTGTCGCGTAAATTGTTTCTAACAAAGAAACAAACAATAAACAATTAAAAATAAAAGTACTGACATTATCAAGCCAGATGATGTTGGAAGTGCCTCCCTTCGTTGTTCAAGCATTTCTGGCACCCGCTTAGGAAATTGGCTATTATACTCTGCAGTTCCCTCTGAGAAATGGCAGCAATTTCTTGACGAATGTTATTTCTAAGTTCCTCTAAAGTGTGTGGATTTGTTTTGTAAACTTTCTCTTTTAATCCCCCCCCCCCAGAGAAAAAAATCGTAGGGGATTAAATCGGGAGAACGAGGGGGCCAGATGTTAGTGATAACTCTATCTTCAAACACTTCATGGATTTCATGTAAGGAGAAGTTTGCTGTATGTGCCGTCGCAAAGTCCTGCTGGAAAGTCGCGACACTTCTTTCCCTATTAGTTAATTCGCCAAAAAATGGCCGCAAAATGTTTTGCACATACCTCTCACTATTAATTGTTTCTGCAAAGAAAATTGGGTCTATTATTCTCGCCGCTAATAGCGCACCACACTCCTATTTTTTTGATCATGCATGGGCTCTTGGTGAAGGTGGTTAGGCTTTTCAACACTCCAATAACGATTGTTTTGTGTATTAATATACCCACTTAGGTGAAACCACGGTTCGTCCGAAAAGAAAATTAGATTATTGTCCATTTGTCCGTCATGTACCTCATTCAAAACTCATACATAAAATAGCATCCTTAATGCAGGGTCACCCGGTTTAAGTTCTTGCACTACAGTAAATGTATAGGGCTTTAACTTCAGTAACTTGTAGCCGTTCGAACAGAGCCGTAGAAAATTTCCATTTGCTGAGAAAGACGTCAAAGTGATTTTCTAGGAGACCTTTCCAGAGCGTGTCCAGTGTTGTCTAGAGTTTCTTCTGTGAGTACTGTAGGCCTACGTGGTTTATTATGTTTCTTATCAAGAAGACTTCCCGTTTCACGTAATTTATTTACTAATCTATGAATCGTACTTTGACCTGGAACTTGAACATCAGGAAATCTCTCTTGAAATAATCTTACGACACTCGCAGATTCTGTACGGACGAATGAATCATAAATGAATATTTTTGGGGGGGGGGGACAAAATACCGGTCCCCGAATTGAGCCATATCACTTAATACGCAATGTATTGCGTCACCTAACAAACACGTGTCACGTTTGCAAGAGTTCAACACTCAATGAAGCCTCACGCGGCCTTGAGTCCCCCACCTCCGCGCCAACAGCCGTGAAACCTGTTCTGCTTTATACTGTTCACCCAGTATATTATACTTTCCCTAACCCTTCACTATCAAGGCTGGTTCACAATAAACCGGGAACGGAAACGACAACGAGAACGAGAATGAAAATATTGTTAAAATAAATGTATTTATATGTCAGCGTTCACAATTAACTACTGTGAATGCTTACATTTCAATACATTTATTTTAACAATATTTCCGTTTTCGTTCTCATTGTCGTTTTCGTTTTCGGTTTATTGTGAACCAGCCTTCAGCTTCTAGATTTCTTTTAGCAGATAACAGTGTTACTGTCAATACTGTAGTATGTAGTTCGTTTGTGTCTAACTATTCATTAGCGTGCAGTACGTTGTGTATCATCTGGAAAATTTACAATGATGTTCTTAACAGCTGAGCATCGGGTATCAGTGTCAAAATTTTGATATCGGTATCGGGTGTCGAGTATCGACAAAAGCGGTATCGTCCCATCCCTAAAATAAATAATAACTAGAAAATTGTATTCTAACCCATAAATTATTACATTTTGCAGTGAAAAGTGAATGTATCGTGGGTTTTGTTTTCCATTGTCATGGCAGAGACTTGGTTTCGTTCATAAATTAATTCATTGGAAAGCGTCTAGTGTACTTTATGTATCCGGTGTTGTCAGAGTGCAGGGACATACCATCGAAATTTTGTGGGGCGAGTCTACGGCAATATTTACTTTTTCTTCTTCTATCGCCTCACGTGTTTACGACAAATTTTGAGCCTTCTTTTGCAATGCGCCACCCGCCATATAATATAACAAGCATCATAGTCATTTAATTTAATTCTCGATGGATGAGTCTCGAACTGAACAGCCATAGCTCACATGACTCCCCAGCCGACTGCGTGGAGACGTGGACTTGGTGTTAACACTAACGATTGTTTGGCACGCAGCTCGCACATTCACCAGTGCGGAAAATGTGTTATTGATTTTGAGATTCTATACATGTGAGACACTAATTAAGGTTCAATTTAAAGGCGAGAATTGGCGTGAAGCTAATTTCACATTTAAATGAAATTCAGTTCGGGTCAAAATATTCTAACTGTCCTTTATCCCTACTTATGTTTATTTTGTCTCAGTCTTTATGACATTCCTTTATCATTCTCTAGCTCATGCCTTAAACTATCCTCTTGTGCTTTATAATAAAATTGTCACACATTTTGGACATTGTGATGAGAATAATTTTATTATCAATTATAAATCGGTTGTCCTCGATGTTCTCACGGTTATCATGCTTGTCGTTCCGAGGCTCGCAAGTTTAAATTCGGTTGAGAACAAAGGATTTAAAAGGCAATAAAATTCTTATAATGGCTTCCTCCGGAAAAGAAGTAAAATTCTGTGATCCATATCGTAGATTCAAGGACTTAAAAGAAACCCGTCCTTGAGAAAGGGCTCCAGGCAAAATTTGTTGGCCGCTTTGAGTTTTAACGCTGAATGACCTCTGTAGTTGAAAGATGGTGAAAACTATGATTCCGCCATGGTTGAAAGCGTCATTAAATGAACTACTGCTACTAGTGCGTATTACTACTACAACAACTGTCATAACTACTAATATCACTGCTACCACCACTATTATAGGGTGACAACAGATTAGACATAACGCTTCCGTTCCAGCTTAGCGCATGATGCCATTGTTCCACATCCAGTAACTGATAACGAGATATGTGAGAGAGTGGTAGGACATATTACACTTTAAGATTGTCCTGAAATACGCTAACGTAGTATGAATACAACAATACTATATTACACTATCTAGAGTAAGCCGTACTTGATAGGAGGAGATACTGTATTTAGGCTTCAAGAGTTTCGTGACAAATGATTTAATCTCCACTCCAGTGTCCAGTATGACCAGGACTACACTCTATACCAGATGTCTTTGGAGCAGATATAAAGAACGGAACGAAATGCAAGAGAGAGCTGTTCACACGATACTAAATGTCTGATATTGAATTAAGTGACCGACTACGTTCATATAACAAAAAGTGAAAATTAAAGTAATGTGTCTTTGAACATACCTTCTTGCATCAGTCACTAGTTGCACTGCTGTCGTCTGCTCATACACCGCACAGATGCTAGACGCAATAGAACTGTGATAGTGGACTCGTCTCTGAATACCGTCTCGTAACCAGGATATACACGCGCTAGTGTCTACAACGCTCTCAGCTAAATAATGACTCGCCAACCAATGGGAGCGCAGCGATAACATGAGATGCGTCGAGACCCTTGTTATGGTCTGCTCCAAAGACATCTGGTATAGAGTGTAGAAACACTTGGTTTCTGCGCACTTTGAAATGTTTGTTGCCGGGCTATAGACTTACTACTGCTTCTGCTATTACTACCACCACTGCTGCTGCTATTACTGCTAACACCACCATATCATCGCAAATCATTTATTATTAGGATATTCTGTTGAGAAAGTAATGAAGCGTGACAATACGGTAAGTTATAATTTCCTGATCGCACACCAAAGACACGATTGTTTGTCTATTACTGTTGTGCAGTTGCCAGCCAGAAAGATTAACAATATATAATTTCGTGCCTCTTTAAAATAATCTTAACGATAAAAATGTCTTCCAACAATTTATCGTCTGTGTACACATAGCCCAAGGGCGGTAAAATTATTAGCACTGCTTCCACCGGGAGCTACTGTTGTTGCATGTCGTAGATTTACGATCGTGAACAATCCTGTCTCTGGTAAAGGGCTCAAAAGCAAAGCATATTTCGTCAGCCATTTCTCGCCCGCGTTGAATTTAAACACCGAATAACCTCTACAATTGAAAGCGTCGTTATATAAAATACTTCAGCTATTATTCTGCTAACACCACTACTACTTGTCTACATTTCTATAGCAATTCCTTCTAAGACCACAGGGCGTTCCTGTCGGCTCCGGCTGGGAACGCACGCACGAGCCATGCAAACGTGAATGGCCGATGCTGCGCCGTTATCAATCTAAAATCTCCCGCGCATTTCTAGTCATACAACTTTTATTAATAATAGAATGCACATAATGTGTATTTCTCATTTCATAGTGAGTACTAATCTGTGTTACAGATGTTCAAAGTGGTAGGGCTATCTGTCTTCGTTCACACATTGAAAAAATTGTCATTCACGCGTAAAAGTTTTCTTACCGTAATTCTTGCAATTTCTATTCTTATATTGCGAATGTTAGGGTCATCATAACTCATAATTCTCTGGAAATAATCCTGTTATCAGAACCGTTTCTTATTAACTCTATAATATCGCTGGCAGTATGTGCTCTGGCGAAATGTGGACTCTATTACTTGCTTTCACTTTACAACACACGAAACGTAATTTTTTTTTTCAGGCATCAGAAATTTGTGTATTAATCGAGTATTATGTATCATCCGGTACCTATTGTTATGAAAAGTAATATGCACGCGAGAATAAAGCCATGTTTCATCTGAAAAAAAATAATTGAATATGGATCATGACTACCGTCGGCAATGTTCTGTAAGATCAATTACAGAAATTCACTTACACTGTCACGCGGATTATAGTATCTTTCTCAGGCTTACATTTAAAAGTTTAGTAGCTCTATGGACTGAGGTATTTGAAACGCTCTTTCCTGTGAAATACGACGTAGAGATTACTTTGGAAAATATTCTAATTTTTCTACAATTTCATCGAGTTTTTGTTCAGTTTTCGCTTAGGAATTCCGTCATTTAGCGAATCCATTTCTCGTAATCAAACAAGTTGTACTGCTGTTTCTCTATTTGGAACTGGAATGTCACTGCGCCAGGGAATTTTTCTAGACGCTGTCTACGCATTTCTCTACACAAGTGTCGCACATAAATTCTTTATATTATTGTAATTATTTAAAAAATAGTAGGCCTACTTTTTTACTTGATTATTTAACGACGTTGTATCAACTACGAAGTTATTTAGCGTCGGTGAAATTGGTGATAGCGAGATGATATTTGGCGAGGTGAGGCCGAGGATTCGCCAGAGATCACCTGACATTTTCCTTACGGTTGAGAAAAATCTCGGAAAAAAACCAACCATGTAATCAGCCCAAGCGGGAATCGAACCCGCGCCCGAGCGCAACTCCGAATCGGCAGGCAGGCGCCTTAACCAACCGAGATACGCCGGTGGCAAAAATTAGTATTTCTTTACAATGATGATAATGTGAACTATTTTTACCTGTCTGTCAAGTGTTCCAAATCATTATTGATTAATTCCAGTACACTTAAAACAGTGTCCATTTTTAGTTTAAATCTTGCCACAAATACATCAGGTCTATTATGCCTCATTTTCTTCTATTTCCACATTCTCAAAAATACATTATATTCTATACACTACTGTTTGTGAAAAGTGCAACACCCAGAAAGAATGGACCGAACAACTCCAAACTCGGGAGATGTGTAGAACAGTGTACTACCAATAATTGATTACGGTTCCAAAGAGATGGCTTACATATAGGCCCAACAGTGACGTCTTTTGTGTCATCAGCTTGTGCCTTGCTTAGTCAGTGCAGAGCTTCCAAACGAAGTGAAAACATGAAAACTAGTGCAGGTATGCCTCGTCGACGTGAAAGGGCGCAATATCAGCACGTGAGTGAGTTCGAACGGAGTAGAATTGTTGGTCTCCGGGAAGCAGGTTTGTCATACTGTGACATTTCGACTCGTACAGGGCATGCTGCTACGACAGTGATGCGTGTGTGGAACCAGTGGATAGAAGAGGATCGTACGTAGAGATGAGCGGGTACTGAACCACGTAATGTGATCACAGCACGTGATGACCGCCATCTTGTCCGCATGGCCGTGACGGACCGTACAGCTTCATCCACAGTGTTGAGTCGACATTGGAATACTGCAACGGGTGTGGACCTGTCTGCATCAACGATTCGTCACCGTTTTTTGAGGGCTGGACTAGTGGCTCGCATGCCGTTGCATCGGCTTCCATTGTCCAGAAACTGGCAACGCCTCAGTCTGCAATGGGCACTGAACGCCGTCACTGGCATACTGAGTGGCAAAATGTGTTTTCGGACGAGTCCCGCTTCAACTTGTCCTACAATGATGGCGCATACGTGTTAGACGCTACCGTGGTGAACGTAATCTGAGAGCCTGCATTGTTGAGCGGCACAGCGGACAAACGCCTAGTGTGATGATTTGGGGCGCCATTGGATACAATATGTGATCTCACCTCCTACGTATTCAAGGCAATCTAAACAACAACCGCTACATTAGGAAGGTTTTAGAGCCCGAGGTACTGCCCCTCCTTCAGGCAACTCCACATGCCATATTTCAGCAAGTCAATGCTCGACCACATGTGGCGAGGATTGTGCAAGCCTTATTCTTCGAAGAACGACGGGTATCACTTAACTGGCCTGCACGTTCGCCAGACATGTCGCCCATCGAACATGTCTGCGGTATGGTTGGTCGGCAACTTGTTCGTCATGATCCTCCAGTACCTACTCTTGACGCTTCGTGGACTCGCATACAAACTGCGTAGGAGGAGATGCCCCAGGAAGATATCCAGGCCCTCTTTGATTTCATGCCACGACGCTTAGGGCCTCTGATTGCAGCACATGGAGGCTTCAAACCATACTGAAATCTCACGGTCACAGATCAGGTACAGTTCTGTAATTCTAATCATTTGTGTGGCCGTATTGTCATGTACGTAGGTAATCTGTGTTATCATTTTCATTTTAATCACATGCATCCTTTTGAGTATTGCAATTTCCACAAACATTAGTGTAGTAATTCACAATTAGTATCAGAGATTCATGTTTAATGCTGCTGTCATTTTTTTGTTATAATTTATTCTCTAGATAACAATTTAGCACCGACTGAATGCATGGAATAGCAGTAGCTTATTCGGAAGATATCATTCTAATAGTGCACCAGATATCATATCTATGCAGATGACATTCAATTATACATTTCTGTCCACCCCGATAGACTAAGTGACTGTATTAATAGACTCGGAAGAAGAGTTCGGCTTAGAAGAAGATATCAGATAATAAACGACATTAAGATATACGGTTCATACGAGGAGACAAAGAGGAAGACAGAAAATAGGAAAGACTGTAGAATGCTGGGTTTGCAGTAAAAGACCTATCCTTGGGCAGAACACTATGAATGAATGTATGAATGAATAAAGATCTCGAATCTATTTCATCTTGGTCTCAACAATTCGGATTTAACTTAAATGCAGATAAATCACAGGCTATCTTATTTGCGAATAAAAGATTAATCCCTGATATTAATAAGCTGAACTGTCCTCCTTTGACTTTGAATAAAGCGATCATTCCATTCAATTCAACTGTAAAAAACCTGGGAGTTCATTTTGAATCTAATCTTACCTGGAACACGCATATCAAACACACTTGCAAGAAAGTATTTTCCACTTTTCACTCATTAAAAAGACTGTACCACTATCCAAGTAAATTAAAGCAGACGCGTGTACATACTCTTACTAAGCTTATGCCTCACTTCGATTATTGTGACGCTTTATTCAGTGATCTCAGGGTGGATTTATCCCAGAAACTGCAACGTGTTCATAATGCGTGTGTTCGTTTCATTTGTAATGTCCGCTACTACGATCACATTAAATTTCACCTTCGATAAATTATCGTGGCTCAGGTTATACGAGAGGAGAAAGTTACATTCTCTTTCTCTCATATACCTAATTTTGCACATCTCTACCCCTTATTACTTATTTGTTCGATTCCACAATCTTTCTCGCTATCATGACTTAAATACTCGGTCACAATACGATAATAGGCTAGAAATTCCATTTCACACATCATCTCTGTATTCCTCATCTTTGACCGTTGCTGCTTCTCGTCACCGGAATTCTCTGCCGCCTGAAGTCAGGGGTTGCCGAACTTTGATTTCTTTTAAATATAAATTAGAAGAATATATTATGATGAGTTGCCAGACCTAACGCGTTGCAAATATTTAATGCAGTAACCTTTCGACTCAGGCTCCGCTGTCTAGTTCCGTCCCCTAGACTTGCTGCAATAATCGCGGAAGATGTATTTGGATACAGTGAGGGTCACATAAGAGCAGTTCCTAAACAGCAAATATTGCCGTCTTGTCAGTGTTGCGAACTGTTACCACATATCTTACGAACCTAAGTACTAAATGGCTTATTTACTTACCGTACTTTATGTTGGAAGGTTAGTCTAAATAATTCAATAATTGTTAACATATTTACGTAGACAAACTATACGGGAAAGGGGTCAACATGTCAAGTATTTTGTCTGGCAATACGAAATTCATTGGTTTGACTAAACAATTGACTCCCGAGACCTAACCTAAAAATCTATTTTGTTTGACCACATGAAATTATTAGTACTAACTACGAAAAATTACCTGACTATAGTCTTCAATTATAACCACAACGCAACACATAAAATAACTATTATGTATTAATATTAATACTGATAACTAAAGCAGTGCAAAGGGAGCAGTTTTTCGACACAACGGCAACAGGGCAAGGGTTGTAAATTCACCCGCAGAGGTCTGACTCTGCGGTACACAGAATAGCTGCAAGCAGTAGGTACAGCTTAGTAAAGCAAACGTCAATACTGAAGGAACATAAGAACAGTTCGGTTCTAGTATTACGATGCCTAAGAGGGAGAAAATTCATTCGGCGAAGTTTAAGAGACTTATTTCCGAATATGGTGATATATTTTTTTTTGTTGCAGCGAAGATAAACTATTCTGCAAATTGTGTAAAATATCAGTTTCAGTAAATAGAGCATGTAATATTCTAAGACATGTAAATAGGGATGTACACAAACGTGCCCTCATGAAGTTAAAAAAAAAAGGCGAAAAATGTGAGCAGGATCATAGTTCTTCATCCGTGTTCCATGAAGAAATGTGTGATGCGTTTTGTTAAGCATTCAAGAAGATATGTCCTGGTGTATCTCTTCCTCCTTCTCCTATACTTACTCGATGGGGTTCCTGATTGAAGGCCTGCATTTATTACTGTAAATATTTCGACCAGGTCCAGAATGTTATTCAATCATTTGATGTGAAAGATGCATTTGCAATACCACTAGCCCAACGTCTGTTGGTTGATTCAAGCATAAAACAACAATTGGAATACACTGAATCGAATTACGGGTTTATTCGTGATTGCATAACAGCTTTAGAAAAGTCTGGTACAAAACTGGTTGATCAGTTTTTCCTATTGCGAAATATCTGGAAGAAAGTGACTCAAGTAGACGATAAAGTTGCTAAAATAATATCTGCGAAAATAACAAATATGTTGAAAAAAATGGTGGATATTATAAACTTTGCAAGATTAGTGACAGTATTTCTGGAGATAAGGATTCCTTTGAAGAACTAACAGAAGTTTAAAAAGATGTTGCACAGGATTTTACGTATGCCCCAGTTGTTTCAACAGACGTAGAAAAAACCTTCTCCACATATAAGGCCATGCTATCAGATAGACGACAATCGTTTTCTGTTAATAACTTACAAATGTCATTTGTTATGCACTGTAACAATATTTGGAAGAAAAGTGATAACGTATAACATGTGCATTAATAACTCACACTCATTGTAAGGAAAAGAAAAAGACAAAAAACAATAGTTCAAGTGCTTTTACGAATAGAATATCATGAACCCGTTACAAATAAACAGTGATTTTGTTTGCGTTCTGTATGAAATCATACATGTAAAGTATATATTATTTGTTTAGGATGAAATGGTTAATTAGTTTTGCAATTTTGATATCTTATTAAAGTGTCTGTAGAAAATTAATTGCAGAAACGTTAGGGAACTGTGTCATTTCTATTGTGTCGTCTGTACGTGAACACATCGTGTACATGACCGCGCTTGCGCACAGGGAACACGCCGAGTAACGTCGGAACCCTTGCTATGATGCCATTCTGTCTGTCATGTGCTCCGTCTGCACCGCTCTACTGATAACAGTTAATTATTAGTATTTTACTAGCTTCCAGTAACCGGCTCAGAAATCTAGTACAATTTTAATTTCATGGAACTCCAGTACCGACAAATATTCTCGATATCTGTGTCAGCTGCCAACATAACAGTTACAAAATCACTACCATTCGGTATCGAAATTCGAAACGAAGTTGACAAAAAAAATGCAACCTGCAAACTAGAAAATTACCATAATCTACTAGCATATGTAGTAATGGGGGGAAAAATGGTTAGGTTTCACCCTTAGGGTATGAAGTAAGCTGACTCGGACTATACCTTACAGCAGTACTCTTTAGCTCGTTGCACCGTTATTTGCGCGCGTGCAATTTTGAGCATGTGAAGCCCTGACCGAATACCAGTATGTATTCCACTGTATATACTCATATTATTATTATTATTATTATTATTATTATTATTATTATTATTATTATTGGGCAAGAGGTCCTTGGGCAGACCGTTCAAGCGTTGGCAAGAGACCGTAACGGGCCACTAGGCCCAATACATGCAAGAATGATGATGATTGTGTACATTTTATTCGATAGTCGGTTTCTGATTTAATTATGTGAATCGTACTTGCTTGTAATTTAATACCAATATGTTTTCCAATGTGTTTATGATTGTTTTATGGTGTAGATTTTATTGAATTATCGGCTTCTGATTTCATGTATTTGATTCTAACAACATTATTATGTATTCCACTGTGTTTATTATTATTTTATTAGGTAAGTTTTTATTTAACTGCTTCTTTTGATATCATTATGTAAATAGTATCTGTATGTAATTACTTCCATGTATTGTGGGTCCCTATCACCACGGCATGGCGCGTCCTCAGGTTGCGGATAGAGGAGACGGCCTCCAGATATGGAGGGTAGCTGCGAATATATTGAATAAGCAGTCGTGGACAGCCGATAAGGGGTGGTCCTCCAGCTTGGGGGTTGGGCGAAGGGCTAACAACCCATCACCGTAAAAAACAGCTTGTTACGAATCCCTACAATAAGCCTCGGAATATGACTGATTCTCTGGCACGACCACAGCAAAGGAATAAGGTTTTGAGATTTGGCACTTGGAACGTAACTAGTCTTTATAGAACAGGAGGGGTAACATTAGTAGCAAAAGAACTAGCAAGATATAGAATAGACTTCGTGGGAGTACAAGAGGTTAGGTTAGATGGGAATGGCATATCACAAATAGAAGATTGCTTGTTGTATTATGGGGAAGGACACAATAATCACCAATTAGGAACAGGATTCTTTGTTCATAAAAGAATAAAATCAGCAGTAAAAAAGGTCGAATTTATCAGTGACAGGTTATCATATTTAGTACTTAAGGGTAGATGGTGCGACATCATAGTTATAAATGCTCACGCCCCTACAGAAGAGAAAGACGACCATATAAAGGATAGCTTCTATGAGGAATTGAAACATACTTTTGATCAGTTCCCTAGATATCACATGAAAATTTTATTGGGGGATTTCAACGCTAAAGTAGGACGGGAGGATATTTTTAGACCAACTATTGGAAAAGAGAGCCTACACGCAATTAGTAGTGACAATGGAGTTAGATTAGTCAACTTTGCCACATCGAAAAATTTAATTGTCAAAAGTACAACATTCCCCCATCAGGATATATATAAATATACTTGGACTTCTCCAGATGGATTGACACACAACCAAATAGATCACATCTTGATAGATAAACGGAGACATACTAGTATAGTAGATATTCGAACTTTCAGGGGTGCAGACTGTAATTCTGACCATTATTTGGTGATTGGAGAATTAAGAGAAAGACGATCAGTAGCCAAGCGAGTAAAGCAACACGTTAATATTACTAAATTCAATATTTTGAAATTAAAGGACGAGGAAGCTAAGCAAAATTATCAGGTCGAAATTTCGAATAGGTTTGCCACTTTAGAAAGTTCCGACGAAGTTGAGAAAGAGTTAGATGTTAATAGCGTGTGGGAAAATATCAGAGATAGTATCACAATTGCAGCTGAGCAGAGCATAGGTTATTATGAAACTAAGAAAAAGAAACCGTGGTTTGATGAAGATTGTTGCATGGTAGTAGAAAGAAGGAAACAGGAAAAATTGAAATTCTTACAGGATCCAGTTGAGAAGAAGAGAGATAATTATTTCAATGAAAGACGGGAAGCAAGTCGTACACTTAGGAATAAAAAGAGAGGTTACTTGAAGGAAAAACTGAATGAGGTAGAAACAAATAGTAAGAATAAAAACATTCGAGATTTATATAAGGGTATAAAGGAATTTAAGAACGGATATCAGCCAAGGGTAAACGTGATCAAGGATGAGAATGATGACTTGCTTGCAGACTCTCCATCAATCCTAAACAGATGGAAAAACTATTTTGCGCAACTACTAAATGTACATAGACCAAATAGAAATGATCGGGACGAAATTCAAATACAAACTGCTGAGCCATTTATACCCGAACCCACGCTTTCAGAAGTCGAAATTGCGATAGAAAATCTGAAAAAGTACAAGTCTCCAGGTATCGATCAAATTCCAGCAGAATTAATACAAGAGGGTGGAAGTGCATTATATAGCGAAATTTATAAACTTGTACTTGCTATCTGGGAAAAGGAAATTGTACCAGAACAATGGAAGGAGTCCATAATTGTACCTATTTTTAAAAAGGGGGACAAAACCAACTGTGGTAACTTTCGAGGAACATCACTTTTGTTGACGTCGTACAAAATTTTGTCCAATATTCTTTTGAGAAGATTAACTCCGTACGTAGATGAAATTATTGGCGATCATCAGTGCGGTTTTCGGCGTAATAGATCGACTATTGTTAAGATTTTTTGTATTCGACAGATAATGGAGAAAAAATGGGAGTATAAGGGAACATTACATCAGTTATTCATAGATTTCAAAAAGGCATATGACTCGGTTAAGAGGGAAGTATTATATGATATTCTTATTGAATTTGGTATTCCCAAAAAACTAGTTCGATTAATTAAAATGTGTCTCAGTGAAACATACAGCAGAGTCCGTATAGGTCAGTTTCTATCTGATGCTTTTCCAATTCACTGCGGGCTAAAGCAGGGCGATGCACTATCACCTTTACTTTTTAACTTTGCTCTAGAGTATGCCATTAGGAAAGTTCAGGATAACAGGCAGAGTTTGGAATTGAATGGGTTACATCAGCTTCTTGTCTATGCGGATGACGTGAATATGTTAGGAGAAAATACACAAACGATTAGGGAAAGCACGGAAATTTTACTGGAAGCAAGTAAAGCGATCGGTTTGGAAGTAAATCCCGAAAAGACAAAGTATATGATTATGTCTCGTGAACAGAATATTCTACGAAATGGAAATATAAAAATTGGAGATTTATCCTTCGAAGGGGTGGAAAAATTCAAATATCTTGGAGCAACAGTAACAAATATAAATGACACTCGGGAGGAAATTAAACGCAGAATAAATATGGGAAATGCGTGTTATTATTCGGTTGAGAAGCTCTTATCGTCCAGTCTGCTGTCCAAAAATCTGAAAGTTAGAATTTATAAAACAGTTATATTACCGGTTGTTCTATATGGTTGTGAAACTTGGACTCTGACTCTGAGAGAGGAACATAGGTTAAGGGTGTTTGAGAATAAGGTGCTTAGGAAAATATTTGGGGCTAAGCGGGATGAAGTTACAGGAGAATGGAGAAAGTTACATAACACAGAACTGCACGCATTGTATTCTTCACCTGACATGATTAGAAACATTAAATCCAGACGTTTTAGATGGGTAGGGCATGTAGCACGTATGGGCGAATCCAGAAATGCATATAGATTGTTAGTTGGGAGACCGGAGGGAAAAAGACCTTTAGGGAGGCCGAGACGTAGATGGGAGGATAATATTAAAATGGATTTGAGGGAGGTGGGGTATGATGATAGAGACTGGATTAATCTTGCACAGGATAGGGACCGCTGGCGGGCTTATGTGAGGGCGGCAATGAACCTTAGGGTTCCTTAAAAGCCATTGTATGTATGTATGTATGTATGTATGTATGTATGTAATTACTTAAATCCGATTCAGTTGTATGTTCAACTATGTAAGCAAGTTTTAATCCTGATTGAGTGTAAGAGAAGGATCTACGGCCTTAACTCTGCCAGGTTATTATGGGTTTTATTAATTTGTCCTACAGAATAATCTCTGTAATTTTGACAATATTTGAGGAGAAAAATTCGATCCGGCGCCGGGGATCTCATAGCTAGCAGTGCATCATAACTGCGGAATCCTGACCAAATAAGTCACTCAACTGAGTGCGCTCCTAGTATAATGGAAGTTGACACTAGACATATACGTCAACATATAAGCCTAACTTGGAGTCAGGCCACAAAGGGAAACACTGAAGGAGGAAGGTTCGAGCCGGTGCTGTGGATTGAATTCGGCGTAGCTCAGTGGTCAGAGCGCTTGGTACGTAGAATCAAGGACCCGGGTTCGATCCCCGGCGCCGGAGCGAATTTTTCTCAAATATTTATCTGCCAGGTTAAATAAAGCCATATTATTATTATTATTATTATTATTATTATTATTATTATTATTATTATTATTATTACTCAGCCTCCTATAAAATTGAGTACCGGGTCTTTCCTGGGGGTAAAAAGCGGTCAGAGCGTGGTGCCGACCACACTACCTCGTTCTAGTGCCGAGGTTATGGAAAGCATGGGGCTCTACCTCCATGCCTCCCAAGTGGCTTCATGGCATGTTACGGGGATACCTTTACTTTTTACCTTTATTATTATTATTATTATTATTATTATTATTATTATTATTATTATTATTCCGAGTTTGTGCAACACATTTCTCGCATAACCATGGAATTTGAGTTAGCATTTCAACGAACTACGGTACAATTTATTGCGCTCGCTTACACACACACACACACACACACACACACACACACACACACACACACACACACACACATAGACAAACACACTCACACACTGAAATAATTTTAAATGAATTGAACGCTCAGTGTAACTGCGCTTACTTTAAGATACGTGGTAACATTTTACAACTATGCTGACTTCATGACAAGATAACGATACACACTTTATCATTGTCACACTACAAGCTAAGACCAACTGCGTGGTTAAGGCTAGTTCACAATAAACCGGAAACGGAAACAACGAGAACGAGAAGGGAAATAATATGGAATGTATTTAAAAGTGGGTATTCACAATAGTTAATTGTGAATGTTGACATTTAAATACATTTATTTTAACATTATTTCCGTTTTCGTTCTCTTTTTCGTTCCCGGTTTATTGTGAATCAGCCTTTATAGTCATAGGGCTTGGCGCTGATATAATTGCCACTGTGTGCGTGTGATATGTGCTCACGTTCTCAATCGATCTAGAGCGATGGTGAATGATCTGGCCGAAGGCAGGTATATATCCTTCAGACAAGGCCGTGGTTATGTGAACACGACCCCGCCCCAAGGTTTAGTAGGCAAGGTGACACTGCGGTGATTAGCCTATTATCTTACGCAGTATGGGAATGAAGGACATAACGAAACATCCATTCTCGTGGACTGAAGATAAATTCCTTCATTACCCACGCCGGGAATCGAACCACGGACCGTTTTTGTTGGAAAGCACACACACTATTCATATAACAGCACTGGGGGACCGGTCTAGAGTTACTTTTCCTGAGTAAAAATTGGAAAATTGCCAAAGAAATTCAAAATAATCTAGTATTAAAGCTCTGATCCCAATGAATAAACATCTGAAATACTTGTAGGCTACATGACCAGTTTAAACAATTCTTGGTTTATGAAGTGTAGCTACAGTGATCATCCCGTTTGCCGAATTTATAGACAATGTAGCAACTGCGTGTGTGAGCATTTGGACAGTAAAAAGCGGATAGGCCTACTTTTTTTAGACCTGCTTTCATGGAGAAATGAAAGATCCGAACAGTGAAACGAAAGTAAGAGTAAACTTTTTAAAGGAACAAAATTATCAAACAATGTTACTTATTAAGGGGTATACAAAACAAGAACTGAGACATCAGAAGTTATGGAGCCTTTATTTATTCTACTACTACTCATCCTCATTTCATAGGCTCTGCATGTCAACAAATGCACATGTTCGAAGTAATGATGGGTGGGAATATTCCCAACGGAAGTATTGGTAATAATAATACGATTATTCCCGCATTCCACCAGAAGACTGTTGAAATATTGACCCTGTTGGCTTGTTAAGCAGAGAATGTGTTACCTGGAAGAAGTGGATTTACAGACTACATATTTGAAAACGCAACGCAAGTCAGTTATCAGATTTAGATCTATTTAAAATAGTACTGTGAATTGTGGGTCCCTATCACCACGGCATGGCGCGTCCTCAGGTGGCGGATAGAGGAGACGGCCTCCAGATATGGAGGGTAGCTGTGAATATATTGAATAAGCAGTCGTGGACAGCCGATAAGGGATGGTCCTCCACCTTGGGGGTTGGGCGAAGGGCTAACAACCCATCACCGTAAAAAACAGCTTGTTACGAAAAAAAAAAAAACAAAAATAAATATTTGGGGCTAAGATGGAGAAAGTTACACAACACAGAACTGCACGCATTGTATTCTTCACCTGACATAATAAGGGATATTAAATCCAGACGTTTGATCTGGGCAGGGCATGTAGCACGTATGGGCGAATCCAGAAATGCATATAGAGTGTTAGTTGGGAGGCCGGAAGGAAAGAGGCCTTTCGGAAGGCCGAGACGTAGATGGGAGGATAATATTAAAATGGATTTGAGGGAGGTGGGATATGATGGTAGAGACTGGATTAATCTTGCACAGGATAGGGACCGATGGCGGGCTTATGTGAGGGCGGCAATGAACGTGCGGGCTCCTTAAAAGCTATTTGTAATTGTAATAATATTGTAATTGTAACTTCCAAACGCAAAATATCCATTCCTTTCCTTATTTGCTGTCAACATAGCAGCTATATTTGCATTTATGAACAGTTTTTTTTTTTCAAAACTTGGAGTTGTAGGCCTATAGCCTAAAAAAGATCCCGCTTAGACTGAAACCTACTTGCTAATGAAACAGTAGTTTATTAAAATTACATTAGAAGTTTGTGGTACAGTAAATATACAGATAAAGTGAAAGAATATTGTCTTTCAACGTAAATACTCAGATTATATAAATTAGGAATAGTTTAGTAACACTGAAGGATGTGACATTTTTGTACACTACCAATGAAAGATAAATGCACCTTCTTTCTAATTGGTGCTGCCTGCATTTAGCGGGTTGAATTTAATGACTGTCGTCATCATTGTTACCAGTTTGCTCAACTCTGAGGGATCTTTTGAGACTGACCTCTATATTATTTTTTGTGTATTTTAACTCCAATCTGAAAACAAAGTTGTTGATCAATTGAAAAAAGGACATATTTGTAAAGTTGTTAAAAATTTAATGATTATTAAAGAATTATAAGACCTCTGTGTCCATATTGAATTATTTTCTGTGCTTTGCATATATTTTAACTCCACTCTAAAAACAATAAAGTTGTTGATCAATTAAAAAAAAGAACATTTTTATAAAGTTGTTAAAAATTCAGTGATTATTAAAGAATTATAAGACCTCTGTGTCCATATTGAATTATTTTCTGTGCTTTGGATGTGTATTTTAACTCCAATCTGAAAACAATAAAGTTGTTGATCAATTGGAAAAAAAAAAAGAGACATTTTTGTAAAGTTGCTAAAAATTTAATGGTTATTAAAGAATTATAAGACCTCTGTGTCCATATTGAATTATTTTCTATGCTTTGCATACAAAAAGAAAGTTTTAGTTATCACAGTTTTCAATGCGACATCAATAATAGCACCAAATTTTAACAATCTTTTACATTTTGGTGACTGGGAATTTTGTGGCGAATATTCCCGATGGCAAAGTTCCCGAGAATTTACCTATCACTAGTCCGATGCCCTTCCTATTGGCTGCAGGACTAAGAACCGCTTTATGACAACTAGATCGCAACGTTTTTAGTTCCCTGTCTGTAAGTACAACCTGTTATGTAAAGTCCTATTTTCGAATTCTTAATGGGAAATTTGCTGTTTTTCTAAACATGAGAAGGAAATACGTTGCATAAAGCAGCTGAAAAACTAATAAAGACTGTCAAGAAAGAATGTCCTTTGTAGGCGGAGTCGTGCAATAAGGCATGATAACATACTAAGGAGGTTATGTAGGCCTAATTCATCACGGAGATGGGAACAATGATCGTCAATCAGTTTCTGTTTGCCCCTTGTGCTGTAGGCTATTAGAATACGCTGTCGCTTCTGTGTTAAATTTCATGTTGTTAATGTCCTGCGACATATGTACAGTAATAGTGTAGACTTTAATGGCTGAGCCGGTAATTCTGAGCTCAAACATCGTAACACAGGGGAAACTATTTAGAAACAGGCCGTTACCGTATCTCATGTGAACACTTCATAATGTAGGCCTAAGTAGCCTACATCCTTGTTAAGTTCCGCATGCATTCGATGCTTTATTTTAGGTTGTTAGTTTAAAATAATTGTTACGTCACATGTCGCTCCACATTCTTCGATGCATTCCTCATTTTTCGGCGTAGTCCAATCAGCGGTAGGAGCACGGAAGAATTTTGCGTTATGTTTGTTGAGATATGGAGTCTTCTTGTATGGAATAGTTATAGTCTGATTTAGCCACCGGCGTGTCTCAGATGGTTGCGAGTTGGACTCGCTGAGACTGCATTCAGCTGTGCTTTTATATACTGTATATCCTATATAGTAATATTGCACAACCCATTCTAATACTTGGAATTTCCTGGAAATAACAGCATAACATACGTACTTGTCACGCACTGAATCTTCTTGTGAAAGCTAGAATAGTATCTGTTACTATAAAAGGAAAAAAATATGCGTTTCTCAAATAGTTTAAATAATGATATTTCAATAGGAGAAGTTTTAATAAGCTGCTGTTATTAATCTCACTGTCTGAAATCTGGATGGTAGAAAACAAATGAGGAGCTAGATACAATAACACGTTAAAGTAAAGTTCGCTTTAGACATTTTAAAATTGTTTGAAATAAAATCTTTATATTTGGTAATAATTAATCTAATGTTACGGGGTTATACAGGGACATCATTTTATTTTTACTAACATTTCTAATATTAACCTGGCTATACTTTTGGATTAATGATTGAGACCCGGAAACACCGTTTGCTACCTCCTTCCACGACTGGAGTTCGATGATACTGGCGTAAAATACAAACAAATCACTTTACTAGATACAGGAGGGAAGAAAAGTAGTTCATTTACGTAAAGTAGGAAATATCGCGATTTTGAGTGTGATAATTTTCATTAGGTTTTGTTTAATAAAAATACAGTACAGTATTAACAATAAGTGTTTTTACTCACGAACTGAGTTATCTATGCGAACGTATTCATTATGCAGTGCATATTATACTGCCTACAGCACATTAGCATACGATATAGAGAATGAAGTTAAAATGAAAAATAATCATAATATGGATATTTAAACGCATTTTTGAAAATGGTGGCCGTTCATTTCGATACAGGCTTCAGTTCTTTTGTGCCTATTATCGCACTATAGACTATTGAATCTAATTCCAATTACCAGTTTCGTCTTTAATACTTAGTAACTCATGTTGAAATAATTCTGTACCTACTGTATAAAAGAGTACCTTACGTACTGTAAATTCAGTCTTCACTTCTGCCCGATCGGAAAAGATAAAATTACTCAGACATGCTACCTACTGTCCATCCAAGTGGTTATGTTGCAGGATCGTAGAAAGGGGGGGGGATCACGTGATAGTTAATTGCTTAACGAGGCCCTTTTATTTAAGTTATTTTAAACAGTTGCATAATATTACGTAGACGTCCAATTAATTCCTAACAGAAATTAATGTTTTCAGAAAAGAGCTAAGAAAGCCCAGCCACTAGTCTTTACAGTGGAGCGAGCAAAAGCAGGTAGGCGAAATCGGGATGCGATGTAGGCAAACGGACGACAATACCTGTGCGAAAATATGATTCAATATTGGAAGTTTTCGTCACTGGAAAACGCGAACATATTTCTGAAACGTACTATAATCACTCAGTACTGCGGCCTGTATCGAAATGCGTGGAGGACAGTTGGAACTTCGTTATTAAAAGGGGTGGGAGTGAAGTACATTCAAAAACCCAGGTACAATAAAAGTTGAAGTAAAAATAAAATTATGTGCCTGTACAAGGTTAGCCAATGAAACGGACGATTTTAAAACTTTAATAATTATTGCACTGATTACTTTGAAACGAAACTTTAAATGTAAAATGAAAGTATACACAATAGCATTTACCTGTACCTCATAAAATTCTTATTTTCTGAACACTAGATCCCGCAGGTGGGACCATTTCGTTACACTCATTCTTCAAGTCTTAAGCCCGGTTCAGACGGTGCTTGTTTTCTTGCGTGTTTCCTAGCTGGCTAGCAAGCTGGGTGCCGTGGTGGGTATGGTGCTGGTTCCCGTGTTGGCTACGGTGATGGTTGTTGTTCTCACGAAGCTCGCTCTTTCCACAGTCCAAATTGGAAAATCATCTACTGTTTCATCTGTTGCCAACACTCATGGTCAAAAAGAAACTAAACCGTAAGTGGAAAAGAACTAAAGTCCTACATTGACAATAGTAAATATCGTAATAAGGTAATTAAGCCATAAGTCCAAAACAGCTGAAGTCCGATATTTAATTGTTGTTTCTTACAAACTAAAGAATATAGAAAAAAACAGGTTTAGTTGAAAAACAACGAACATGCCGACATGGTTTCAGTGGTGATACTATATCATCATCTTTGGTTCCAGCCTGCAAATCAACAATAAAATAGCAAGGAACCTACCCTCGAAATCCAGCAAGCTAGCCACCAAAGCAGCCACCAGAGCGCATTACTTCCAGCAAGTGAGCACGCAGGCTACCCATCAGCGCAGCCACCTTAGAATCCATCACAGAAACACGCACCGTCTGAACCGGGCTTAAGTCTAGCCATCTGACTGGTCGCACCATCCTGTTGAAACCACGATTCTCTATTGATGAGAGGTTTATTGGCAATTTGTGGAGACAAAAATTCTTGAATCATTCGGACATATCACTGTAATGTTACAGTAACAGATGTCCCATTATCGTCCTCAAAGAAATAAGGACCGATGATTCCAAATGACGCTATTGCACACCAAACTGTGACTTTGACACAGGTAATAGTTCCTCATGCATTTCATAACGGTTAGTTGGTGACCAGTATCGAAAGTTTTGTTTATTGACGTATCCATAGCTATGAAAATGAGCTTCATCACTCATCAGCTTCTTGTGGACAGTGTCTTCGTTAACATTTAGATCTGAAAATTGTTGGGAAAAAGTCATGCGGTTTACTTTATCAGCATCTTTTAATGTCTGCACTACTTGAATTTTGTATGGATGCATATCTGTAAGTCCTTATGAAGAATTCTTCCTATACTGGTATTTGACAACCCAAGTGAAATTGCATGACGACGACGGGGAGAACGTTTAGGACTAAGGATCATAGCAACTCTTACGATGTTTTCCGGGGTACGTACAGATCTTTGCTTACCTGGAGACTTCTTCTTTAACGCAGAACTAGTTACTTCGAAGTTCTGAATCCCGATTTTTATTGCTTGCGCTGATGGTATCGGATCATTGTATTGCAATGACGTCGAAATAGCCGTTGTGCAATGAAACCATAATTATTTTTGTAATAGGCCTATCCCTTAATAGCAAAAGCACGTTGTTCATCCGTCGAACGATCCATTATAAACAAATACTATCGAATGAAGAATAGATTGTTGCATGTTACAATTATGATACCCGACAACAGCCTAAACGACACGAATCTGAAAATCTCCCGATTCATTGGCTCACCTTGTAATTTACTAAAATTACAGATATAATGTTGAAGAATAACTGTCTATGCAGTAATAGCATTAATAGGTTAACGCTCTTATTACACCCAGATTCTCAATTCTTTAAACATTTCTGAAGAAAAATCAGAATTTTCTATTTTTATTTCTCTATACAGCGCAGAAAATAGGTAGACCTATACTAATATCACAGTCTATTATATATAGTCACGAAGCTCAATACGTAGCAAATATGCATCCATAGATAGTTGCTAACCACTTGGATCGCTGCTACCGTCTCATTACAGACAATGCGAAATAGTACCTGCACAGTCTATTTTTCCTAGCACCCTCAAAAATTCAAGTTTCGTGATTGTATATACTAGACTGTGCTAATAGTAGTAATCAAGAATAATAGTAGTTGTCTAAATACATTTAACTACTATTACTATAATATATGTCAGCATATGAGTTTGGGACTTTCATTCTATTTCGTAAATGTCTTATCTGTTTTAAGTAGGCTAGGCCTACGCTTGATAAGAATCAAAAGTTTTTGATCACTGCAATCTTAGTATAAATATTTATTAATATCCTTTTACGAGGATTGTTTCAAAATTTCATAGCCTGATAAGGAATTGAACTAGGATTATTCTGAAACAAATTTTATTTCTCAACATGAGATTCACACACTTAGTCCACCGGTGCTGCAGTGCTACTTTACTCTCCTTATACAGACATTTCTCGAGGTATGCAAAGAAGTCTTCTCTTGCTGCGACAACCTTTTCATTTGACGAACATTTATTTCCAGCCAAGTGAGTTTTGAACTTGGAGAAAAGAAAAATGACTGAGGGTGCGAGAGATCTAGTGAGTAGGGGGATGTGGCAACAATTCGAACTGTAGTTCATGTAGTTTAGCAACCGCGTTTGCAGACTTATGGCCAGGTGCATTGTCGTGATGAATTCTTCCTACGTGGCCCCTACTCTGCCTCTTCTCGCGAATGTTCCCTTTCAGTCGCTGCAGGACATTTGAATAATATTCTCCGTTATTGTTTTCTCCTTTGCTAGATAATCAATCATAATTATCCCCTTAGAATCTCAGAACACGGACGCCATGACTTTCCCTGCCGATTGAATCGCTTTGTTTTCTTTGGATGCGGATATTGACGGTGCTTTCATTGTTTCGACTGCTGTTTTGTCTATGGGAGCGTTTCTCAAACTATGGTCCGCGGACCACCTGTGGTCCTCGAGTTCTGCCCTTGTAGTCCCTCAAAAAGACAGAAGAAAAAATAAAATTAAGACGATTCAGTATTACACTATAGCTGAAAATTTCAGAGTTTGGAAATGACACATGGCAATCGCCTGTCTCTTTTTCTTCCAATTTCTTACCCTACCCGTCCCACTTCCCACTCTACTCTCAGCAACAAAAGAGGGATTTAAAGCTCTATGCACGCGGTGTTTCTCGTCATCTTTTCCCTGCACATCTGGCGCCGAGCCTGTAACCCAGTCAGGGACCACCCGAATTCATAACAGAGGACCGAAGTACCGAACCTTTTCAAGTATTTATTATTTCTTAATAGTTTTGCCGACACCCAGTCTGCACATTGAAATGGGCACGTACTGTACATCGTACACCAATAATAGAACGTGCCAAATTGCATCTTTACTTGTTGAAAATCGGACATGTTTCTGCATTAATCTTCTTATTTTTTATTTTATTTTATTTTATTTTTTTCCAGATGACGATATAAGAAATTTTAGACTCCGCCTATTTTAAAATCCGACAGGTTTACTTTTTACAATTGCGTGTTTCGTCTCTTAAGTGCCGTTTCAATTTCGCGGGTTTCATACACTCGTTTGAAAGCACTTCGTAACAAACAACGCACCAAGGTTTTGGTTCACTCTCATTGCCACACCAAATAAAGCCAAGTTCCAAATAACTCTTGTCATATTTACGAAAGTATTTTTTCTTTGAATAGCTACCACTAGGACTAGATATTTTTTAATGTCACTACAATATTAATATATTTCTTCACACACAGCTTCTGAACTATTAGCATTGCCTAAATGAAGCGTATTGTCATGTTCCTTTCTTTTCAAAGATCCGGATCGAAGCCAGTTTTCCATTATTTATAATGGGCACTATTTAACAGAGACATGGACAGCTACTAGCGTGTACCACATAAGAAGGATTTCAAACAACTAGCTGCTAACAGGCAAGCGATGAAACAACAATGCACGGAATTTCTTATAAGTTACTTGTGATTGGCTACAAAAAATATAATTAGAAAAATATTATAATTAATTAGTTATATTTTTAAATATAAGTATACTGGTATTAAAATATGCTACAAAAATGATAAATTTGCTTTCGAAGGGAACAAGATTAAGGTGGTCCGCGGAACTGTTCTGACTTAAAAAAGTGGTCCCCACTTCAAAAAAGTTTGAGAAACGCTGGTCTATGGTATGTAGTAGTGGATTTAGGTTTCATCATTGGTCACAAAAAATGGGGCGTATTTTTGTCTAATTGAGCCAGCGTGCTAATCCCTTGAAAGTTTATATCGGATGTACTTTTGTTTTGGTGTTAACAAAAGCGGAACCCATCTTGCGGAGATCTTGGACATGTCCAAGACATTGACTAAGACGTGGCGCAACCCCTTCATTTAGATACGCATAACCTCGTTAATTTTACGCACTTAGTCGATGGTCATTCAACACCATATCGTGGATTTTTTCTACAATTTCTTTACTGGTTGTTGTTACTGTATGTCCACTGCGGAGTCATCTTCCACCCTCTTCGGACCATGTTTAAATAATGCCGCCCATTTTTATCGCGGATTCCCCTGGTGTAGCGTCCATGTGTGCTTTAATTTCTGTTGGATGAATTCCCTTTTTTACGAAATATTTAATGATAACACGAAGCTCGATATTTTTCATTTTCGCCAATCTGTTCGGCGCACTAACTTCAAAATTAAACTACACAAAATGTAGTTAACAGAAAATTATGAATTTTCGTGCTTGAACTAATGTGAAATGGCTCTCTAGGGGAGAGTCGGGTAGTATCGGACATCGGGTAATATCGGACAGTGAGTTTCTTTCATCTACCATATGATGATAGTACCTGATTGACATGGTTACGTTTCTGTAATGTCGCATAGAGAAACGTAACCATGTCATTCAGGTACTACCATATGGTGGTAGACGAAAGAAACGCACTGTCCGATATTACCCGATGTCCGATACTACCCGACTCTCCCCTAACAATTGCGGCATTATTGACACGTTTTGAATAATGTGTTAGGCTACGAACTTTTCAAACGCACCTCGTAAGTTCAGTATTTTGAAGTGAAGCAATGTTATTTAGATCTAATCAGAATTTAGTGAACGCAAATCATCAAATGTTTAAACTTTACTAAATAATCTGAAGTTCATGAGCATATAAATAAATGAGCCTAGTTCTAAAGTGACCGTATTAATAATTGTCTGTAATAATGTGGATTTATCGGGAAATCTCAGACCTTGAGTGACATTTATTAGGATTATTTCGTGAATAAAATAAAAATAATATAATTAATATATATCCCTAAAATTCGCTCACAAATTGTTAATAATTGTGTATTTATGAATACTTAACCTATTCAGACATTGTGAATTTGAGCTAGATTGAATATCGATTACTGCAATAAAGAAATTGGATATTATTCAGTAATGCCAATTGCGAAAAGCGAAATACAGGTTTAACAGTGCTCATTCATGTACTGCACTTTTCTCTTATTATTATAAGAGAAATACGTTTCCATTATCTGCTGAAATCATGATATAATTTAAACATTTTATAATATAATTACAAACAACCTGATTAATACATTAATTAAAGAAGAATTGTTGAAAACGCAGTTATCAAATCTGAATGAAGTAGTGTATTTTTTTTTTCAGATAGCCTACAATGGACATGGAATTAGAATATGAAGATGTGGAAGTAGAATTTCACACTTTATTTAGTATTTCGTCGTTACATTACACACTACACCGAGAACTATGAAGTATGTAATATTGTGTGGAAACAGCTATATAGCAATATTATGTATTCACACTACAGCGAGACATATGTTGCTAAACAGTGAAGCCATCTATGTGTAGATAATTAAAACACGTATTTTATTACGCCCTACGGAAGGCAGTTTGATCAAAGACCTTGTGTAGGTCTTTGGGTTTGATATACGCTGATGTTACATAAATTTGAACATCTGACTTTCTATTAATTGTTTAATTTCATTTACGTAATACAGATTTTATAGGTTACAATTAGGTTAGTTACCTGTGGGCGCGGGACCATGTGTCAATGTGCCTTATTTCTACCGTTACTCCGTGCTACAGGAAAGTATTTTCCATAGATCGACAAACTCATTCTCGCTGTAGTGTGTAACGGGATTGAAGCTGTATCTACACAGTTCAATTTTCCAGCCGCGTATGCATGCTGTCTGGGAAGAATATTGAAATGATCAAGTTTAAAACGTAAGTTCAATTAAGATGCATGAAGATTTTGTGTCTACATGGTGCAACGTTTTGAACATCGTCTTCACTGCGTAAATATATCAATTAATATTAGCAATCAATCTTACATTCATTGCTTGAATGCATAAACTTGAAAGAACAGTTTAACCATGTATATGCATCTTAATGGATTCATGCTCATCAATTTACGGAGAAACAGTTGGCGACACCGACTAAACAAAAGAACGGCCATGCGATAAATTGATAGCGATAAATCTAACTGCAAAAATTATCGCGATGTTTGATTGTGTTTGGTTGACATTAAAAATTTCTGTACACTGCATTGGTCGAAAATGAAATGACGTCATGTAAACGAAATAGTCGTCAAAATAGTGTACCTAAATGACTAAAAAATTAATACGGAATAATCCTGTTTCATTGTTTTGATGATCTCATACAAGTAGCGTGCTAATTCTGTTGTCTCCACACGGAATAGAATATGGAGTTGTTCGTGTGTCGTGTGACCAGCTATTGTGAGTGCATATGTAAGCACGAATTTTCATTTTACTGAATGCTAATAAGAAATTATTTTAGTTTGGAAAATAGACTTTTTCGAAATAAATTTCATGTCAATACGCATTTACGAGTGCGAATCATTTGTGATTAACATTTTGAAGCAAAAAGAGGCAATAAGCTTTTAACTTGTTAAACTTAGGTTTCAGTCCATCATTACCGCTATCAAATATAAAGAAGTATTTGTCATTTTGTTTGAAACGAGATATTTATTCATTGTTTGAAGGTAATTTGTACAACAAGAAATGGTCATTCGGAGTTGTGTTGATTTATCCTTGTTTTGACGTATTTCATACATTGTTTTAACTTGAATTCAGTTGGACGCTAATAATATCGAAGGTAAAGCTCCACCTTACTGACAGTACCTACCACTTTCTTCGCATTAGCCTACTTACAGTTCCATAATATGAATGTCTTGTAACGTAACGCCTCGAAGTGTGACGTAATTGGTCTTTTTCCATACCCTTTGAAATAATACATGTGGTAGGCTATCATTTGTAAGCCATGTTCTCAAACGTGAAAGAAAAAGTTACAACACAATTTTTGTTTGTTTGCTATCACGTGCGTAATATGTTTCAAATAATAGGCCTAAGTTAATAATGAACTACGATTTCAGACTTCGAGTGTAATTGTGTTCTTAATAAGAATTACGGGTCTTAACAAATGGTTGAAAAGCAAAACGTCCTCCTCTGACTTAGAATAAATTATGGATCTGAAAGGACTTGAAGTAGTGGAAAAGCGAAGGGCAAAGTGATATAGACACCTAAATAGAATGAGAAAGCGAATAAAATTTTTAAACATTTTAGATTGACAAGTTAAAGAAAGACAAAAGAAAGGAAAGGTCACATGAAAACTGAGATATGGCATCTGCTCATGGAAAATTTTGAATAAACTTATTATTAACTTTCGATGAAGGAAAATGGTTGCACCTTAGAAATTCTTTAATAATGCAAATGTAAAAGAAGTAATAGGAATGGTTTGTTTTATAATAGACGAATTAAATTATGAAATATAGCCTATCCGTTCGACGTTATGGCTTGATAGCGCTTGTGGTTTCCAACCAAACAGTTAGTAGTTTGATTCCCGGAGTAGGTGGAGATTTGTTTCTGTATCACGCCCCGTGACATTTTACATAATAATTACTGTTAAAATAGTTTTTCTTATGCTACCAACTGTAACACTTTACTGTTAGTTTGTTCTATCTGTTGGGGTTGCCGGGATAGGCACAAACTCTCAACTAAGCATATCCGATGGCAAACCGCGTTTCGGCTTGGGGAAACATTTTCAACACAATCCATAACACTTTCGTTGTAATTAAGTATGTATTTATTATTGTTATTACTTCAAAATCCCCTACTTAACACATTATTATGGACGCCACAGAGCCCGCCAAGATTCCAATAGGCCTACTCCTTGCCACACCTTCAGTCCAAGTGTCACGTCGTTCCAAAATCCCCGTCTTTACCGACCAACGACCAAAATGCTGATGCAGGAGGAGCCATGATTCTTGTGTGTTTGATACAGTTTTAGTTTTTACATGTCATTGCGTCCAAATCATGAAGGCATTTAATTTGGGTTACTATTTGTCTAAAGAATAATTGAATTTAGTTACGAATTTCTACTCCCCCAATAGACGAGACCTATCGCCAGAAACATGTCCTATACAGACGTCATTGTCACCCAATTAAACGATATTCTTACAATTTCGCAGGAGCAACAGTGTTGATGAAGACGCCCTCTGTCTTACATTTGCACAAAATTGTGAGAACTGTTCCTTATTCAGCATGGTGTCAATGTAATAAGAGGAACCTGGCACACCACCGGATGTAGGCTCTCACTGACATAATGTAATGGATACCAACATAGGGTTTTATCTGAGATAGCAACGAAATCAGCTCACTCGCGCGCGTGTTGTAGCTAAACCCAAGTAGCAGTTAACTTTAAATTCTGTAGTTCGTGCGAAGTTAACATGTGATTTGATTGTATATTCCAATATGTAATCCAGCATCAATTCTAAGGTCACAGAGAAAATTTAATTAATTAATTAATTAATTTATTTATTTATTTATTTAACCTGGTAGGCCTTCTCTTCCCCTCTACCAGGGGATTACAACTACAATATTAAGAATACAATTACAATTAATATTACATTAAAAATACAATAAAAGCAAAGTACTAAAAGATTAACTGATCAATAAACGCTGGACAGTTTATTGTAGAAGTTAAGAAGAAAGGAATTTTTTTTATTAATGAAGTAAAAATTAAACCTACTCTTTGCAGTAAGAAAATGCTTAATAAGTTTGTTTTTGAACACTGCTAAATTCCGACAGTCTCTGATGTCACTGGGTAGGGCATTCCACAAGCGCGATAGCGAGATTGTACAGGGACATCATTTTATTTTTACTAACATTTTTAATATTAACCTGTCTATACCTTTAGAGAACCGGAAACACCGCTTGCTCCCCCCTCCAAGACTGGAGTTCGATGATACTGGCGTAAAACACAAATCACTTTACTAGGTATAGGAGGGAAGAAAAGTAGTTCATCCATTTACGTAAACTAGGAAATATCGCGATTTTGAGTTTGATAATTTTCATTAGGTTTTTCTTTAATCAAAGTACAGTACTGTATTAAGAATAAGTGTTTTTACTCACGAAGTGAGTTATCCATGCGAACGTATTCATTATGCAGTGTATATTATACTGTCTACAGCACATTAGCGTACAATATAGAGAAAGAAGTTAAATTGAAAAATAATCATAATATGAATATTTAAACACAATTTTGAAAATCGATACAGGCTTATTATCGCACTATAGACTATTATCGCACTATAGACTATTGCATCTAATTCCAATTGCCAGTTTCGTCCTTCGTACTAGTAACTCATGTTGAAATAATTCTGTACCTACTCTACGTACTGTAAATTCAATCTTCACTTCTGCCCGACCCGAAAATATAAAATTACTCAGACATGCTATCTACTGTCCGTCCAAGTGGTTATGCCGCAGGATTGTAGAAAGGGAGGAAATCACGTGACAGTTAATTACTTAACGAGGCCCTTTTATTTAAGTTAAATTAAACAGCTGTATAATATTACGTGAACGTCCAATTCCTAAGAGAAATTAATGTTTTCAGAAAAGAGCTAAGACAGCCCAGCTTTTACAGAGGGGCGAGCAGAAGCAGGTAGGGGAAATCGGGATGCGACGTAGGCAAACGGACAGTACCTGTGCGAAAATATGATTCAATATTGAAAGCTCTTTCGTCACTGGAAAACGCGAACATATTTCTGGAACGTACTATACTCAGTAACTCAGTACTGCTTACTATCTGCGGTCTTGGTTCTGTGTGGAGTTGGAACTTCCTTAGTAGAAGGGGTGGGAGTGAAGTACATTCAAAAACTCAGGTACAATAAAAATTGAAGTAAAAATAAAATGATGTCCCTATATATGATAATGAATACGATGATGTTTTATGTGTTGGTATGGCTAGTATGCTGCTATTTTGCGTGCGTATGATATGACAGGTAACTGAAACAAGAGGCAAGGTATGTAGGTGTAGAGGTGTGAAGGACTAGAAAAGGAGAGTTTAGAGTTTCGAAGGATGGGGTAATGTGGTCAGCGCGACGGACATCGCAGACGAAGCGAACATAAGAATTCTGAACACGTTGTAATCTTTGCGACTGGTTGACATTGAGGTCAGTCAGTAGAAAATCACAATAATAAAAGTGGGGCATTACTAGTGTTTCCACTAGAATTTTTTTGAGTGATAGCGGGAGAAATTTTCATTGGATTTTACGAGGGATAAATCTCCATTGTATGTATTTCTAAACAGAAAACAGTCAGTTATTTCTGTACAGTTATTATATTTCATGTGTAGCATTCTCGAGTAATAAATTGACTCGTACGTAGATTCTGAATAGCCTATGAACAAAAATCCGTTCAGTTGTTAAGATAAATCGCTCTACACACAACATATCTAAAAACGAATTTTTCGGTACCGGTATCAGAGATGCGGAAGCGTGGATATCCACAAAAATAATAAACTAGAAATAAATGAGAAACTAGAATTAGGCCTACGGAAATTTGAATCTAGTTAGTTATTAATGTGACCTTAGCTATCCAGGTCGATTCGCTAATGAAGCACAAGTTGTAAGGCAACTAATCTAGTGACGGTACCGCTTTAAAAGTCACGTTTTGGAAAAGGGCTCAGCGTGTGGTCTATAAGATAGGTGAATCAGTCCCAAAATTTCGAATCGATTTCATTATTGGATCGCATTTCTTCGAGCCGGTTGCAATATATCGTCATGATGATTATGAATATTTTGTCAGTAATTTTGGTGTACCCTTCTCCTATTTTGATTGTTAATTAAAATTGATATATTTTTTTCTCAGTTACACAGAAATCATATTATTTGGATATCAGTTTTGTAAAAGAATGGGGTCCACACCTGTGGAGTAACGGTCAGCGCGTCTGGCTGCGAAACCAGGTGGCCCGGGTTCGAATCCCGGTCCGGGCAAGTTACCTGGTTGAGGTTTTTCTGGGGTTTTCCCTCAACCCAATACGAGCAAATGCTGGGTAACTTTCGGTGTTGGACCCCGGACTCATTTCACCGGCATTATCACCTTCATCTCATTCAGACGCTAAATAACCTAGATGTTGATACAGCGTCGTAAAATAACCCAATAAAAAAGTAAATAAAAGAATGGGTTGTATGTTTCATGGTATTCCCAAAAAATATGACTAATGATTACTTTTGGTTAGTAACTTAATATTCTTCTTGTTTAGATTTAATATTGAACATCGACGCAACTGTTTCATTCTACACGTTTTTGTGGAAGTGGTGTCTCCCAAGAATGTACACTTTAGTTTAGAGACATTCTTTCTTTCCCAATGTGTATTTCCGCGACTTACACTTACAGGCAATTTTAAGGTAAGTTATTTAAGAATTATAACACTTGAGGGTACACAGTTGTAATATCTTTCTAAAATTAAATTTTTTCCTGTTAAATTAGGTATTCATACTCATCAATATTCAAGGAATAGATTTTTTTGAGTTTATCGTACATTGTGATTCATTCCAATATAGCTTGTAGGGGCCTATATTAGTTTGCAGCTCTATGAACTTCAGCATAAAGAAAAGTAAAACCTTTTATGCGTCGAATTAGCTCTAATGTTTTTTGTCTGTCCTTAAGAATCTGTTTTTAAGAGTGAAAATTTGAGAATGGCTGGTCTTTTTAAACTAAAGGCTTCAGATCGTGCACTCGCGAAGAAAAAGAAGAACCCATGATCAATTATGTCGAGGCATGTTCTCTTTATATCTTATTCTATAGATAAACCGCAATTACGGAATAAAGGCTTAGATCTTAATTCATGGCGGGATAGTTACTTGTTAGACACACTAGAATGGGTTGTTCAGGAGCGCTGCGTGTATCCCCTTCCTCTCTGTGGAACTACACGGAGGGGGTGGACGTCATTTTCACCCTTTCCATTACAGTTACATCATCCCCTGTTAGGCTGAGTTTAGTCTGAACAGATCACGGCTAATTACTTATCTTGTTTCAATTCCCCTTTCCATTTCGCAAATAGTGCTTGGAAACTGAAGCTATCCAATTTTAACGAATCTGCATGTAACGAATACTGTTCATTTGCATTTGTAAATTTATGTCCCATTCGTCTTTTTATACCACTTTTGATTGTGAGACTAATTGAATAATAATACACAGTTCTTGTAATTACAATACGTTAAGTAATATCAGTTCAAATAAACTGAACTTCTTAAATTCGTCACTTGAGATCAGAATTGCAATAGGTTTTCTTTGGAAATTAATGAAGTATCTACTTGAGTATCTAAAACATGACATTGACCATTGTTTTTTTAATTTTAACGTTTAAAAATAATATAATATTGCCTAGCCCACTTATCATTTGGAACATCGATCAAATTTAACTACATACTTCGTGTTTATTTCAAAACTTCCCACTTACCTCTGTGCGCCAGAGCTTTAAAAATGGCCTCACAGCAGTTCACAAGGCCAAAAATGTGCATTAAATTTTATGTAATATAATTTTTACACATCAAAGATTATTTTAAAGCTTTTTTTTTTAATTTACTAGTTTTCTACCATGTTTAACCATCCTTTCCGTTTTGAAAACCCAGTGCATAACAGATTTAAAATTAGCATGGCAAAAGCTGACACGGGCATAAATGCGCATTAAATTTTAAGTCTAATATTTTTCACATATCGAAGTTTATTTTAAAGCAAAAAAAAAAATAATTAACTGGTTTTCTACCATATTAAAATTTTTTTTTCACCATGTTAATAGTCTACACTCGTGATGCCCCACTTCGATTACTATGATATTCTGTTTACTGATCTAAGCGTTACTTCGGCGCAGAGACTACAACGTGTTCATAATATGTGCGTCCGTTTCGTCTGCAATATTCGCCGGGCTGATCACGTAACACCATCCCTCGAAATGTTGTCCTGGCTCCGTCTAGAAGATCGTAGAAAAATTCACTGTCTTTCCCTTCTCTTTCACATATTGCATTTCTCCACTCCTGTCTATCTTGTGTCTCGTTTTCAAAATTTATCCACTCACCATAACCTAGACACACGATCACAACACTCCTCAATATTATCCATTCCCTCCCACCGAACATCCTCATATTCATCTTCTTTCACTGTGGCTGTTCTTCGGCTTTGGAATTCCCTACCTAGTAATGTCAGGGACTGTCAGACATTAAACCAATTTAAGACTAGACTAATGAAATATTTTTCTAACAATTCTTGTTAACAAATAATAGCTCTTTCAGGTTTCTCAATGTTCAATGGTTTTATATGTATATATATATATATATATATATATATATATATATATATATCACAGAATAAATATTTAAATTATCTCATTATTATTATTATTATTATTACTATTATTATTATTATTATTATTATTATTATTATTATTATCATCACTATTTCTTCCCAGTGTTTATTATTGTCACACTAACATTACTTAACCAGCTTTCATTATTTACTTTCATGTTGTTTTATGATCCAGATATTAATGTAATAACTATGTAACCAATTGTATTCTATTAGAATTAGAGTCTGGCTGAGCGGAAGAGAAGGCCTACTGGCCTTAGCTCTGCCAGATTAAATAAATAAATAAATTATTATTATTATTATTATTATTATTATTATTATTATTATTATTAGTCTAATGACTGAATTAGGAATCCAGCATGATGAGTGGCGATTAACTTATTGACTTTTCAAAGTTTAGTTTAAAAGCACTTTTCCTGCACAATGGAATATACAGGGTGTTTAAAAAATACGGGGCATAATTTCAGGTATGTATTTCCCACATGTAGACAATCAAAATAGTTCATTACAACATGTGTCCGGAAATGCTTCATTTCCGAGTTATGGCCTTCACAACATTGAAATTCACCGGAACGTTTTTCTTTCCGCAGGTCGTTGTCATTACAGAAGATGTTCAAAATGTCCACCTCCTGCTTGAATACAGACCTCACATCGATGTCTCATTGACCTGCGAACACGATCCCAAACTCCACGAGTATTGCGTATGTCCTCAGAACATGCCACAATTCGATTCCGAAGGGATTCCAAATCAGGCACCGGAGACGAATAAACCAATGATTTTAAATGGCCCCACAAGTAGAAATCGAGAGGGTTCAGATCAGGTGAGCGTGGAGGCCAAGCAATTGGGCCACCTCTACCTATCCATTGATCAGGAAACCTTCGATCCAAGTACCGGCGAGCCGTACGACTGAAGTGTGCAGGAGCACCATCATGCAAGAAGTGAATGTGTTGACGATTGATCAGTGGAGTGTCTTCTAAAACATGAGGTATGGTGTTTTCCAGGAAGTTTGTGTACGCCTGCCCCGTAAGTCTGTTTACAAGTACATGGGGTCCAACTAATCGATCACCAATGATAACGGCCCACATGTTGAGGGAGAACCGCACCTGGTGATGAGATGGAACAGTTGCACGTGGGTTTTCATACGCCCATACATGCTGATTGTGGAAATTTGTTATGCCATCTCGTGTGAACTGTGCTTCATCTGTAAATAATACTAAGGCAGGAAAGTTCGGATTTACACCACACTGCTGCAAGAACCACTGACAGAACCTAACTCGTGCAGGGTAATCTGCTGGTGACAAGGCCTGTACACGTTGCAAATGATAAGGAAACAATTGATACTCTTTCAACAGTCTTCAGACAGTCGTATGAGGAACATTGACTTGCAACGCTACCCTTCGTGTGCTGATAGAAGGAGTCATGTTCACAGCCTCCAGAATCTTCTCCTGTACTTCTGAAGTTGTAGATCTTGGTCGTCCCCTTCCCAAACCAGGAGAGTTAAATTTTCCATACTCGCACATACTCCATGGAGACGTACAAATGTCTTCCGAGTAGTAGTAGTAGTAATAGGGTTTAAGAAGGGCGCGTCAGCTACTATGGCTATTTGCGCCCTTATGTCTTCCGATCTGGACAGTGTCGCTGTGGGTACCTCTCCTGGTACAAACGACGAGCCAGCGCAGCATTGCCGTCCGCCTTACCGTACATGAACTGTATCTCTGCCAGCTCTTGATTTGAATACATGTCGCACAGTCTAACGCCTAGACAACACTGAATGTAACCTTCGCCTCGGAATGAACTGTCAGAGTGCCCTCTTAATATCTCCTTTGACGGCAACGACCTGCGGAAAGAAAAACATTCCGGTGAATTTCAATGTTGTGAAGGCCATAACTCGGAAATAAAGCATTTCCGGACACATGTTGTAATGAACTATTTTGATTGTCTACATGTGGGAAATACATACCTGAAATTGTGCCCCGTATTTTTTAAACACCCTGTATACATATTTCTCTGAGTACCTCCTTTTCTTGATACAATAGTCTTCAAAGAAACATATGAAACATTGTCCACGATCCTCAGTTTAATTAATTAGCTTATATTAACGACAAATATGTGGTGACCTTAAACCTTAAAGTGATTTCACTTCTTGCAGGAATGCAGGGAGGATTCACCAAATACTTTATGTGTTTACCTAATATATTTTTTTTAATTTCTGTTCTGATGTTTTATTTAAGTTATTCGGTAGTGTGTAGGTTATTCCTCTAAATTATTTTAGGGTTCCCCACTGATTATATTATAACACGGTACGGTCTGGAGAATGTGAAGGTCATAATCCTCTAGAAATGTTCCTGTCCTGAAAAACTTTCCCTATTAATTCCAAAGAATCCCGAGCAGTGAGTTCTGTTGCTGAACCTTGTTGAGAATATGCAAATTGTCTCTAATAATGTGGCAGTTTTTAAAAAATCGGTGCGAGTTTTCGTGTACGGTAACTCTGAAGTTACTGTATTTTTTAAAACATTTTGGCCATATGATACTCCTTGTAGTTAGTTAATCAGTTTTTTCATCATAGAATCCAACTTCGTGGATTTTCTGTCCTCCATTATTTATTGTTCTGTGAACTATCATGATCATGTAAATGAAACCTCTCTTCACCTGACAAAATTATTAATCGTGAATCGACAGTAAAGGTTTCAGTTTTAAAATTTCGACAGCTTTATAGGATGATAATTTTCAGAGGCCTGTTTCCTGTGCATGATGTCTTTGTACAGCATTCTAATATTCTCTCCAATTTGATCGAGTTTCCTTCTGTTAGAATACGACGATTTCGCTTAGGCAGTCTTTTGTTTAGAGATTCTGTTCCGCTAAATCTAAAAACAAGTGTTCGTACTGTATCCTTATGTTGAACTTTCTCGCCAGGACATTTCTCTAAAAATTGCCTATATATTTCCCTAATAAATTTATCACGATGTGTCATAAAATTTTTCTATTGTAATGCTAACTTGTATTGTAGAATTTCAAAAAACTACAGTCTACTCGATTCACACAATACACTAATTAACACAGACACACTAATGAACTATAGTTCATTCATAGTGTTCTGCCCAAGGACAGGTCTTTCACTACAAACCCAGCACTCTTCATTATTTCCTATTTTCTACATTCGTCTTGTCTCTTCCTATGACCCATATATCTTAATGTCGTCTATCATTGATATCTTCTTCTGTCCCGAACTCTTCTCTCGTTCACCATTCCTTCCAGTGCATCCGTCACAAGGTAGTTTCTTCTTAACCAGTGACCCAGCCAATTCCTTTTCCTCTTTCTGATCAGTTGACTGTAACATCAAAAATACTAAAACTTATACTGATATCACCAACTGCAGACTCACAAGCGTCTGGCAATACGTTTAGTCGTGAATGGGGAACTATCGAGCGATAAAACCGGTTTCTGACTCTAACTTCGATCCCCGGCGCCGGAGCGAATATTTCTCCTCAAATATTAATTGTCAATATTACAGATATTATTCTGTAGGACAAATTAATAAATCTATAATATTCTCATAGCTGCCATGTATTTGTACAGATTACTGTGCACTAAACTGCGGAATCCCGGCCAAACAAGTCACTCAGCTAAGTGCGCTCCTAGTTTAATTGCAGTTGACATTGGACATTTACTGTACGTCAACATATATGCCTAACTTGGAGTCAGGCCACAAAGGGAAACATGGAAGGAGGAGGGTTCGGTCCGGTACTGTGGATTGAATTCGGCGTATCTCAGTGGTCAGAGCGCTTGGTATGTAGAACCAAGGACCCGGGTTCGATCCCCGGCGCCGGAGCGAATTTTTCTCCTCAAATATTAATTGTCAATATTACAGATATTATTCTGTAGGACAAATTAATAAATCTGTAATATTCTCATAGCTGCAGTGCATATATTTGTACAGATTACTGTGCACTAAACTGCGGAATCCCGGCCAAACAAGTCACTCAGCTGAGTGCGCTCCTAGTATAATGGCAGTTGACATTGGACATATACTGTACGTCAACATATATGCCTAACTTGAAGTCAGGCCACAAAGGGAAACATTGAAGGAGGAGGGTTCGGTCCGGTACTGTGGATTGAATTCGGCGTATCTCAGTGGTCAGAGCGCTTGGTACGTAGAACCGGGTTCGATCCCCGGCGCCGGAACGAATTTTTCTCCACAAATATTAATTGTGAAAAAGAAAGTGTTCAATGAATTACAAATTTCAACAAGATTTTCCGTACATTCCGAAATTAAAGTGGAAATGCGAAGTAGTCTGTACACTGTATAACTCATTTTCAATGTTACTTGGTGATAGAGCTGACATTAATGACCACATGATCAAAAAGAAGCGTAAAGACGCAACTTTACCATCGTCGTCAAATAAAATGACGTGTTTTTTTTTTTCAAGCCATTGGAAAAGAAGAATTGAAATTTGCAGCTGAAGAAGGCACTGTTACTTATCACACCATCAAACATAAATAGCCTACGTTTTCGTTGGATGGACTAGACTCCTTCCATTTTTAGAAAGTTTTTCTATAGAAACAGCTTTACTTGTGCTCGTACTGGGAGAAAATTTTAGTGAATGTGCTGGCCTATTTTTCAATGCAAGCCATCTCTGTGGTGATTGATTTCTCCAGCGATAAACATTTTAATTTCGAAATGTGGCCACCCTGTTCTTTCCATTAATGCACCTCAACTGTTACGAGACCCTCATTCTTCCTATATTTCTGTCGTTGAAGAGTGCTATACGTTCAAATGTGGCAATTTTGATACTTGAGGACACAAATGATGTTTTTCGACACTTTCTCCAGGTCAGTTTATTTACATCTCGTTTCCATTTTACATCTTGTCATAAATACACTTCCTCAACAAGTCAGTATGTGCCAAGTACATAAATGTAGGCTTTATAGCTAGCTTCAGCTTCTGGTAGACTGTGTCTGTGGTCATAATCTTTGTTTCTTTTGGCACGACATGAGGTTTCTCTGCAAATTCCATGCTGGGGGTTTTCATTTGTGGACAGTTTATGAAAATATGTAGCCCACATCGCCGTTGCATACTTTTAGCTCTTGTGTTAACTTCCTGATTCTTTCGCACATACTTAATCTCCTTGTGACCAACACATACCGTTCTATATTGGCATCTGGACCATAGGGATGACCTCCATGACACTTGTGAACACTAAAGTCACCATCCTCTAGATACGCGTGTATCCTACTCCATGCTCTCTCGCTGCTTCCTTCATAGTTCTTAGAGAAAGTTTTGCCGTTCATTCCTTTTCAATTTTTCTCAGCTTCTTTATCACTACTTTTTCCATATGTATGACAAAATTTGCTTGTTATCTGTAGTTCCCGTGTCGAAACTTGTTGAAACACCATGTAAAGATGTGTGACCTCTCTTCATCTGACACATATAGATCAGTATGTATTTCTTCTGTCTCTTAGCTATCTCTGCCATACTGCCTTCACAGATCTTTTTCCTGAGAATCATGTAACTTAGTGTAATATTCTTGACAGAAGTGTCAGGCGTGTTTGTCATGGCATAAAATAAATTTGTTTGGCTTCCCTACACCAACACACCTCATTCCATATATCATTCTCATATTAGCCCTTTACTAGAAGTTACTACCTTCTGAGAGTTTAAAATAATACTCCTGTACACATTTATCACACGCAGTGTGCAGAAATGCCTGTTATTATTCGATTGAGAAGCTTTTGTCATCTAGTCTGCTGTCAAAAAATCTGAAAGTTAGAATTTATAAAACAATTATATTACCGGTTGTTCTATATGGTTGTGAAACTTGGACTATCAATTTGAGAGAGGAACAGAAATTAAGGGTGTTTGAGAATAAAGTTCTTAGGAAAATATTCGGGGCTAAGAGGGATGAGGTTACAGGAGAATGGAGAAAATTACACAACGCAGAACTGCACTCATTGTATTCTTCACATGACATAATTAGGAACATTAAATCCAGACGTTTGTGATGGGCAGGGCATGTAGCACGTATGGGAGAATGAATATAAATGCATATAGAGTGTTAGTTGGGAGGCCCAAGGGAAAAAGACCTTTGGGAGACCGAGACGTAGATGGAAGGATAATATTAAAATGGATTTGAGGGAGGTGGGATATGATGATAGAGACTGAATTAATCCTGCACAGGTTAGGGACCGATGGCGTGCTTGTGTGAGGGCGGCAATGAACCTGCGTGTTCTTGAAAAGCCATTTGTAAGTAAGTAAGCATATTGCAAATAATAGCATGCCTGCTATAGTCATGAACTAGAAAATGTATAATGCGACTTGAACCGTTCTGCGAACTCAGCGGCGAATTATATAGAGCTACTGTCGACTCTAGTAGAAGGTCGGCGGGCTCAACTTGGCAACACTGTGTCGTCTGCTCTTGTCAGTCATACTGCTGTCATACTTCACTAACAGAACCAAGCATTTTATTGTTAATATCAGAAGAAGACCGTTAAGAAGTTAATCTTATGTCATACAAGAAACGGATTATAGATAGATATGCACATTTGTAACAGAGTAAAGTAATCCTCTTATATATTTTTAAAATATTGAATAATGTCATCTCTTGAAAAAATTGCTGTAATTTGATACAAGGATTCGTAAGGGGTATGTTGGCTCTTCATTATTTTTTGTCATTTCCCATATGCTATCGTTTTATATTATTTATAAGAATATTCCATTGCATTATGTACAAAACTCAAACACGTACAATTCATAGGCGTGATTACCGAATTGAATACATTTTGTTACATTGTACTTTATTTAGATCTTATTTCCAACATCTATACGGCAGTTCTATATTGTTTATCAAAGCATTATTCCATTACATTACATGCAATAGGCCTAGTCAACACATACTGTACAATTCCTAGGTCTGAATGTGAAGGCCTACATTTTTCACATCTGCAGTTTTCTCTTACCATACACTGGTTTACTGGCAGCTATATCATTCCTTACGTTTGAATATTATTATTTAACTATGTTGATGATAACTGAAATCATTTTATCGGCAAGTTTAATTTATTCCATCGCACGTGGGCATACATCGTTTACAAAGCCAACATCAATATACAAGATTGTTTTTGAGAGTAACTTCAACAACTTCTTTTGATTTCCACATTTTACATAGGTTTCTTCATTAGTACTGTTTGAAATCAGTGTATTTACAATGCAGTATGCAATTGTTGGAACGTAAAGTACAAAATCTGAAAGATTATTGAAGTCCTCCTCGATTCAAAGTGTATTATCGCCGCGCTCTCATGGTAAACACTCGGCAGTCTTTGAGCGGCCTCGTGCATAACATTCGGCAGGTCTTTGAAATTTAATTGCATTATTGTTTTCAATTTCTTATGTCGCCGCTCCAATCACTCGTCTCAATTTCAATGTTGCAACCAATAAGCTGCTTCCATTATTAAATGACACCTACTTGTCTAATCCACGTGGACTAAAACCGAGGTTGCAATGTCTTGTGCTTAGGAAGAACATTAAGGTTGTGATTAAAAATTATTATTAAGGGGTTAGGTACAACTTACAGCAGTAAAATTTTTGTAAATATTCAACATTTTTTTCCTCCTTTACTGTATCCTGTAATACTAATGAAAATTGGTATGCGTAAAACATTGTCCTTCTGCTATATGAAAAAAACTATTTTTACGATTTAAGAAAAAAAAAAAAAAAATATATATATATATATATATATATATATATATATTTTTTTTTTTCAAAATTCAAAGTTCACTGTGCAGTGATGAAGCGTTTCCCTCATAACTCATAAACTTATTAACTTTTTTATGTTCTCTCTCTTCTATTTTATTCCTGAAACTCATGTTTACAATATCATGCTCTTTCAACTACATTCCTTAATAAATAATATTTTTTCTTTATTTTGTGTTAGATATTTGACCATTTTTGAAAATGAATTTATTTTTTTATCAGACAATCTATCAAAGGTAGAGAAGTAATTTTGCATCATATTGTAGATATGACATGCATAAATATACACAAAAAAATTAATCGCAGAATGTTGGATACTTTTTGAGTTATGAGGGAAACGCTTCATTACTGCACAGTGAACTTTGAATTTTGAATATATATATATATATATATATATATATATATATATATTTTTTTTTCTTTAATCTTAAAAATATGTTTATCATATAGCAGAAGGATAGTGTTTTTACACATACTAATTTTCATTATTGTACAAGATACCGTAATGGAGGAAAAAAAAATGTTGAATATTTCCAAAATTTTACTCCTTTAAGCTGTACCTTTCCAAAATTTTACTCCTTTAAGCTGTACCTAACCCCTTAAAGAGTTATTATTAAGAGTTAAGAATGTCAACATACTCGTATATGAAATAATAATAATAATAATAATAATAATAGTAATAATAATAATAATAATAATAATAGCCATTTAACAATATAACATACTAGTGCTTATTCTTATCGAGGAAGTAGACGTGACAACGTGACGCTTAGAGTGAGACCTACAGAGCAACAATCGGTCGGCAAAATTATGTTTTAAAAGCACACCGCACGTTATTGTATGATGCCGACATGTTTAGTATAAGGCCGCGGCGATAATAAACATAAATGTTTTGATTGTTGGTTTCTTTTCCTATCAAGTAATCAATACAAAGTGAGCAATATAACTTTGAGATATCTTGAAAGAAGCATAAGCTGATATGTTCAGAAGGCTGAATGTATCAGCTTTAAAGCTAAAAGTATCAGGATCTTGAATAACTCTAAAAAATGGAGCTACCGGTACATCTTTTTTTTTCTGGTTCTACGTCTGCTATTTCAAATGTTTCCGAGGACCATTTTAGAAATCCATACTTGACTGATTTCAGCATAGATTGTAAATACTTTTCAATACTCGAAATCAAGGCTTATATCGCATACACCACACGCTTATAAGACTGATGCCTGATGCACATGTTGCCAAATTTCCGCCTTCTGACTTTCTACTAGAGCCGAACGTGATGCAGCTTATACAAAAATAAATTTTGAGGCTTTGTTAAAAGATGGCTCTCTATCAAATCATCCTTCGTCTCTTTCCCATCCTTTTCCTCCACAACTGTCTTTATTGACTTATCTCTCTTTTCTGTTTTCTGTCTTTTGTCTTATTTTTGTCAATTATACATTCTATATCACAGACAATCTTGTTACATTGCAAATGTACTAACCATTGGAGGCTGTAGAATTCGAACCAGTGACACACTCGTACTCCGAAACAGTTCGTTGGTTCATACCACAGGGTCATAGGAGCAGTTGAAGAAATGACATTCACATTATAAGTTAACACTTGTCTTACATTGCGTCACAGCCGACACGACATAGAAGGTTAAAATGACGTATCAAGTTGTTATTGGTAAGAGTAAAAAATAAGCAGAGGGGGAAAATATCTGTTAAAACCAAGGCAGCTAACATCGAACACAGGACACATACCTACAATGACAACTAGTTGTGGGAGTTCTGGTAAACATTAAGGTTAGTAATATTGTGGCAGGATACTAGGAATGTAGCGAAGTTGTTGCAAGACTTGGATCTCAGCTCAGATTTGACCAAAGTGATGGGTATACAAACATGGTAATGTCGTTTCGGAGATGGTCTTAAATCTCACGTGAACTAGAAAGATGTCACAGTATACACACCCGTATGTCTGATGAACAACTATTGACACATCCCATTACATCCCAAAGTAACATTAGGTAAGCTAAGGGAATCTTACCAGCGCTCGAGCCAACTTCGGATCGGCAAGCAAACACCTTAGCTGACTGAGCTGCGCCGGTGATTCCGCTAATGTTCCGTCTTGAATTGTGTTCTTACTAAAATAACTGTAATTATATTTACGATCCTACCATCACTTTTCCTATTGATCACTTACGACTTTCCACTCTTAAGACATTGAAATCTCTACTATTCCTGATATAGTTGATTCTATTTACTTGTTTCATATTGTGTAATATATTCATTGTGTTGGACTCCAATGGCATCTGCTACTTTATTGTTACTGGTATATTCCCATCTTGGAGAGTGAGCATTGAGGTCACCAGTCACTATTGTTTTCTTGTCATTTTTATCAGGTCTATAGTAAAGTTGTTGTTACTAGGTGGACTATAGATTCCATAGATTTGTAATTTGTTATCATGTTTCCATGCTGTTATCTTTATTATTTCTGTTATGTCTGTGTCATTCATTTCCTTCAGTTCTGTAAACTTTCCTGTAGTTTCGTGATGAATCTCTGCAAGTAGCCCACTTGCATTTTGCCTGTGCTTTCTTAAGATGTTGGTATTGCAGTTCTTGGATTTGTAGTATTTTCCTTTTTCTTTGTCGATGTAGGCCTCTACTATAATAAATATATCTGCGTCTTTGTTTGTTAATGTATTTTCAATCGTAGTTTTCTTGGTTTGAGACATACCACTAGCATTTCAGAGAAGCTCTGAGAAGTGCTGTTTATTCTTCTTGGAAATCATGCTAGTGGTGTAATCCATTTAACGTCATCCAATGAGCACCATGTGGAAGCGGATTACTTTTCCCTCCTGTTTCCGAAAATGTACTTTCATTTTAATTGTTTTGAATATACAGGGTGTATTATAAATACGACTACATCTTTGATGCATTGTGTGATGACAGTATTATTGTTACAGGAACTATGACATCGCTGTTGGAAAGGCAGTTCTTCAAATTAAACAAGTCACAACATTACTAACCTAGTCATTATATTGCCTCGAAGTGTTCACTAGTCACATCCAACTCAATACTTTGGGAAGTCATTAATTGATTTATGATGCATGTCCATTGGAATAGCATGAATTTCTTCCTCAGTTGCTTTTTTTCAGGATGATGACGTCTTCTGGTTTCAGGGCACAAACCATCTCCTTCGAATAACCCCACAACTACTAGTCACAGGCTATGAAATCAGGGGAACGGGCTGGCCATTATGTCCTCTTCTTCCCACGCACCTGTTTTGGAAATCACAATTAAAAATTTCTGTCGCTGCAATAGCACAGTGCGGTCCACACCTGTAGAGTAACGGTCAGCGCGTCTGGCTGCGAAACCAGGTGGCCCGGGTTCGAATCCCGGTCGGGGCAAGTTACCTGGTTGAGGTTTTTTCCGGGGTTTTCCCTCAACCCAATACGAGCAAATGCTGGGTAACTTTCGGTGCTGGACCCCGGACTCATTTCACCGGCATTATCACCTTCATATCATTCAGACGCTAAATAACCTAGATGTTGATACAGCGTCGTAAAATAACCCAATAAAAAAAGCACAGTGAGGGGGCGTATCGTCCTACTGGAATAAGCAATGCTCGTATTCAGCGCTTTGCATCAGTGGCACCACAATTTAATTAAGGATATCACAATACCGATCAGTATTAAGAGTCACATCCTATTCCAGGAGGTTTTTCTCTCTGGATGCTTCCCGTTGCCAGCTGTCTTTTTCTCACTAAGTTAAAATCATGTCTCGCCAGTCTTTCGGCCTCACGATCACCGATCATTGCTAACGCTTCAACTGTAATTCATTGTTGCATCTTCAGCGCCATCGTGACTAATGACGTAAGGTCAGCATTGTTGTGATGTGGGTTTTGTAGTTATTTGAAGAATTGCCTTTTCAACAGTAATGTTATATTTCTTGCAACAATATTATTTAAGATGTGTCTACTTTTCGTTTTTTCAGTCGATAATCCGATATGTCTTAATTTTCCGGGGAAGTGGTACCAAAATTCGGAGTGTCTTGATTTTGCAAAAGAAAGCCATTAGAATTCTTTGTCAATCTATCTTGAGCATTGTCGACCACTTTTCATACAATCACAGATATTAACGGGCCTACGACCTAGTCATTCACACTCGATGCAACATAGACAATTACTCATTAGTAGCCATATACATGATCATGAAATTAGAAATAGTGAACAAATTAATAGTCCATATTGTAGGTGACATAAGACGTGTACAAATTTTTCTATCATGGGGATGAGATTATATAATAGCTTTAAGAGCCCAGCGGCCAGCGGTCTCGGACTCAGTCGGGCTAGATTTCGTTGCATCGAGCACGAACACTGAAGCAGGAGTTCACCAGGATCGGTGGCAGGCTTACTGCTGTACAGGTAGTCGGCTGGAGTACCACGGTCTGCCCATGCTCATCTCTAACTTGCAGTAGCAGTGGTGTTGCCAAACGCTTCATAGAAACAATGATTTCCTATAAAATGGTCAATGTTTGAGAAAAAACCTTATTTAGATTTTTTAGATCTCTCCTCGTGATCTATTACCAGATTCATTTTGGTGCAGAGGTTACATCCATTCTGTATAGACCAGCCGTGGCGAAAATGTGACTCATAAGCACATTGTGGCTCGCAATGGTAGCTATGCATTTCTCTTGCTTCCTACCTTCTCCAACCCTCACCCTCTCACTCACTGGAGTCAAACTACGTTCCATTTGTATTTGTCTCTGACCTGCGAGTGGCGTATCGTCGCAATGTCTCTCTCGAAACCATGTAGCTCTGCAAAAACGGAAGTTTCAAGTAAGATGGGAGGACGCATTTTTTGCTGCCAATATGATGAGAATATTAAATGTATGATTTGTTCACAAATATTACGAGGAAAGCGGTTGTATAACATAAAACGGCATTATATGTTACTCATGAAACATTAAAAGGTTGTGTTGTTATTATTACTATTATTATTATTGTTATTATTATTATTATTATTATTATCATCATCATCATCATCATTATCATCATCATCATCATCATCATCATCTCTGTACATCGATTCTTTTTCAGTAGATGTACGAATAATGCGATTAGGTCTTCAATTTAAACTCACAGATTTACAATGTAATGTTGCAATGAAAGCGACCTGTAAGGACTTGACAAATGTTGAACTTTTCAAATCTTTGCCAAAAATAAATAAATATCCGAAGCTTCGTTCTTTCGCTTGCTCTGTCGAAGCCATGTTCGCTACAACTTACGTTTGTGAACAATTATTTTCAACAATGAAAATAGTAAAAAACAAATTTAGATCACGACTGACAGACAAATACCTTCGTAATCAACTACGACTGGCAGTAAGTGACATAATTCCTGATTTTGAAAGTCTGTCGCAGAGACATTCTGAAGACAGTTAATTTTAGGTTGTGTTAATGTGGCCTATGTTTTCTTATTAATTTCTTTCTTCGTTACACGTACTAAACATTAGTTTGTAACCTTAACTGTATAATATTATATTTAAGTGCTTGACATAAGGAAAATGAATCTCCGTTAATAAGTCAGACAGTTGCTTCACTTCCTCTTCGGGTGTCCGGCTCCCTCCATAGGTGCTATGCATGTTGCAGGTTACACAGTGGCTCGGCGCACGATTACATTTTCGCCACGGCTGGTATGGACTGTGTTTATTTACCTTTTTCTTTACATTTTAAATAATGTTTTTATATCAGTGCATGGTATGTAGACTTATCTCCGATTTCGGTACATAGTGATTACATTTGTAGCTATACTTCTTTCAGTAGTACTTCAAAAATAATTTGTAACTATTAATATAAAAAAATTAAAGGAATTCTGGCGAAATTAAAAAAAAAATGAATAACTACAAAATATGTGTTACGATTTTGAGCATACATATCTAGTCCAGCTATTGACATAAAGAAGCTCAGCGAAATTTGTTTCCTTAGATAAATGCCGATAATAATTTATGTGAATTAATAAAACAGTTCAGGCAGAACGCTGCTTAACACTAAAGGGCAAGAATGTAGGCAAAACCTTTGTAATACGGGAGTGGTGATAGTAGTAGAACTGATTTGTAGCCTATAAGTGTATCAGTTTTAACATAAATAATGCAGCTCTTTGCTTGTTTCATTCATTGTCTGTGAAGTGAAACAACCCAGAACTCACCACGAGGAGGTGGCTGCATGTCGAGTTCCGCCCTGCCCATCCCAACCTCCCTTCCATGTGGACAGTGCGTCAAATTATTCCGTTTCCTTTAGCCATTATCAGTCAACTTTCTGCTTTTTCCCTTTTTTCTTTTCTTTAACTATTTTCATGTCACTTTTTCTTTTATTTATTTTTTTCTTTTCATATTTTCATGTTACTTTTTCTTTATTTCTTTTTCTTTTCCTTCCTTCCTCCTTTTTGTTCTTTTTTCTTTCTTTTCCTTTCCTCACCTTTTTTCTTTCACACTTTTTTCCTTTCTTTTTTCTTTTCTCCATTTTATCTATTTTCTTTTTATTTTCCAATTTTTATATTGATTTTCCCTTCATTTCTTTCTCTTTTCTTTTCATTTTTCATTTCACTTTTTCTTTTCCTTTTCTTATCTTTCTTTTTCTTTCTCCTGTTCTTATACTTCTATGTTTCTTTTGTTTCCTTTCTTTTTTTTCATTTTAGTTTTCCATTTTCCTTTCCTTTCGTTTTCTTTTGTGCTTTTCATTTCCTTTCCGTTTTTATATCACTTTTCCTTTTTTCCCTTCTTTATTTGTTTCTTTTGTACATCTCTTTTTCCTTTATCTCATCCTTTTTTCCTTTTCTTTATTTATTCCTTCCTTTCACCTTTTCAATTTATCTTTTTTCTTCTTTTTTATTTTGCTCGTTCATTCCTCTGTTCTTTTCTTTCTTTCCCATATTACCATTTTGCTTGTTCTTTTCTCAATTTTTTTTTTCTTTATCTTTTTTCATTTCAATTTTCTTTTTCCTTTCGCATTTATGCTTCCCTTTTCCTTTCTTTTTTGTTTATCTTTTCCATTTTTTATTTTTTCTGATTTTCTTTTCCTTTAATCTTTTTTCATCTTTTCCTTTTCTCATTTGACTTTTTCTTTTTTTCCTTTCATTTTTCATTTGACTTTTTCTCTTTTTTCTTTTCTGCTATTATTTTCCTTTCATTTCATGTTTTTCATTCTACTTATTCTTTTTCCTTTTCTTTTTTTCCTTTTCCGCTTTTTTGTTCTTTTCTCTTTTCCTTTTTTATTTTCCGTTTTCTTTTTCTTCGTTTTTTATCTTCTTTTTATTTCCTTTCTTTTTCTTCAATGCTTTTTTCCTTCCCTTTTTCTATTCTTTTTTTCATTTTACTTTTCTTTTTTTTAATTTTTCTTTTATGCTGTACCTTTCTTTTGTCTTTTTTTCTTTCTTTTCTGCTTTTATTTTCTTTATTTCTTTTGTCTCATTTTACTTTTATTTTTTTACTTTTATGCTCTTAATTCCTTTCTTCTTTTACTTTTTATCATTTTAATTTTCTTTTATACTTTTCTCTTCTTTTCTTTTTTCTTTAATTGTAACTTTCCTTTTTTCTTTCATGCTTTTCTTTTTCTTTTACTTTTTATTTTACTTTTTCTTTTCTTCGGAATATGTATGATATGACTTTCTTGTGTTAAATTCTAACGTACCTTGTTTACATGTTTCGATCTATTTATGGGTCATCCTCAGAACTGGTCGTCGTTGATCTTGGCGCCTCTTGTTTTGTTTCCTGTGAGGGTGTGTTCGTGTGGTATGATGTAGAGTCAAAGAGTGTATGTGTTCTGAAGTTGAGTTGTGTGTTGAGAATTTCGTTGGGGTGTGTTTTCGTGTGACTGTATATTTCATGTTGTTCTAGTGTGTTTAGTTTCTGGCTTTTTGGTTGGATGTGTGTAGTATTTCCATGTCTCTGTTGATGTCTCTGTGGGTGTTGTTAGCATTTGTGATGTGTTCTGCATATATGGAGGTGTTTTGTAATTTTGTTAAGGCTGTGATGTGTTGTTTGTAACGTGTTTGAAATGATCTGCCTGTCTGTCCTATGTAAAAGTTGTTGCAGGTGTTACATATGAGTTTGTATAGGGGAGAGTCGGGTGGTATCGGACATCGGGTAATATCGGGCAGTGAGTTTCTTTCATCTACCACACGATGATAGGTCCTGATTGACATGGTTACGTTTCTGTGATGTCGCATAGAGAAACGTAACCATGTCATTCAGGTACTACCATATGGTGGTAGATGAAAAAACGCACTGTCCGATACTACCCGACTCTCCCCTACGCCTGTTTGGTTGTATTTGTTTGTGTTGTTTATGTGTTGAGATGTTTTTGTACAGTGTTAATTGTTCTGTATGCAATGTTGTAATTTACTTTCTTGAATGAGGTTGCAATTTTGTGATTTTTTTTTCTTATGTTAGTGTGTTGTATTTTTTATGTTCTTGTGTTTGTGTTGTATTCTTATTTTTTTTTTGTGATTATGTTTTGTCTTACGTATTATGTTGTCTGTTATGTTAGGGTTGTATCCGTTTTCTTGTGCTATGTATTTGATTGTGTTTAGCTCTTCGTTGTAATCCTGTTGGTTCATTGGTATGTTGAGTAGTCTGTGTACCATTGTTCGGAATGCAGCTTGTTTGAGTTCTGTTGGGTGGTTGGATGTGTTGTGTATGTGTGTTGTTTTTGTTGTTGTGGGTTTTCTGTATACTTTGAATGTGTGTTTGTTGTCTACTTTTGTTATTGTGATTTCTAGAAAATTTATGGATTTGCTGTTTTCAATTTCTAATGTGTAGTGTAGCTTTGGGTGTATTTTGTTTATGTATTGATGCAGGTTTTGGATCTGTCTTTTGTTTAGTAGTAGTATGTCATATACGTATCTGTGCCAATATATGATGATCTCTGCGTGTTTGTTGTTGTCTTTATTTAGTATGTATGTCTGTTCTATGTGGTGTAAGAATATTTCTGCTAGTATGCTGGAAATGGGTGATCCCATGGGTAGGCCTTCGGTCTGATTGTAATATTTGTTATTGTATGTGAAGTAGTTTTGTTTTGTGATGATGTCTGTGGTGTGGATGACTTCTTTAATGTGCTCTTGTGGTGTGTTGTTGTTTTTAAGCATTTGTTATAGTATCTGTATTTTATCTTTTAGGGGTATGTTTGTGTATAGATTAGTTATGTCGAAAGTTGCTAATGTTGTACTGTGTGGGATATGTTTGTCTTTTATTTTATTCACTAGGCCTATGTTGTTCCTTATGATTTTGTCCATGTATTTGGCTAGTTTGTGTGTTGGTGCATTTCGATGATTAACTAATGGTCTGATGGGTATGTTTTCTTTATGTATTTTCGGTAGTGCGTTTAGTTTAGGTGCTTATGGTTTGATTGGTTTTAGTTGTTGTTTCATGTTGCTTGGAATTATGTGTTTGTTTTTGTTTATTGTGTTTTCTACTATGTTGTGGTATTGTGTGGTGGGGTCGTTTTTGAGTTCCTTGATGTTGTTTTCCTTGAAATATGTTTCTGTTTTGTTGTGTAAGTCTTGTTTGTGTAGGATTACTGTGCAGTTTCCTTTATCTGGTTTGATGAAAGTTAGGTTATGTCCTTGTTGTTTTGTCTGCAAGGTGTTTATTGATTTGTGTTCTTGTGTGTTTGTTTATTTTGCTTATGTTTCTTATTATGTCTTGTCTTATCTTATGTATTCGTGATGTTGACTTCGTGTGTTTTGTATTGCTATTTCTATGTTTATGATGGTTTGTACAGGTACAAAAAAACACAAACCATTATAAACATAGAAACAGCAATACGAAATACACAGTCAACATCACGAATACATAAGACAAGACATAACAAGAAACATAAACAAAAAACAAACAAACATACAAGAACACAAATCAATAAACAGTTTGCAGACAAAACAACAAGAACATAACCTAACTTTCATCAAAGCAGATAAAGGAAATTGCACAGTAATCCTACACAAACAAGACCTACACAACAAAATAGAAACATATTTCAAGGAAAACAACATCAAGGAACTCAAAAACGACCCCACCACACAATACCACAACATAGTAGAAAACACAATAAACAAAAACAAACACATAATTCCAAGCAACATGAAACAACAACTAAAACCAATCAAACCAGAAGCACCTAAACTAGACGTACCACCGAAAATACATAAAGAAAACATACCCATGAGACCATTAGTCAATTATCGAAATGCACCAACACACAAACCAGCCATATACATGGACAAAACCATAAGGAACAACATAAAATTCGAAAAACAAACAATAAAAACAACATAGACCTAGTGAATAAAATAAAAGACAAACTTTTCCCACACAGTACAACATTAGCAACTTTCGACATAACTAATCTATACACAAACATACCCCTAAAAGATACAATACAGGTACTATAACAAATGCTTAAAAACAACAACACACCATAAGAGCACATTAAAGAAGTCATCCACACCACAGACATCATCACAAAACAAAACTACTTCACATACAATAACAAATATTACACTAAACCGAAGGCCTACCCATGGGATCACCCATTTCCAGCATACTAGCAGAAATATTCTTACATCACATAAAACAGACATACATACTAAATAAAGACAACAACAAACACGCAGAGATCATCATATATTGACACAGATACGTATATGACATACTAATACCAGGACGAATAGAAGAAATAGTGTACGCACTCTGTGAGTTTACACGGATCCGTCGCAATGCGGCGCTGTTACTGCTAAGCGCCAGAGTCCGTGGATATGTACGGACTCTGCTAGGAATTCACCGTACTTGTTAACGCTGAAAGCAAATTTCTTCCATTTAATCCGGCTATTCGTAACTTAAGTAATACCTTTATAGTCTCTTATTCATAATTAATAGTCTTCTATCAGGTATTACTATTATGAACGCTCGTAACAGGAAATGCAATGGGATCTGAAACGTTGTGAAAGCAATTATACGTTCAGTATTTAAATAATCTTTTCGTAACAAGTTGCGAATTCAGGGACAGAAAAACCTACGAAATGCTAGTAAATAAAAAGTTCAATGATATTTTACGTGCCTATAAATGAATTAAATTACTCACCATGATTAGTTGCCTGCTACCTTTGAGAGTTAGCGAGATGACTTGACGGATTTACGATCTTGTAAAAATCTTCGGATTTACTTTGTCCTGAAGAAGAATCGCCACTTTAAATAGTGGTAGACTAATTTCGGAATAATATCGATTATGTGTTCTCTACAACAACCTGCTCCCGAAGACTGGATCGAAAGAGCGTCAAGATAGATCTCATCCCACATTGCACTTGCTGAGCTAATCTTTTCTTTAATTTTCAATTCTGTTTGAATAAGTACGTCATATACAGCTTGGGAAGGATGGTTTAAAAAACTGACGTTCCTACCTGATCGGTAGTCTTTGATTTGGGTGAGAGCTGCACAATGTTTAGGCCTATTACATTCCTGTCGAAGGGTACAGAGGGTACACGCAATAAACTCAGAGGAATGATTTGCTACATAACCGGCCACATAATACACTAAACATGTGATTCAACGCAGCAGGAGTGGTATTCACCAACTCGGGCACAGCACTTTCCCAGTATTGACCATGTATTTTTTCATGAATAACATTTTTTCCTTTTATACAGGTTTCTACAGACTTCCTAACTGTCTTGTTGAGTAATTCCACATTTCGCGCTTTTGTTCGCATTTGGTTCACAAACGATGTGAGTAGTTCATCACTTTTCGTTCCAGAGTTTCCAGCAATGTTAAGAAGGATCTGCTTCGTAGTAAATGCATGTGGAGGAAATCTATCGTCGAAGGATGGTCATCTGAACTGAGTAAAGACAAAATTTCGAAGTGTTGTTCCAAGGGATCTTGGGCGATTTTCTCTGTTAGGATATATTTGTATCCTTTGCTCCGGAGCCATTCGCTCATTTCTAAGGTACTCTGCAAGGTTACTACTAAACATTGTTGTAGCAGACGCAAATGTGTTGGTTGTAGTTGTGAGACACTGAAGAAAATCAGTAAGGAATTAGTGATCAGAAGAATTTTCATAAAGAGCCTTAGCAGAAATGTGTGAATTTAATGCGGCGGCAATACAGTTTAAATGCCTTGTAAATTCTTCAGTGCGCTCACTGCCTTCGAAATCCGATGACCCTACTTCCCGATAAAATTTGAGGCCTTTGGCAACACTGTTGCTAGAGAATTGGAACGCGAGTCTGGTGGCATCCATTCTCTTAAAGGACAAGAGATATAAATGACCTGTTGTCAAACTTGGGACAAACCCTACACATTCGCACATCCAGATAAGCCTTCCTTAAAAAGTCTCCTATAAAAACTAAAATTGATATTTTTCTCCTTGCAAGAGAGTTCGATTTTATCATGGAAATAATTTGTTATGCATTTCAGTATGTGCAAAAAATCTGAGAATGCCCGTATCTTTCTTTTTGTCGTCGAACGGATTAGGAATATAGTATTATGCTGGAAACTTTTTCCATTGATTTCTAAGACTTCCAGGCCTTTCTATTTGTTTGACTGACATCACAAGTGAAACCGACTACTCTCGTCCCAACTGCTTCTAATTGTAGTATAACTTGTATAAGAATTTTAGCGAGAATATCACCTGGAGTAGCGTTTCTGCTAGCGTAAATAGCAATTGGTTGAATCCAATCTTGCATAAATACTAATGCATGATTTGCTAATTGTTTCTTTTGGACATCAGACGTGAGCTCTCCGAAATCAACAAATACGTCCGCTTTAAGGGAATAATTGAGGCACTAATTGTTTCTTTTGGACATCAGACGTGAGATCTCCGAAATCAACAAATACGTCCACTTTAAGGGAATAATTGAGGCGCTGACATGGAAAAGGTAGTAACTGCCAAAAACAAAATTTTTCAGGGGAAGCAAAAAACAAATTTATGGACACTTTCTCACTTACATTATTACAGAAACTACTTTAAATGAAAGGCATACACTCATGTTTGTGTTACATATGAAATTTGAAAAGTCTGGCACAGATTTATCTGTGAAATCCTATTTTATGAAAATACAACATTGAAATCACTCCTTAGCCAAACTGAGAATTAACGTTATTTATACATTATGCACAAATTTTTCGGTAAAATGCATGATACTTTTCGTCGAGGAAATCTAACATAGATAACAAGTCTCTCTTTTTGGCATCAGGAACGACTGGTCTTCTTTCAAGCCGTTGCAAGCACTGCAAGTTAGTGATTGACGTTAATGACTGTCCTTTCTTAAAAATCCTGTGCTCTGTCCACATTTCAAGGTCATTAAATGACTGTCTTGTTTTTATTAGAGGAAAATCAGCTCTTGAGAGTCTAATCCAGTTGAGGGTGCTGATTTTGATAGGAGTTGTATTCAAAAACTTGTCACATTCTGCAGAAAAGTCGAAGAAATCCTCATCCTTCATCATTATTACATTATTAGGCCTTACCTCTTCTGGAACCATGGTCTTGCATCTTTCTTTTTTTTTTTTCTTTTCTCTATGATGCCAAATTCCCTATCACATGGTAGGGCCTATGTAGGAATGTTCTGAAACCAGGAATTTCAAGTCCACTGAATCAGAATGTTTCTTGACAATAATGTAAATCAGGACCATTAGAATCATCCGATTCTTATTCTGCCCATATTTTTCTAGACACACTCTGATGTTGTAAAAGGAGTTACTACCTTCTCCGCGCCAACAGCTATGCACATACAGCTTACAACATCTAGTGACTATGTTTCCAACTTCGTTTCATTACATACAGACATACTACCTTCTCTGTGCCATTGGCATGGCCATTTACTACCTTCTCAATGAAAAACCTAAAAATTCGATTTTTTGGCAGTTACGACCTTTTCCATGTCAATGCCTCAATTATTAAATTGAATTTCTTCTCTGAATTTGACCTCATTGAATACCACCACTCCGCAACGTTTATTTTCATATACTTAATCATTTCGGTAAATTAGGGAAAATGTGAGGTACAACGCTTGGTTGTAATTTTCAACGCGCTCGCGGTATTGCTGTCTTATGACTTTTGATATAAAAACAGTCCGATCGATTATTTACCGAAAGCTGTCTATCTTTCCTCGGAATCGCTCTGGCCCACTTTCCAAACTTATCTTTTTCTTTGAGAGATGAAAAGAAATGTCTTGTTACACTATTTCTGCTGTATTCCGATCTACAACCCGGAACAAAACAGTACGGAATTTTTGTAATTATTTTGTAAATCACCACACAATATTCTTTTGTCACTGGTTCATTCAAAGCACAACAAATTGAAGACATCTACATAACTCTCAACAACAAAGCATATTAACAACCCCTAGCTACTTTCATCATTAAACGCGCGAAAAATATATTTTCGAGGTATCTGACTTCAGACAACAGATGGATCGTAGCGATCGAAGCGCCACTAGTTGTCAGGTCCGCCACCGACAATGGGAAAGCATAGAAGTGCGTACACTATTTCTTCTATTCGTCCTGCTAATACTAAGGAAACAAAAGACAGATCCAAAACCTGCATCAATACATAAACAAAATACACCCAAAGCTACACTACACATTAGAAATTGAAAACAGCAAATCCATAAATTTTCTAGAAATCACAATAACAAAAGTAGACAACAAACACACATTCAAAGTATACAGAAAACCCACAACAACAACAAAAACAACACACATACACAACACATCCAACCACCCAACAGAACTCAAACAAGCTGCATTCCGAACAATGGTACACAGACTACTCAACATACCAATGAACCAACAGGATTACAACGAAGAGCTAAACACAATCAAATACATAGCACAAGAAAACGGATACAACCCTAACATAATAGACAACATAATACGTAAGACAAAACATAATCACAAAAAACATAAGAATACAACACAAACACAAGAACACAAAAAATACATCACACTAACATACGAAAACAAAAAAAAAGAAACATACACAAAATTGCAACCTCATTCAAGAAATTAAATTACAACATTGCATACAGAACAAATAACACTACAAAAACATCTCAACACACAAACAACACAAACAAATACAACCACACTGGCGTATATAAACTCAAATGTAACACTTGCAACAACTTCTACATAGGACAGACATGCAGATCATTTCAAACACGTTACAAAGAACACATCACAGCCATAATAAAATTACTAAGCACCTCCACATATACAGAACACATCACAAATGCTAACCATACCCACAGAGACATCAACAGAGACATGGAAATACTACACATCCAACCAAAATGCCAGAAACTAAACACCCTAGAACAATATGAAATATACAGACACACGAAAACACACCCCAACGAAGTTCTCAATACATAACTCAATTTCAGATGACACACACTCTTTGACTCTACATCAGGGGTCGTCAGCACAGAGCACGCTGGGGCTAGCCTCTCTTACCCGCGGAAAACGCAGTGCACTATAGTGCTCTCGTAGCTGCTAGCGGGTATGCTCTCTATCTCTCCCTGTTGCACGACAGTGCGTACGGGACGGCTCCGCGTACCCATTGCACATTTCAGCGAGTGCTGACGACCACTGCTCTACCTTGTACCACACGAACACACCCTCACAGGAAACAAAACAAGAGGCACCAAGACCAACAACAACCAGTTGTGAGGATGATCCATAAATTGGTCGAAACATGTAAACAGGGTACGTTAGAATTTAACACAAGAAAGTCTTATCATACATATTCCGAAGTGATACAGTGTTAAAAGTTGTGTAATCAAGATGTATATTTTCTTTTCTGCCATAATTTTGCTTTCCCTATGTCTTGTCAGCTTTTCTTTTTCTTTCCTTTTTTTACTGCTTTTCTTTTTTTTTCTTGTCTTGTCTTTTTTAACTTTTCTTTTCTTTCTTTTTTTTCTTTTATACTCTTCCTTTCTTTGTTGTTTTCCTTTTTTCATTTTACTTTTTCCTTTTTTGTTTTTTAATTTTCCTTTCCTTGTTCTTTTTCCTTCATTTGTCTTTTCCTTTTTTATTTCCTTTTATTTTCCTTGTCTGTTGTGCTTTTTTCTTTTCTTTATTCTTTTTTCATTTTTTCTCTTTTTCCTTGTCTTTCTTTTTTATGCTTCTCTTTTTCTTTTTCATTCTGCTTTTTGTTTTGTTTGGTTTTTTGTTCTGCTTTTCTTTCCATTTCTATTTCTTTTTGCTTTTCTTGTTTCTTTAATTTTACTTTTCCCTTGCGTGAAAGCTTGCTACTGCATGTTGACACATTAAAATCGCAATTTAATCCGTGAAAAAAAGGCACATAGAGTCCAAAGGGAGTTTTTAAAATTTAGGTGTGGTGATGCTAAGTTGTAAATACTGGGTAGGCTGAAAAAATCTGTTAATATTTGAGGAGAAAAATTCGCTCCGGCGCCGGGGATCGAACCCGGGTCCTTGGTTCTACCCTAGATCATATATAAGTTATCCGGATAGGTCGGCCTTATAGGCTTTGAGGTTAACAACTTTTGTCAGGTTTACTACGCTGCCACATAGTTGTTACATAGGGAGTCACGTCATAATACCCATTTGAATTGCATTAGCGACTGTACTGCCATCTCGTGTTCGTTTACGGCGGACTGGTGGCGATCCTGGCGGTTGTTCTTTTCAAAGTGCTGCCGATTTTAACATAGCGATGAGTTATCTGTTACATATATGATCTAGGTTTCTACGTACCAAGCGCTCTGACCACTGAGCTACGCCGAATTCAATCCAGAATACCGGACCGAACCCCTCTCCTTCAATGTTTCCCTTTGTGCCCTGACTCCAAGTTAGGCATATATGTTGACGTATATGTGCAATGTCAACTGCCATTCCACTAGGAGAGCACTCAGCTGAGTGACTTGTTTGGCCGGGATTCCGCAGTTACGTGCACAATAATCTGTACAAATATATGCACTGCAGCTATGAGAATATTCGATCCCCGGCGACGGAGCGAATTTTTCTCCTCAAATATTAATTGTCAATATTACAGATATTATTCTGTAGGACAAATTAATGAATCTATAATAATGAAAAAAATCTGCTTTAACATAAAGCTACGTAGATTTTTCAGAAAATATCCCTAAAATTAATTTTAATTAGTAAAGACAATAAAATTAAATTTAATCACAAAAATGTTAGATAATGGCGCATGCAATACTTACAGATTAATTTCTCCTTGCAGATGTATGTTGTAGACACTTCTGTATCAAAGGATGAAATGGAGAAGCAGAATTTAATTTTCTTTCCAGTCCTTCCATGTATTGTTTGTTCTTGTTTCGTTTTGGAATTCACACCCTGTGATCACCAGTTACCGTTTAAAAGAACCTTAATTCCGAAATCATTAATTGTGGACAACGTCAGTTTTGTATATTAATGATAAAAAAGATATTCATATAAAGATATAAACATTAAATCAAATCAGTTCTTTCTTTCTAAAATGAAGGCTGATCACAACCATGTTTCTTTATTGTAGCGACACACGAACTTCTTTGGCGGTTTATCCACCGTTTTATTCAATTTCCAAACTAATTTCATAAATACATACTTATCCAATGAACGAATGTTGACGATATGGAGAACAGACTTTGTTACTAAGCAACAGAGGACAATATATTTAACAATAATGATATGGTAATGCCATTGTCTACCAGTGGCGTAGCATGAAATTTTGAGCAGGGCAAGCTAACTCAAGTTGTCTTTCATGCAATATGAGAAAACGTATTACAAAAATACAGTCTTAAAATAAATAGTAGTCAATTTCAAGTCAGCAGTCGAAGATTGGTTGGAACATCGTAACACCAATAAGGAATGACCTCAAATGATACGAAATAAAATATGATTTCACGGTTTACACATACCTCTTAACAAATAGACACGTATACGTATAACATTAGCTCACTCCCTGTCATACTTAGACAAATCACAATATTAATATCATTACGTAAGTATGCGTCTGTCTTTTGGTTGTGTCCTTCATTGACAGCAAGGGAGTCGGTCATTTATTTTTTAAATCACACTTTTGTTCGTAAGTCAGTTTTGATAATACAATTGTCCTAAAAAAAATTCAAGTAAATTAGTGTCAGGAACTGTTATTTCGCTCATTATTTATTATATCAGCCACAGTGCACACTAACACTTCAACTGAAAACAACTGACGAAAAGGGATAACTCGGAAACTACTTATTTTAAATGTTAAAGCTAGCTTCTTTGCGTGCCTTGCGACTAGGGTAGCTTAGTTAGAAAGGGATGGAAAATCTGCGGAGTGGATTACACAGAAGAAACCGGTCTGCTTGGAAGCTGGTGTGTGCAGGCTTCTTGTTTACTGCTGCATCACAAATCATCCTGAGCTGCCGCATCACGATATTTAACGCCTAAATATAAATTCTATTAAAATTAATAAATAATTTTCTCCATAAACTGCAGGTTTATTATGAAATGATTATTAACTGGGGAAGCTAAGCTTTTTAGCTTACATTGACGCTACGCCACTGTTGTCTACTATGTATTCCAGACTGCCGCATCATGGCCAGTTTAGTAGTAAGATAAAATTATTCACTCAGAAGCAGAAAAGATTGCAGGCGTGAGGATCTCACCGATGACTGGTTCAAGTGAAGCACATAACTAACATAATTGTGAGCAATGTGATTACACTGCATTAATGAAGAGACTCGTCAAATAATTATTTGTAAATGACTTAAAGATTTATTATGCCGTCAGCAACGTAGCCTATTATTTGACGTGTACTAATTATGAACAACTCATCTGTTTATTGCAAAATGAATAATATCGAAAGTGTTGATTGATAATATAGTATAATGTAATATAACTGGATCTTGGAAAATTCAGGTGGCCCAAATTTTGTTTCTGAGTCTGTACATGATCAATGTATTGTGGGTCCCTATCACCACGGCATGGCGCGTCCTCAGGTTGCGGATCGAGGAGACTGCCTCCAGATATGGAGGGTAGCTGTGAATATATTGAATAAGCAGTCGCGGACAGCCGATGAGGGGTGGTCCTCCAGCTTGGGGGTTGGGCGAAGGGCTAACAACCCATCACCGTAAAAAACAGCTTGTTACGAATCCTTCAAATAAGCCTCCGAATGGGACTGATTCTCTGGTACGACCACAGCAAAAGAGATAGGTTTGGAAGTAAATCCCGAAAAGACAAAGTATATGATTATGTCTCGTGACGAGAATATTTTACGAAATGGAAATATAAAAATTGGAGATTTATCCTTCGAAGAGGTGGAAAAATTCAAATATCTTGGAGCAACGGTAAGAAATATAAATGATACTCGGAAGGAAGTTAAACACTGAATAAATATGGGAAATGCCTGTTATTATTCGGTTGAGAAACTTTTATCATTCAGTCTGCTGTCCAAAAATCTGAAAGTTAAAATTTATAAAACAGTTATATTACCGGTTGTTATTTATGGTTGTGAAACTTGGACTCTCAAGTTGAGAGAGGAACATAGGTTAAGGATGTTTGAGAATAAGGTGCTTAGGAAAATATTTGGGGCTAAGAGGGATGAAGTTACAGGAGAATGGAGAAAGTTACACAACACAGAACTGCACGCATTGTATTCTTCACCTGACATAATTAGGAACATTAAATCCAGACGTTTGAGATGGGCAGGGCATGTAGCACGTATGGGCGAATCCAAAAATACATATAGAGTGTTAGTTGGGAGGCCGGAGGGAAAAGGATCTTCAGGGGGGCCGAGACGTAGATGGGAAGATAATATTAAAATGGATTTGAGATAGGGGGATATGATGATAGAGAATGGATTAATCTTGCTTAGGATAGGGACCAATGGCGGGCTTATGTGAGAGCGGCAATGAACCTCCGGGTTCCTTAAAAGCCAGTAAGTAAGTATGTATGAGTCTGTAGATGATTATTATTATTATTATTATTATTATTATTATTATTATTATTATTATTGTTATTATTATTACTACTACCACTACTACATCTACTACTACTACTACCACTACTACTGCTACCACTACCACCACCACTACTACTACTACTACTGCTACTACTGCTTCTACTACTACTACTACTACTACTACTACTACTACTACTACTACAACAACAAATGCTGATGCTTGAATATGATATATATGATATTTGTCAACAACCACAATACATGTTATGATGTATCACCATATGTTATATTTGGCCCACTATTCCTCTCTAATTACATTAGTCTACAAATTAATGAGATTCCATACTGATATAGAAATTAACTCCAGAAAAGCCTTATGTCCCTACTTGCTTACTTACAAATGAGTTTTAAGGAACCCGGATGTTCATTGCAACCCTCACATAGCCCACCATTGGTCCATATCCTTTGCAAGATCAATCCAGTCTCTATCATCATATACCACGTCATTCAAAACTATTTTAATATTATCTTTCCATCTGCGTCACGGCCTCACCAAAGATCTTTTTCCCTCCGGCCATCCAACTAACAATCTGCATTTCTGCATTAGTCCATACGTGCTGCATGCCCTGCCCATCTCAAATGTCTGGATTAAATGTTCCTAATTATGTCAGGTGAAGAATACAATGCGTGCAGTTCTGCGTTGTGTAACTTTCTCCATTCTCCTGTAACTTCACCCCTCTTAGCCCCAAATATTTTCCTAAGCACCTTATTCTCAAACACCCTTAACCTATGTTCCTCTCTCAAAGTGAGAGTCCAAGTTTCACAACCATACAGAACAACCGGTAATATAACTGTTTTATAAATTCTAACTTTCAGATTTTTTGACAGCAGACTGGATGATAAAAGTTTCTCAACCGAATAATAACAGGCATTTCCCATATTTATTCTGTGTTTAATTTCTTCCCGAGTATCATTTATATTTGTTACTGTTGTTCCCAGATATTTGAATTTCTCCACTTCTTCAAAAGATAAATTTCCAATTTTTATATTTCCGTTTCGTACAATATTCTCGTCACGAGACATAATCATATACTTTGTCTTTTCGGGATTTACTTCCAAACCTGTCGCTTTATTTGCTTCAAGTAAAATTCCCGTGTTTTCCCTAATCGTTTGTGGATTTTCTCCTAACATATTCACGTCATCCGCATAGACAAGCAGCTGATGTAACCCGTTCAATTCCAAACCCCCTCTGTTATCTTGGACTTTCCTAATGGCATACTCTAGAGCCAAGTTAAAAAGTAAAGGAGATAGTGAATCTCCTTGCTTCAGCCCACAGTGAATTGGAAACGCATCTGACAGAAACTGACCTATACGAACTCTGCTGTACGTTTCACCGAGACACATTTTAATTAATCGAACTAGTTTCTTGGGAATACCAAATTCCATAAGAATATCATATAAAACTTGTCTTTTAACCGAGGCATATGCCTTTTTGAAATCTATGAATAACTGATGCACTGTACCCTTATACTCCCATTTTTTCTCCATTATCTGTCGAATACAAAATATCTGGTCAATAGTTGATCTGTTACGCCTAAAACCACACTGATGATCCCCGATAATTTCATCTACATATGGAGTTAACCTTCTCAAAAGAATATTGGACAAAATTTTGTACGACGTCAACATAAGTGATATTCCTCGAAAGTTACTACAGTTAGTCCCCCTTCTTAAAGATAGGTACGATTATGGACTCCTTCCATTGATCTGGAATAAGGTTTTGAAATTTGGTACTTGGAACAATGGAAAGGTAGAGATAATAATTAAGGAACATCCTTTTTCTCTTTTTATGGCACAACAATTTTATTTCATGTATATTCTATAATTTTTGGGACCGGCGTAAGTGGCAACGCTGCGCTTTTTCGGCCCTGCAGAGCATGAGCCTCGGCGGGGGCGCGCGAAGTGGGCGGCCTTGGCGGCAGCTACGTAGGGGGTGTCGAGGGGCACTCCAGCGTGAACAGCGGGGATGGCGTAGGCGGCGGCGTAGTGATCTGGAGCGGCCACGACGGCGGGGGCGCCGAAGTGGACGGTCTTGGCGGCAGCTACGTAGGGGGTGTCGAGGGACACTCCAGCGTGAACAGCGGGGATGGCGTAGGCGGCGGCGTAGTGATCTGGAGCGGCCACGATAGGGGGGGCGGCGGTGGACGGTCTTGGCGGCAGCTACGTAGGGGGTGTCGAGGGGCACTCCAGCGTGAACAGCAGGGATGGCGTAGGCGGCGGCGTAGTGATCTGGAGCGGCCACGACGGCGGGGGCGGCGAAGTGGACGGTCTTGGCGGCAGCTACATAGGGGGTGTCGAGGGGCACTCCAGCGTGAACAGCGGGGATGGCGTAGGCGGCGGCTTAGTGATCTGGAGCGGCCACGACGGCGGGGGCGGCGAAGTGGACGGTCTTGGCGGCAGCTACGAGGGGGTGTCGAGGGGCACTCCAGCGTGAACAGCGGGGATGGCGTAGGCGGCGGCGTAGTGAGCTGGAGCGACCACGATGGCGAAGTGGGTGGTCTTGGCTGCAGCTACTTCTGGGTTGTCGAGGGGCACTCCAGCGTGAACAGCGGGGATGGCGTAGGCGGCGGCGTAGTGAGCTGGAGCGACCACGATGGCGAAGTGGGTGGTCTTGGCTGCAGCTACTTCTGGGGTGTCGAGGGGCACTCCAGCGTGAACAGCGGGGATGGCGTAGGCGGCGGCGTAGTGAGCTGGAGCGGCCACGATGGCGAAGTGGGTGGTCTTGGCTGCAGCTACTTCAGGGGTGTCGAGGGGCACTCCAGCGTGAAGAGCAGGGATGGCGTAGGCGGCGGCGTAGTGAGCTGGAGCGGCCACGATGGCGAAGTGGGTGGTCTTGGCTGCAGCTACTTCAGGGGTGTCGAGGGGCACTCCAGCGTGAACAGCAGGGATGGCGTAGGCGGCGGCGTAATGAGCTGGAGCGGCGGCATAGGACACGGCACCCAGAGCGGCAAGGCGGGAGACGATAACCTGTACAGAGAACAAACACGAACGTCAAATCTGGCACCCTGGCACCCTGGCACCTGGCCTTCCCGTGTACCAATCCTAGTTGGGGCAGTTTACTTTTCAGCAGAAAGATCGTGAAGATTTGCGGTGTGGTACAGTTTTCTTCAAAGTATTATCTTGAAATTTTCATTTTACTAAAGCACCGAATAAAAACATCTGCAGTACCAGTACATTGTTAAAGGTACTCTTTAAAGAAAGGAGTAATTTGCAAGTTAGTATGATAACTCCACGATCTGAATTTATGTTAATAAGAGAATTGCCATTAAATGATATATAATTCCCCACGGCGTTCTATCAGATTTCATAAGAGTTCATTTTGTTAGTCTCGAGGACAGGGAGATTCTGAATATTTGCAGCGTGGGAATAGTTTTCTTTGAGTTCCATAATTTCAGCGATTATTACCATTTGTAGTAAAATAGGAAACTACCTATGTAATTCTATCCCTAAGGAGTGGAAAAATAGCTTCACTTCAAAATAGGTGCACGTAACATGCCATATGACGGAAAATAGCTCTCAATCTCTATATACTTTCTAAGGCATAAAAAGTCGAAAATAGTTATTGACTCCAAAATTATTGAACAAGTTAGTAATTTTAAATATTTAGGATGCAACATTTCTTATGTGGAAAAAAGAGATATGGAAGAAAAGATGCATAGATTTCAAGGTATATGCGGAACAATTAGACGGAGCTTAGGAAAAAGAACAATGAAAGAAACACAGTTAAAACTCGTACAGTAGCCCTTCCAGTACTACTTTACAGAGCAGAGACATGGACCTTAACAGAAAGAGACAAAAGACGACTAGAAGCCTCAGAAATAAAATTCCTAAGATCAGTGGCGGGATATTCTTTATTACAACACAAGATGAATGAAGATATCACAAAAGAATTAGGGATAGAGAGCATAACACAAAAGTTAACAAATCAACGAAATAGGTGGATGGAACATCTAGAAAGGATGGAGGATCACCGAATTCCCAAGAAAGCTCCAAAGTATGCTCCAAGAGGTTTCGTTGGAGAGAACAATTCTAATGGGGACGGAACGGGCCTACCGGCTCAACCCGTGATGATGATGATGATGATGATATATATATATATATATATATATATATATATATATATATATATAACTTATTATACTGTAAGTTGAAAGTGTAAACTCATACCTTATTGTTGAGGGGCTGGGGGAGGGGATGAGGACGGTTCGTCGTCCCCCTTCTTTGCATCTTGTCCCTGATCTTCGGGAATTTCGGGAGCTAGTTCTTCCGAGTAGACCCTTTTCAATTCACCCCCCTCCACAACAACAAAGTGGCCGGTGTTTCTCCTGCTGTGAGGAATAAAGATTGGCGGTGGGGTTTCTTCTCCTGCCAACTGCCCGCCCTGACTACTCTGGCCTGGCTCTTGTCCTTCCTCTGGTTGTCGAGGTAGATACTTGGAGTAGTCGGTGACCTTGATTTCTTCCTCAGATGGTGTATTCAGGTCCTCCTCGCGCAGTTTCGGGCGCCTGTGCCTATCCTTGAATAGGATCTCTTTGGGATAGGGCCCCTGAGGACCAATCCGTTTCTCGCCGGTGATGATTTTATATATACCGTATCCTGTGCCTATCAGGGACCCTACGCCAATTGATGTAGCTCCAAACTCCAGTACTCTTCGATTATGGGAAAAATATCTTACCGCTGTTCTGAATGAGTTGAACATTTTTCTAATATTCAGAACGTATGTAACACAGCAACGGCATTGCTATTGTTGCCATGCATCGTCTCCATAGAGACCGCAGTTATTGTTTCATGTAGATCAGCGGTGAACAAACTGGGTATCGTGATTACATCGTGTAATCAAAGTCATTCATACTGGTAAGGGGAGTTTCCTGTACATCGCTCTCTGTCTCGCTCACGTACTGAAGGTATCAGTGTCGGTACCATGTCGCTCTACAAACCCTCTGTCTCCCTACGAGCAGGAAAGAACGTTTCGTACAGAATGAGAAGAGGAATTTATTCGATGTTCTGTCGGAGAAAATGTTATTGTTCAATTAGTAGTCGTATATAGAAGCGACAATACAGAGCATTACGCTGAATACACAGGAATATAGTGAGGAATACATGTGAGGCTCTTGAGGTTGTAAGGAGAGAAGAAAACAACTATTTGCAAGGTGGAAAAATGTTCTGGAAAAATATGTAATGGCAAATTTTCCATCTCACGTCACAATATTAATTCAATATACTTATATTAATAAATCTTTAAATCTGACATGAAAAGAATATAGTCGCTTCATAGTTTGTGGACTACACTTTTAATTTCTTTGAGTAACGCCCCTAACTTTTCGATACTTGCTCTCAACGTTTTCAAATAAACTATATGTGAATTTAAATTCTAGCTTAATTTATATTTACTAATATTAATGTGAATATTAATTTATATTGACATACACCAAATAAATAATTTGAGTGTAAAAACTTCACAATGTCCTGAACAAGTGATTAAAAGTGATTTATTAAAGTATAAACAACGTTACAATGATTTCCTGAACAAGGAAAACAATATTGATATGTTTATATTTTTCTCATTCTAATCTGGGTCCTTCAGTCTTTGAATTCTTGGCACGTCAGGTATATCAAGTATCGAAAAATTATTATTTTAATAACACAAATTATGCTCAGTCACAAAAATAAATTATTATTATTATTATATTATTATTATTATTATTATTATTATTATTATTATTATTATTATATCTGTCTCACTCATCACACCCACTGCTATTGTCATCTTCTGCCACCTCAACATTCTCCTCACTCTGATGATTTGCTTTTTTTTGGATCTGGTTCATTTTGATGATCATTCATTTGTAAAACGAAATATTTAACCAATAACACCGATAATAACAGCTAATATGGCGGTGAAACAAAAAAAATAAAAAAGACAACACTAATGCCATCTTCATGATATTTTCTAACAAGAACCGGATAAGTTTGTGGCTTATCCGTTTTTTGCTAGAAAGACGTTGGACTAATCAACTTTTTGCAGAAACGCTATATTTTCAAACATCCATTTCAATGGCACAAATCTGGTTTTTGTAGAAACTTGCTATGTCAATAGATGCGGCTTGAAATGAAGTGAAGGGAACTGTACTGTGCTCAAAATTGGAATTTTTGGACTTGTCCGGTTTCTGCTATGCTCCAACAATGTTATAAAAAGCTAATACAATACAGATTTTAAGGTATTTTTAAATGTTTTTATTTCTTACAGATCTTATTAGTAGCTAATTATTTCGTCTTTAAGCTTTTATTTTCAGTTTCTACTCCTAAGAATTCTTAAGTGACTTGATTAGTAATTTCGTGATTCTAGTGGCCAGTTTTTCCAAGTAATGTTTAATTTGGCTTAACAAATGTTAAATTAACAGCTCGTTTATTTTAAACGTTTTGTTAAGATGTTTTCCATTTTTCCAACATAATTTTGTTTAAAATAACCAACACTTAACTTTAACTGTTGTTAATACTATTCTAACTACTCAGAAGCAGTTGCTAATGATTTTGCATATGTAAGCTAACTTCTTATTGGCTGATATTATTATTATTTAAATTCTGTACTGTAGAGTAAGTCATGAAACATGTGTAAAATCGTAACCTGTTACAGTAGCCATGATTCATACAGTACAGATAGTTGATAAATGAAAGTTGCATTGACTACTATTGAATAATAATAATTATTATAAGTATGGTTATATTTTATAATGCTAAATATGAATTTCTGTTTAGAAAAATCTCAGCATTATGACCACCAGGTGACAATAATTACACGAATGTGTGTAGTCAACTGTACACAAAACCCCGAGGAGAATTTCGTATCATATAAAATTCTCTAATTCAGGTCCGTGTATAAATTATATGTAATTTCGTCCTAAAGAAGCAATTGCTGCTGAAACATTTTATTATTTACTCACTGCGTATTTTGAAGTACTATTGATATCGGCTATAGTTGAAGAGCCAGTAACATAGAATCTAGAGTTAATAGTAGCTGGTGAATTGGAACAAGTGGCCTATTTCTGTTTGTAGGATATTCAAATCTAACTTCAATTTCTTGCCACGTTAAGATCGCACATTTCCTCAATATTAAATGGATAATAGCTCAGCATCGAAATAAGCGTCAGTATGATAATCAGTTGACTTATGAAGATTATCTTCCCTATATTAATATTCCAAAATATCTTTTAAATTATATATTACCAGTCTTATGGCCGGTTTCCCAAAGCTTCATTATGGTTTTAATGATTCATTAATTTATTTACTGGTTCATTAAATCATTTTTATATCTCACCAAGCATCTTTAGCCTAACGAACCAGTAAAACTATCATTAAATTTAGTGATAGAAATTTCCGTCTTTAAATTTTTTATTATCCATTAGTTGCAATATAAAATGCGGAACGTTTCGACGCAGAATTGTTATATCTGGAACAGCTCGAAAATTAAGAGTCAAATGGAGATAATGTTAACCATTTAAAAACCGATCATTTCGAAAATTTGAATTACACAAAAATCACAAAAGATACCGCGTCACGAAGATCGTGGTACCGGTACTCAAAATTTTAGAAGAAACTGAACATAGGTTAGAATATCATAAAAACGGCTGAGACAAAGCTGAAACTAGTCAACTAGGTAGCATACAACTGAGTTTTATTTTAAGACACGAAAGTGGTTATTATAACTACATACCGGTACCTAAAAAATATTAGTAAATTAATACATAATGTGCATTTGAAACATAACAAAACTTAATTGGTATATTAACTTTCATTTATGAGAATTATATTATAACTAGCGATAAGATATGTTTACACTGGCTTTAAAACAGAAGCGAAAGAGCTGGATTCTTGGAATTTATAATCGTTTTCTTTCCTATGGAAATTTAATTTTCCAGCAGGATAATCACCCCGCGCACACCGCCATAAACGTTCAAAGACGGTTCACGGAAAAGCATGAAAAAGAGGAGGATTGACAAATATCGAGACATCCCACCTCAAAATCCAGATCAGTTCTGGGATCAAGTTCTGGCTACCTGGAAAGATTTCGCTAAGGACCAGAACTATTTCCGCGATCTGGTGGACTCAATGCCCCGAAAATGCCAGGCAGTGATAGACGCCGGTGACATGTGGATGAAATATTAGATCCACATGTGTATTTATTTTATTTTTCTTTAATTTGTTTATTTATCTTTGTTTTATTTCGGGAAAAAAATTGATCTCCCAAGAGTTTTTTAAATTCTCCTAGTGGAGCCAGAGTTGCGAAATAATTCGTTCCAGTACACAAAATTAAAAAAATGAAGAAAGGTAACATGTATAAAAATTAGTTAAATTAATAAAAAAAAAGTTATCGCCAAAAATCGAACACAGGTCCCTGGGATGGCAAGCCAATTCTCTGCTGACTACTCCATCGCAGTGTCATGACATTATCAGCGCGACGAGGCACATATAGCTGCTCCGCTTGAAGTCTAGGGAGACAGTGCAGATATAAACGTACTCGTGTAAATATTTTAATGTTCAGTAGTAGTTAATGTTTCATCTGGACTGATTTACTGAAGCTTGGTGAAACCGGACCTTACTGTAAACATTCCTCAAAGAGAAACATAACATGTTATTTTCAGAACTTTTTTCTGAACAGCTGTGGTGTTATCCGCCATGTTTAACTGTTTGTTAAATGAGTTAACGGCCTGAAATCCTACATTTAAAGTTAACAAATGGTTAAGAATCTGTTAAGCCAAACTGGTGTTGAACAAATGGAAAAACTGTATTTAACAAACTGTTGAAGGTTTAACAGTCGTTAAGTGTTCTAACAATACTTGGACAAACCGCCATTAGTCTGAGATGAACTTCCGTGTCGGTAGATTCGTGTAATATTCAGCATCATGAAATAATAGTAATACGCGTTACAAGAGCGGTATGTTGACGTTTTCATGTTCGAGGAAAAGATTGAAAAAGCGAAACGTAGTTCATCTTTTTTAATTTCCGAGAACATGAAAACAAACATACCGCTCGTGTATCGTACATTATTTTGTGCGAAGATCGTTTATTACATACCTGAAAGAGGAATTTCTAATTAGTTGCAATGAAATCTCCATCTTGGTTTCTGTTCAATGACGGAAACTTTGGAAAACAAATATATCTATCTTCAACATTGTTCCTATAAAATGTTTTCTGTGTTTACTATACTGCAGTAGGCCGTGATATACGTCTGTCTTTTTTCCCCCCTAGTCTATGATGAGTCTGGAATCTTGTTTATTTTTTCACGGCTTCCTTAATGTTACTTGCATTACAAATGCAGTAACTTTTGTGGTGTTGTAGAGTTTACTTAATTTTTGCAAATATTTAAAAACAATAATTAACAGTGCAATTTAGGTGAAATTGCAGTGGTAAGTTTCCAATTTATAATTATTACTATATTGAACGTCTTTAAAAATAATATGTTAAAAGCCTAAAGCAGTAAAATGAATATGACGCTTAAGCGGTAAGAATAGGGAAATTGTTATGTGTGTTACGTTGGGAATACTGAATGTGGTATTTCACACTTGCCGCGTATTGGTTTTGTGCGGAAAGCAAGCAAATACGCACGATCTCGCACAAACTCTCTTTCTGATAGCTTATTCTCTCCCCTATCGCCAAGCTCACTTGCCAGGTCTTGCCTCCTCAGCTGTACATAGTATGTCACTACGATTTTGTTTGGAATAGAACTTTTGAGTTTGACGCATCTTGCATTTGAACTTAATATCTGCAAAGTTTCAAAACTACTTGCAATTGAATGTATGAACGTGTAAATACGAACATATGTTTATGGATATGTACTTTTTTGGGTTGTTTATTTTACACGCTTTGTGTGTGTTTTTTTTAAGAATCTGTGAGTATACGTACTAGTAGACCTTTTTTAATTACTATTATTGAGTTTCCGTTTCTATTGTGTATTGTAGATGACTTGTATTCATTTAACTGATTTTTTTTAGATTTTGATTAATGTTTATGATATTGATGATTGAGGCGGTGATGCATCATGGTGTACTTATCAAATATGGTTACTTATATAATTATGCTGTAAGTGTATGCATATATGCTGGTTTATATACATTTATTACATACTACCTACATACAAGGTGAAAGTGAAATAGTCTTGCAGATTTCCAGAGGGAATAGGTCATGTTTATGTAACAAAAAACTATAATATCATATTAGTGGAAAGTTAATGTTTTTTTTTTTCAGAAAAAAAATGTTTTTCCCAAATGTTTAACAATCTCTTATTCCATACGTGGGCATTTAAAGAGATGCACCGTACTACTCTGACTGATGCTACACGCATCACCTGTTAACGTAATACTCAGCGGTGGATCGCGTGAAGTATTGAAACACGGAAAGTTAAGCAATTAAGCAGGACAAAAAGATACACAGTTTTCTGAATGTTATTTTTATGAATAACGACAATGAGAGATAACAAATTTTCCAAAACAAATGCAAACTATTTTACAAAAAGCTGAAACGTAACTGTATTTCTAATTTAAACAATTACTGTAAAAACCTTATAAAATTACATAAAACGTACAATTCCACAACAGTTAAAATGTAATGCCATAATCTGAAACTATTTGTTTTGAAAGGGAAGGGCATCAATCACTAATTTACATCACTAGAAAATAAAATTAAAGAACTTATGAAAAACAGATTCTTAACAAAATATCAAGCACATTACTAAGAAACAAAAAAACAACAATTAGGCTATTTTTAAACCTATTGCTGTAGTTCTTTGTTGTTGTCAATTTACGTCAATTAACTTATGCCCTTAAAAGAAGGGATTCGTTTATTCTTCTTCGTCACGTAAATCAGCAAGTGTTTCAAAATTTGAAGTTATGTCAGACATTGCAATTGTGAGCTGATGGAATAAATTTTCCTCTGAAATGCGTGATCTTGATTTGGATTTTACAGTGGCCAACTGAAAAAACAAGTGTAGGTTGAACCAAACATAGAAGCAATTTTCATAACAAAACTCCGAAGATGTGGATATTTTACTTTTGAACGTTGCTCTTCTTCACTGCCAGTAACGTTTTGTAGCATCATAAGCACCTAACAATTTCCCCTTCTTCGCAACAAAAGAATCCATTTTTCCATTCTTTGTGGAAGTAATATTTTTCGACTTTTTTTACTTCAGGAGCTTCCTTAGCGAAATTTTTTTACTGCAATCCACCGCTGACTGCCAGTACACCAACCGGTCTGACAGGTACCCCGGTATGGCGAACAGCTAGGGGTGTGGAGGGAGGGAGATCGCGTAGTTGCGTTCGACTCCGTGCGACATGTACTAATGATGCCCACGTCTGCTCTAGACCAAAGTTAAGAAGTAAAGGTGATAGTGCATGTTCTTGCTTTAGCCCACAGTGAATTGGAAACGCATCTGACAGAAATTGACCTATACGAACTCTGCTGTACGTTTCACTGAGACACATTTTAATTAATCGAACTAATTTCTTGGGAATACCAAATTCAATAAGAATATCATATAAAACTTGTCTCTTAACCGAGTCATATGCCTTTTTGAAATCTATGAATAACTGATACACTGTACCCTTATACTCCCATTTTTTCTCCATTATCTGTCGAATACAAAAAATCTGATCAATAGTCGATCTATTACGCCTAAAACCACATTGATGATCCCCAATAATTTGGATTCTGTAAAATGAAATATTGATTGTTTTCAATGTCACAAAAATGTTATTTGATCCCCCAGTTGAAAACTCCGCCATGTTTTTTTTAACTTGGTTATTTAGCACCGATGGGATTGATGATGGCAAGATTATATATATATATATATATATATATATATATATATATATATACAGCCAATTTTCCCTGCACAAATTGCACCAATTGAAAAATATAATTACCATTCACATAAAATGTTTTATGGATTCTAAAAAGTTCGCGAGCTTGATTTGACAAGGTTATGATAAAATCGGTGAAATTGAGATTGTGTACTCATAACCTTTCATTCAATGAGATCTTCATAGGAAATTGACTTTTGTTGCTATCTGTTGACAAACAAAGAAATTAGTACTGTACCGTAGTTCTATTTTCCATGAAATTGGTAATTTTTTTAATTTGACAAGGTTGTAACTCCAAAACCATAACTCATTCTTTTGTTCTGCAGTGTTGGTGGCGCTTTTAGCGCATTTCTGTTAGTGAAACATTCTTGGTTGTTTGCTCATTGTTGGATACTCGTATAAGTAATTTAATGAAGTGACTTAATTTATGTTGTGTTAGATTGAATCTTATAATACAGTCATGAGTGAAAATAAATCCGAGCAAGATATTTTCTCGAACAGTGATTCAGATGAATTCGTCCTACCTACTTCTAGTGATGAAAATACTGTGGATGAAAGGTCAGTAAATAATTTTACTGCTAAGTAATAAATTTAGTTATTTCTGTAACTATAGTATGTCCAAAAAGAATTGAACCAGTTAACAATATTCGCAAGAACTAAATTTGTATGACCGTCGTAGTTATCCATTAGACATTGTCACATACCACATTCCGGAATTAGTTTTTTTTTAGAGTAGGTAACCTTAATTATGAGCCCTTTTTATCATATCACATAATATTATAATGTTGTTATTTATAATTTTGTATACACAGAGAGCTCAATTATTTTTATTACTATTTTCTCTTACTGTTATAAATGTGTTACTTATTGACTAACAGGAACATAAAACTCAGAAAGTCTGTGGGTTTATAAAGTAAGTAACTTATAATGTTGTTTTAAAGGAAGAAAGTAAAAGAGACTTCATGGCATAAAAAAAACTAAAATTTCGTACATTATGTGAAGATCTATTCCTCAACCATCGAACATGAATGTTTATTGTGCGACAGCAACAGGAGAATATAAAAGTAACACTACAACGAACAAACAGTTTTAACACGGATGTTGATGAAAATGAAGTGGAAAAAAGGAGTACTGTTGGAATTGAAACTAATACAAATCGTGCACTGCACACCTACTAATACCGGTCCTGCATATGCATTGGATTATTATTATTATTATTATTATTATTATTATTATTATTATTATTATTATTATTATTATTGTTATTCAAAAGGAGAATAACATTGGTACTGGAACCGAGCGTACAGAAGTACACAGAAGAAATACCTTTTCATTGTCATAAAAATATTCTTTATAATAAATAAGGTTGCACGAATTAGAAGAAATGAGATGTAGGACATGGATTAGACATCTGAAGCTTGAAGGGAAAAATCATTTCAAGATATACATGTACCTAGCAAGGTGCCTAAACAGTAGGAAGATAAGATGTGAGGAGACCTAGAAAAAGAAGGCGTAACACATTGTCTGATGCAGCTAGTGAAGAAGTCTGAGAAGAAGATAAATTTATATTACTTTTTTGTTTAAATTGGAATTAATTTGTTTCCTGAAACTTATTAGTCAAGGTTGAAGAAAAGGAGGAAGAGATACGTTAAGATCAGAAGTAATAAATGCATAAATAACCGAATAGCTAACTAAATAAATCTACAAATAAGTGAGTAAATAAATTAGGAAATAAATAAATAAATAAGAAGTAGATATATAAATATGTAAATGAATAAGTAAATATATAAATAAGTAAATAAATATATAAATAAATAAGTAGATGAGTGAGTGAATAAATGAATAATTGAATTAATTAATAATTGAGTAAATAAGTTAATGAACGAATAAGTAAGTAAATTGAATAAATTGGATAAATAAATAAGTAAATAAATGAGTAATGAACTAAATAGGTGGTGTTTGAACTGTTGACTTGCAACTTGCTCTCCTTACGAAGCAGATTTAAAAAGTCTTTTTTCCTACCCAAGAAAGGATATACTGCATTTCGGGACGAAACATAACGTCCTTATTTCCAGGAAGTAATAGAGGCACTCACTCCATACCGCTCACTATAAATGAGTGAATAAAGGGCAACCTTTCTCATACAACTACCTTGTATTGTAAAAATCCACTTGGACGATTTACACTAACAAACCCATATTTCTCCGCATGCGAACATGAAACTTTTGATAGAATTTGGTGCGTACACACGAATTTAACATTTTTTAAAGAAATTAGAAAAATCCGATGGGATTTGTAATTTTTATTCATGTTTATAAAGCTTAAAATCTCGCAAAACTAAAACATCGTTAGAATAATACTACTAGCCTGGTTGAGTTTTAGAAGACTAAACATTAGGATTGAATTGTCTTCCATCTTATCACAGTTCACGTCAATAATAAAGACAGTGGTGATGAAAGTTGTATTATTTATCCTCCGTTAGGAAAATGTAAACAATTTAATTGAGATCATGGAATATTCCATGCTCCAACACTTTTTTAGACTGCGTGCTTCCGCAGTTTCCAACAACTGTCGAGTGCCTCGCCCCTCTCTGCTCACGCTTCCTGCCAGTCCGCTGGCTGTCTGGAGCCTGGAGATTGACCTAAGCGTCATTAATTCAAGTGATTATCTAGTCCTGCCTTCTCTTGTTGCTCATCAGTCTGTGTTAACCTCTTCATCGGTGCTGTCGGTGCCGATGGTTCTTTTGCAAATTGATTATATGTCCCAGCATTTATTGTGTGTGTAGAGGTCGAAGCAGTATGGTGATATATTTTTGTTGGAAAGATTTTTAAATTACACTGGTGTAAAAAATGTACTCTTCATACTAGGGCACTTTAACGTGATCCCTATGAAGAAAGATTGATGCGTTGACTGAATTATCTTGTAATTGATGTTTTCAAGCTTAATTAATGTCAAGTAATCAGAGACTTGTTAGCTGTTGAGTCAAGTAACTTTGATGATTATAGCTACCCTCCATTGTTTACGGCCTCTTGCACAGCGACAGTATATTCCATTCCCGGAATTGCGTCTGCCGCTAACTAGTCCATGTTTCATTACCAACGTGCGGTTATTTTCTTTGTAAAAATTACATTGAAAGAGCATGAAGAGTAATTCACCGCTTGTGTTGTGTTGACTTCATTTCTACAGTTCTGCTAATGCAAGAAGTAATTCAGTCTATAACCAGCAATTGGGACAAAAGTAAAGTTCTGTGCTCGAAACTCGTAAGACAAAGTTTTTGTAGCCTACATGGCACTTTCTGAGCGCATTGAAATAAGATTTATTAAACAGGTAGGGGAGAAGTGGGTACAGTAAGACAGAGAGAACAGTGAGACATTTTTTATTACATGGTAAATTTTTATGTTGAGATGTTGGTAACAGTGGAGTTGTATGTTGCATGAGTAAAGTAACAGTATTTTCATACTCGATTTGATTCTAGTTATAAAGGTGAGTGATGAAAAAATAATTATTAATTTTTCACTCTAAAAGTAAAATTTTGGCTTGTGTTTAATGAAGGTTATATTGGGTATACAAATGAGTTATAAATATGAATGTTTTGTTACCTAATACTATGGTATTTGAGATTATGTTTGGCAAGGTTTCGTCTTTCTTGTTTTAATTTTGAAATGATGGCGTCATTTTTGAAATGAACTATGCCTAAAGGGAACAGTGAGGCATGCCATTGAAGGGTACACTGAGACGTCTCACTTTTCCTATGTACCAATGATTTGCAAAAACAAACTGTAATTATATTACATTTACCAGTAACTAACATTGAAAATGAACATGCTAGTAACCAATTTAGGAACTGTAGCTTAAAATAATGGATACATTACATTTTAATGGTTTCATAAATAAAAAAAATATTCACAAAATTTAAGAAAATGTTAAAAAAATAATAAAGAATTACATTAAATTCTTATAATTATAAGCTTTGTTGTCACCAAAAATTCATTTTATTTTTTCGAAAAGTTTCAATGGTTTCGAAGTCAGAGGCCAAAATGATTCTAAATAAGCCTATAGAATATGTCAAGATAAAGAGACAGCAAGTTTTTGTTTTCTTTTGAAATAAATGTAAATCATTTCAATGTCCGTTAATAGACACTGTACCCTCCTGAATGGGAACAGTGAGACATTTGCATTTTTTTTTATCAAACACGTATTGTATATTATGTCCTTTATCTATTAACATTTTTGTTTATGTACTCCATGTTTTAATGTCTATTTCTATTGCACTTGATTTTTAAAATACTTGAATTATCACTCGCATACATATGTCTTAATATTTTGTGTCTCACTGTACCCACTACTCCCCTACGTATATTATCATCGGTTTTGGTTTTATTTCCTGTGTATGCACATTTGCACATGCATCCTTAAAAATACTATCGCTATCTCGTAATAAAAAAAATACTTTTGTTTAAGAGAATAATTGAAACACGAAATTCCTGACTGCAAGTTTGCAATTCTGGAAATATTTGTGAAGTATCGGTATTGTAACACATGTATGTACACTCGCTTTGTAATATGTGATTCGCTTTGTTTTAACGCCCAAGACTAGGTCACAATAAATGAAGGGTTCAGAACCATAGTGGGCCAAGCGCCATTTACTAAACCCCTAGAAAGCAAGGGTTAAAATGAAGTTATTACCATAATCCAATGGAAACATATAGCAAGTAATATAAAGTATACACTTACTTACTTACTTACTTACTTACTTACTTACTTACTGGCTTTTAAGGAACCCGGAGGTTCATTGCCGCCCTCATATAAGCCTACTATTGATCCCTATCCTGAGCAAGATTAATCCAGTCTCTATCATCATATCCCACCTCCCTCAAATCCATTTTAATATTATCTTCCCATCTACGTCTCGGCCTCCCCAAAGGTATTTTTCCCTCCGGCCTCACAACTAACACTCTATATGCATTTCTGGATTTGCCCATACGTGCTACATGCCCTGCCCATAATATAAAGTATACACATTAAAACTAAATGATATATCAATCTTCATTAAACTATGGTATTCACTTAACTTTAACCCTTGTTTTCTCCGTTTTTAATAAATGGCGCTTGGCCCACTATGGCTCTAACCCTTCAAATGTTTTATCCAATATTATTTTTCTTTCTTATACTAGAGTGGTAAGTAATGTCTTATTAGCCACCGGCATAGCTCAGTCGGCCATGACGCATGTCTGCCGATCCGAAGTTGCGCTCAGGCGCGGATTTGATTACCTGGTTGGGTTTTTCCGAGGTTTTACCCAATTTTAAGGCGAATGTCAGGTAATCTATGGCGAAATTTACGGCCTCATCTCTCCAAATACCATCTCGCTATCACCAATCCCATCGACACTAAATAACCGAGTAGTTGATACAGCGTCGTTAAATTACCAACTAAAAACTGTCTTATTCCGCTTTCGTGTACCTCTGATAGGCGGCCCGATAGCTCAGTTGATAGAACAACTACCAACGGACTAGTGGTGCCGAGTTCAGTTTTATATGCTGACGGGAATTTCCCCATTACCAAAACTTAGAGAACGGCCTCAGGATCCACTCAGCCTCTTGTCAAAATGAGTACCGGCTCTTTCCCGGAGGTAAGAGACGGTCGAACCATGGTGCCTACCATACATACCACCTCTTGTAGTGCCGAGGTGTTCTTTTCTATACCCCCCCCCCCAAGCGCCTTCATGGCATGTAATGCAGATAATTTTGTCTTTTCCTACCCTGTTTCGTAATATCTATTGGTAATGTTCTCCTTTGCTTCAATACTTATAAGTTAGTGAAGTTATATTCGTAATACCGTACAATGTACAGTAGTGGCAAAAAAAAAACCGTACCGACCCTTGTAGCTGATTTCAGAGCCTTTTTACTCCAGAGCACGATAGACTGGTAACTAAGACTTTCGTGGTTCGAATCCTGCCTGAGGAGGAAACTTTTTTTTTTTTTTTTTTTCCTTATTCAGACTTATTCCCAGTACTTTTCGATTGCTGTTAAAATTCATGTTCTGAGAATAATAAGTTAAATAAGTAGTAAAATATCGCTGCAATCGAAAAGTATTGGGAATAAATTTGAATAAGAAACAAAAAAAAGTTTCCTGCCCAAGCAGGATTCGAACCACGAAAGTCTTAGTTAGCAGTCTATTGTGCTCTGGAGTGAACAGGGCTCTGAAATCAGTTACAAGGGTCGGTCCGGTTTTTTTTTTTTTGCCACTACTGTACATACTTTTCCAATGCCGAGTATGCGGATATTCGAAAATGTGTAAGCAGTGCGTTCACACCTCTCATTATTATTATTATTATTATTATTATTATTATATTACAGAACACCAATGGATACAATGGATACAACACTACAGAAACTTATGGTATGATGAAAACTGTGAAGAGAATTATTATGTAGAAAGTGACAGTAGTTCTATAGATCAAATAGACATAAAAGAATGAAGCGGCCTTAAAAGTAACAAAAAATAGAAAAGCTACTGGATTGGACGGAATTAATGCTGAACTAATTAAATATGGTGGAATGATATTAAAATTCTGTTTCCTTCATTTTCTGAACATGTGTTGGAAAAATTGTTCAGTGCCCATGGAATGGAATACAGCCAAAGTTATTTCCCTATTCAAGAAAGGTAATAGAAATGACACAGGAAACTATAGAGGAATAACCTTATTAGATGCAGGATATAAAATCTATGGAAAAATTCTTAATCAAAGATTACAAGCTATTGCTGATGTAGTAATATCAGAGGAACAATCAGGCTTTAGAAAAGGACGCTCATCTAGTGATAATATATTTATAATGAGGCAGATTATTGAAAAACGTCGAGAGTTTGGTTTGGAAACCCACTTAGCATTCATTGACTATGAAAAAGCTTTCGATAAAGTGAAAAGACCCCTTTTATGGAAAATACTGGAAATAAGAGGCTTTCCTAAGCACCTTATTAGTGCCGTTAAGAGTTTATATGTAAATACCAAAATAGTTATTAGCTCAGGTTTTAAAGTGTCAGAAGCAATTTTAACAAATTTAGGTGTTCGACAAGGGTGCAGTTTATCACCCACTCTGTTTAATTTATATATTGACGATCTAGTTTTGAAGTGGAAAGATGAAATACAGACTGCGATTAAAATAGAATCTAACACACCTTTAAATACTTTACTATACGCTGATGATCAAATAATTATCCAGGAAACAGAAGATAATCTACAAAGAGCAGTGTATAGATTAAGCCAAAACGCAATATTTTACAATCTAACTATATCTGCAAACAAAACAAAGATAATGGCTTTTAAAGGGAAAAATCCTGTTAGATCTAAGATAATAGTAAATGGAAACATTTTAGAACAAGTATCCCACTTCAATTATCTAGGATGTGATATTAGTTTTAATTATGAGAAAGATATTGAGAAGAAAGTTAATAGATTTCAGATGATATGTGGAACAATTGGAAGAACTTTAGGAAGAAAAGCGAGAAAAGAAACACAAATGAAATTTTATAAAGTTATGGCTGTACCTACTCTTATATATGGCTCTGAATCATGGACAATAACAAAAAAAGAAGAATCACGTATACAATCAGCAGAGATGAAATTTATGAGATACGTAAGAAGATGCACTAAAGCCGATAAAATAAAAAATGAAACAATAAGATCAGATTTAAATATTTTCTCAGTACACGACATGGTAGAAGAAAATAAAACAAAATGGAAAGATCATGTTGACAGAATGGCAGAGAATAGGCTACCAAAGAAGATAATGAATTATCGCCCGATCGGGAAAAGGGATCTGGGTAGACCTCGCAAGAGGTGGCTGGACGATAGAGACCGGAACAGGTGATATCACCTAAACCTTGAAGGGAGAAGAAGAAGAAGAAGATTATTATTATTATTATTATTATCATCATCATCATCATCATCATCATCCTCATTTTCACTTTGTAAAATCATTTCGAAAGCAGTTAAGTTAAGCCTGAGTTTATATTATATAATTTGACATTTAAATGAATTTTCACACTTTCGAACACCGTAGGTACAGAAATTTATTGTCTTATGAATGCTGAATAACATGAAAACGTGTAACTGAAGTTAATAAAATATGTTTCAACATTTCTTCCTCACTTCCGTGCAACAAGTCTTTCACTCATTGTAGTTGTGTAATTATAATTAGTTTTGTTCATGCTCTGACTCAGTCTATTAATTGGGGCGGTTCCCCCACGGTTTTCGCTCCTCTAATTTCCGCTCTTCTATATTATGAAAAACATTGCTTCGTAATGTAAATGAATTCGCAGGAATCAACGTAGTAGGCTACGTGCTTTGTTACCGTGACTCTACACGTTGGCCCACAGACCGACTTTATAATATTGTAAAGCAGCCGTGAAAATGGGAACATTCCGTTGTCTTAAGGCATCAGAGGATAAATTATGCAAACTCTCAGAACTAAATTAAGTTCTCCCACTCACTGTTCTTTTATCGAAACGAATGAATATACGAGGCGCATCCAGAAAGTAAGTTTCCCTATTTAAAAAAAAAGAACACACACTTTCAGGAAAACATTTATTGGCAACAGGTACAGCAATGTTTCAGCTATTTTTCAACATAGCCACCATCAGAATTGAGACACTTGTCGTATCGTGGGATCAACTTTTGTATCCCTCTGTCGTAGAACTCTGCCGCCTGTGAATGGAACCAGCGTGTGACAGACGTCTTCAGCTCTTCGTCGTTGCCAAAACGCTCACCGGAGGACAGGAATTTCTTGAGGTGCAAGAAAACGTGAAAATCGCTGGGAGCAAGATCAGGACTGTAGGGTGGATGATCAAACAACTCCCAGCCAAATTCCGTCAAAACAGCTGCTTTGCGCCGAGCCGTATGTGGACGAGCATTGTCATGGAGGAGCACAACACCTGCAGTAAGCATTCCACGCCTCTTGTTTTGAATGGCACGTCGCAATTTTCGCAGTGTTTCACAATAACGGTCAGCGTTCACTGTTTCACCTCTTGGAAGGAAATCAATGAGCAGAATGCCCTTCCTGCCCCAGAACACCGTGCACATCACTTTCCGTACCGACAGCGTCTGTTTGAATTTCGTCCTGACCGGAGATCCACTATGCCGCCAATGCATTGACTGCTGCTTGTTTCCGGGATGAAGTGGGAAATCCAAGTCTCATCGCCCATGACGATCCTGTCGAGGAACTCGTCGCCGTCATCGTGATACCGTTGCAGAAATGTCAGTGCTGCTCCTAAACGTTGCATTTTGTGTTCGGGTGTCAGGTTTTTCGGCACCCACCTGGCACACACTTTTTTGAACAGCAGGTGCTTAGTGACAATCTCATGCAACAAGGATCGCGATATCTGCGGAAAATGGCTGCTCAACTTCGTAATCGTGAAGCGACGGTTCTCCATGATGCACTGCCGCACCAGCTCAACACGATCATCATTGATGAGGGACGGTCGCCCACTGCGCTCTTCATCATGGACACTTTGAACGACCTTCGGAAAACTGCCTACACCAGGGACGCACCATCTGCTTACTCATGATGTTCGGCCCATAGACCTGACAGAGCTGCCAATGAATTTCAATTGGCGCAATGCTTTGTGCATTAAAGAACTTTATCACCGACCGAACCTCGCAGGCGGCGGGAGAAGGAATAAGAGCTTCCATTTCGGACCACTGCTGCCACGCTACTGGCACCAGGCGGGACCTGTCCGGCTGGCATATGATTGATACGTCATAGATCTGTTACGCATGCGCAATTGACACGGCTAATTACGCTTACTTTCAAGGGGAAAAAATCGGGAAACTTACTTTCTGGATGCGCCTCGTATAAGTGTTATAAATAAGGATATATAGAGCTGTGTGCATACAGTATATGTGTATGTAGGCCTATGTATGTATGTATTGGTGTTTTTAAATACTGAAAGATTGTATATTTTATTCAAAATGTTTTCGTTAGAAACTAACGAACAAATATCATCATCATGGTCACCAAAGCAACTCCGACGGTAGCGAGTTGTAGGCCTACTCGTAATCCAGGTTACGCTTGGATGTGGGTTCGAATCCCGCTTAGTCTGATTACCTGGTTGGGTTTCTTCCGAGGCACTTTTTTCTGTAAGGCAAATGTCAGGTAGTTCATGGCGAGCTCTGAGATTTATCTCGCCAGATACCTTCTCCCTATCACCAATTTTACCAACGCTAATAATCTCGTAGTTGATATAGCGTTGTTGACAACCGATTAAAATAAATAAAATCAGCATCCACACACTTTAGGCCCACTGGCCTGTTCTGGACTCACGTATCCTTCTTCAGACGCTTCATCATCGTCTTAGATGTTTTGGCCTTTCATTGAACCAACACTAGTTTACTGTTTGTGGGGTTGGCTTAAGAGTGAATAGAACTTCTCGCTCGTATTTTACATACTTGTGCTCAACTAAAGGAATGTCCGAATCAGTTCAGATCAGCTATACATCAGCTGTCTACGTGAGCTGCAAAGTGCATTGAAGTTGACTGTGGACTTTTTGAACATGTTCTGTAAAGAAAAGTACACAATCAAACATAACATAAACTAACAGTGTTTTAATTTACAATCATCTGCACTTTTCCCGTTCCTCATTGTTTCCATTAGTTTTCTCCGAAACCGTTAAGAATAGGATATTATGTTCATAAAACTTTTTTGTTCTGAATCACCAATATTATCACCCGTCAAACCGTGTACATTTCCTCCTGACTCACCTTGTAGATACTTGGAATTTTTGTTAGTCAAGAATTCAGTACGTGATGTGTATGTATAGGGATATACGTAGGCCTAGATCACGTAATTAATTCTTATCTTCAAAAAAACTTTTTGAATGCTAGGTTTTTTTAAACAAAAGACGGTGTTTGTATATCGGTCCACGTTTAGTCAATTTTAAGTTTGCTTATTTTTCTTTCTAAAACATCAATAATAAGGGACTAATCTACGATCGGATCCCGCGTCGTGACGTCGTGGTCTAAAAGCATTCTGCCTAGGACTCGCTTTACGCAATGCGCGCTGGTTCGAGTCCTCATGAGGGAAGAAATTTGCTCATGAAATTTCGGCCAGTGCTCACCCAGCGTCGTGGTGCACTTGGGAAGCTACGATAGGTAGCGAAATCCGGTTACGATAGCCAGCTATAACAGCTGAGGAGATCAACGTGCTAACCACACGATACCTCCATTGTGGTTGGATGTCTGTCCTCTATCCACCCCTCCTTTGGCTTGTGGACATGAGACCTGCAGCCGGTTGGTTGATCTGGGCCCTTAAAGGGCTTGTAGCGTCACTGATTATTTATTATACTCTACGGCCGGAGAACCAAAAGAACGCGTAACCTTATGACGTAATGTACAGCATATATGTGTAATAATTACAGTATATTTATCAATGTCGAGTGCTTTTTCTTCCATAATATTGCGTACTACGATCCCTTGGGTCCCGCGCCGTGGCGTCGTAGTCCAAGGCATCTTGCCTAGGACTAGCGTTACGGAATGCGTTCTGGTTCGAATCACCTTGGGGGAAGAAATTTTCTCATGAAATTTCGGCCAGTGTATGGGACCGGTGCCCACCCAACATCGTGATGCACTTGGGGAGCTACGATAGTTAGCGAAAATTCGGTCTCGCAAACTAACTATAATGGGGATCATCGTGCTAACCACTCGATACCTCCATTCTGGTTGGATGATCGTCCAGTTCTGCTTCTGCGTGTGGACGTGAGGCCGGCAGCCGACTGGTCGGTCTTGGCCCTTCATGGGCTGTAGCGCCATGAATTTTTTACGATATCTTGAAAATGTCTTGGTAGGAGATCCTTTCAAAGTGGGAGTAATAAAATTTTCGTTGTCATTTGTCGTAAACTGTGGAACGAAATAAAGACTGTGTTTGAATACTCACAATATTTTTTAACCATATCGGAATTTTCAGCAATGTCTTCGGATGACGAGATTGGAGTGAATCATCTTATACAGCGAATCGCATACATTAGAGTTCTTTTAACATGTGAAGAACAAGAGTGGTACTGGACCTTGCATGACTGGAAATATCAAGTTTATGTAGCGAAACAGGTCTGCCAAGATAGAAATTTGTATTTGAAGGACGGATGTATGGACGTAAAACTGCATCGTGATCAAGTTACCTGTATGAGGTTCATGACCTTTGGTCTGCGTCATTGTCATGTTACTGCAATATACTGTTGCATAGGCGTCATGTTTTTTACAATGGGTCAGCATTAATTGAATGTAACTTCGCGAATAGAATGGCTGTTTGCATATTGCCTCTAATTAGATGACATATTATATTAACCTTCCATATAGGAAAAAGACTGCTGGAGTTTTGTGAACAACATGAAAATAACAAAACAATTTTTCGGAGTGTCAAACGGAAGATGTTAGCCTATACCTGGAAAGCTGCGGAGATAAAAGATATTAACAAACTGATTACATTTTTGTTAATAATTTCTGTTGTAGGTGCCCAGAATAGGATGTGGGCCGCGATTGTAATTTAGTGAGAGCAAAATCTTGCATAAAACTAGGAATGTATTAGAAAAAGGAATGTAAAACATTGAATTAAAAAAAATTGGATAAAAAAGAGATACAACATGATTATAAGGAGAAAATAAATGAACCAATAAAAAGGAACCACTGGAAGATTCCAACATCATGTAAGGTAAAATATATGAAGTTGCAAATGAAGTCCTCCGGAAGAAAAGACTAGTACTGAGTAAACCATACAATTAAAAATAAAATAATAACTTTCCTTCAAAAGAGGAGTACAGAAAAATTGAAATTAAAATACGATTTGAACAATATAAAAATTTAAAGGAAAACAAATCGCAATAATGTACAGAGAAGCAAAAGAACCTGGATGGAATAAATGTATACAAGTTTTGAAAAAAGATATGTATAATGGGAAAACGATAAAATTTATATGAAGAGTTTTTTTGGGGGGGGGGGGAACAACCATAGTCCAAAAACGTAAATTTTCAGGAGAAACAAAAATCTATCTGGCAGGGTGTTTTTGACACTTCAAGAATGAAATTCCTCATGCCATTTCTTAAGGTGTTGTAGAAACTGGGGTAAGTGAAGTACATTTATAACTTAAATAATTTAAATATTGCCTCATAGAAATACTTGTGTAGGTAACTGTGGACAATAGTTGTTTTAAGAAAAAAAATACTTTGTTGTGGCTTAAGTGTGCCTCTCCTTTAATCCTCTTTTTCTTTATTAAATTCTCTTTCTTCTCCTTTCGTTGCTTACGTTTCTTGCGTGGGGTTACTTCTGCACCTAAAGATGACTCCATAACTAATACAACAATTCACATGGTAAATTATTTTTCTCTGAAGTGGCTTTTGCCGCATACACAAGAAGCAGTACTGCCAATCTACTACAGTTTAAAATTGTATGGATTGATATGAATGGGATATGTAGTCTATAAATGCTACCATCGTTCTGGACAATGGCTGTTTTCACAGAAAAAGTCTTTGGACTATTGTTGTTTTATGAAAACCCCTGAAATTTTCCACTCATATAACATAGGACAATGTTTTTTTTTCTCTCCCCCCCCCCTCCCACTAACAATTAACTCAGTAGATGGCCGCTACAATACGCTCACCACATGATTAATATCTCAAATTTTCATTTTTAGGGATCGACCTGATTGGCGAGCTGGTATAGCGCTGGCGTTCTATGCCCAAGGTTGCGGGTTCGATTCCGGGCTAGGTCGATGACATTTAAGTGTGCTTAAATGCGACAGGCTTATGTCAGTAGATTTACTGGCATCTAAAAGAACTCCTGCGGGACAAAATTTCGGCACATCCGGCGACGCTGATATAACCTCTGCAGTTGCGAGCATCGTTAAATCAAACATAACATTTTTTTTTTTTTTTTTTTTTTTTTTTTTTTCATTTTTAGGACTATGGTTCTTAAAAAAACCTTCAATTTGAACTTCGCCAATTGCAATAATGTGCAGGGAAGCAAAAGAAACTTGCATGAAAGAAATGTAGACTATACAAGTTTTAAAAATAATATGTATCATGGGAAAACGATATATTATAGTACAATTTAAACTTCGCTAATTAAGGATGTGAACAAAGAGTAAAATAATTAGCCTATGTCCTATAATCGCCAAAGCACAATTTCAAAATGTCCTCAATTAATAAAAGGAAAAGAAAGCAACATGAAGTAGCACTCGTAACGAATTTGAAAAGGGGAAATTTCAAATGGTTTTTTAGTTGGTTATTTTTAACGACACTGTATCATCTACTTGGTTATTTAGCGTCGATGAGATTGCTGATAGCGAGATGGTATTTGGCGAGATGAGCCCGAGGATTCGCCATAGATTACTTGACATTCGCCTTACGGTTGGGAAAAACCTCGGAAAGAAACCCAACCAGGTAATCAGCGCAAGCGGAAATCGAACCTACACCCTAGCACAACTCTGGATCGGCAAGCAAGTGCCTCAGCCAACTGAGCTACGCCGGTGGCTTTAAAATGATTGTACTGAAAGTATAAAATTATAACTTATAACCATATTCCAAAAGGAAACATTTCTGATTGCTAAATTTATTATACAACATTATCTATTATACGGTATGCATGAAAGATTTTTCTGAATGTAATTTAAAACAGAATCAAGGCAAGATGAATAATATTCTACATCAGGCATGTCAAGCGCAGACATTTCTAGACTTAAAAGGGGTTTAATAGTGACATAATATCTCTTTTAAGCGTATGCATACAAGCGATCCTATAAGCCTAAGATCTCTAAGATCCTTGTCAAAGGATACAATATGCCCGCGCTTGACATCCCTGTACTGCATGAAGATTAATTTGATTCAGATCTAATGTAGGGATTAATAATATTTTATAAATTATACTTTTTAGTTTAAAAAATATGAAATCTCCAGGGCGGGGGGAATTTCACCCCACGAACCACCTCTGAATTCATTACTGGTCCACAAGATTATAAGTCCACACCTGTGGAGTAACGGTTAGCACTCTGGCCGCGACACCAGGTGGCCCGGGTTCGAATCCCAGTCTGGGTAAGTAACCTGGTTGAGGTTTTTCCGGGGTTTTCCCTCACTCAATATGAGCAAATGCTGAGTAACTATCGGTGCTGGACCCCGGACTCATTTCACCGGCATTATCACCTTCATCTCATTCAGACCCAAAATGATCTAAGATGTTAATAAAGCGTCGTAAAATAACCTACTTAATAAAAAAAAGATTATGAACTATCTACTTTAGTGGCCATCTCTTCCCACATCTAGAACTCTGTCCCATAAATCGTAAGCTTTGCGAACTGTTAATCGTTCTACCGTATTACAGTATAGGATCTTTTTGTCTCTAGCCCATAAATTTCAAATCGGATTCATTTCAGATGAATTTGGAGGCCAGTCGACCAGGTCGACATCAGGACTACTCGTAACCATTTTTGAATCCCGTTGATAGACGGTCCACGATATGCTCCATCTTCAAATGTTTCTTCATTATAGCTCAACGGCACCTTCTTAAGCCACGCTCTCTAAAATATCTCCTTACGGTGTATGAGGAGTCGGGAAAGTTGGACGCCATCTTGTGTTCGGGAATGGTTCTAAAGGAGTGGTTTTCAACTTCTCTCAATAACATGGAGTCTTCTTCCCTTATATAGATGCAAGGCCGACCAGGAATTGGACGATTCGCAACTTCATCATTCTCGAGAAAAAGTTTAGCTCACCATTTAGCAGAGGACAAAGTGACTCCAATCACTCTGGTTGCCCTCGATACACAATAACCTACGGAAACAAGCGCAATGATTGACGGAGTCGTTTGTCATCTTCAAGAGTAATGACGATACAGACCGTTTTATTTACAGTGTGTGTTTGTTATTTACTACAGTTTGGTCATATACTATATTGTAAGAGATGTCACCACATAAATGTAGCTTTGCGAGGCATAGATATGATTGGAAATTCGTAATTTAAAAAATTGAAATTTCAACAGATAAAACAAAAATTGTGGCATTCTGTGGGAAATACCCAATACAAAGTAAAATTTGTCTCGATAATAAAATATTAGAAAGATGTAATAGTTTCCCATATTTAGGTCACAATCTTTCCATTTTTGAAGAATTAGACATATCACAGAAAATTAATAAATACACAAGAGCTATGGGCATTATAAATAGTGTGATGAAACCATCCTTGGTTCAGAAACACACCCGCATACGTCTCTACAACATATTGGCACGACCGATGCTCAGCTATGGCAGCGAAGCATGGACACTGAGGAAAGCAGATAAAAGCAGAATAACGGCTTGTGAAATGCGATTCATGCGAAGAACAGCGGGCTATACTAAATGGGATCTGAAAAGAAGTTGTGAAATTTTAAAGGAACTAAAAACTCATCCAGTTTTAGATTACTTTGTTCAATATAAGTCTAATTGGAAACATCATTTGGAAAGAATGAGTAATAGTAGACTCCCAAAGATAATTTATAATTATGTACCACATGGCCAAAGATCTGTGGGTCGTCCTGCTAAGAGATGGCGTGAAAATTTTATGTGAGACCGTAACAGGCCTTGTGGCCTAACACTTCTCAGGCATAAGAAGAAGGAGAAAAAGAAGAAGAAAAAATGAAGATTGTCGGAGACTCAAACTTTGAACTAGTATTACTCATATTGTGGACCCGTGTTGTAATGGTCTACTGTGTCTACGCTACTGAAACTGATAGTAGGCCTACCAGATCGGCATAAAACGTGTTTTCCTTTTCGTATTTACTTCGATTGATTTTGTATTTTTCAATATTATTATTGATTCTTCTTCAAAGAGACTGAGGTATCTAGAATCAATCTTCCATTCGATTCCATCCCATATTCAGACTGTTAAACAAAATGCAGTAAATTTAACGGTTTAATGATACGTGTGCATTTACTGTCACCTGGTAAACTACGGCTTTACATGCGCAATATTATATATCTGGAACTTACTGTATAAATCTTTGGCGCCCCATTCTTTTTGCCACGAAGTGTACGTATACTCACGGAAACAAAAGTGACCGGCTTTGTTTTTTTTTTTTTTTAATTTACCACCAAACGGTAAGTAATAGACATAAATTCAACTTGCACAAAAAGCACAATACTACAGTGCTCTCATTTTACGAGGAAACTAGATTACAATGGAACCCCGGCGTACACTTTCTTGCGTGTGCTTGCACCGGCTGGTAGCGTGTTCCGTTACTACCGGCAAATCAAGACGTTTAGCCACTACAGAATAAAATAAGTCCACCAATTTATCTTTTCTCACGTAACATTCCACCAAATAAATTCGCTGTTCAACTGTATACTTCATATTTCAATCGATTACTTAATACACAAGCAACAGTCACACACTTGCTCGGGTATAATTCTCAAGAGCAACTATACTGAGTGCAAAGGTTAAAGGCATATTAAGGACAGTCAGTGCGTATGCGGAGCGGTGTTGCCAAACTTAGTAGGCACTGGTGAGAGGGAACTCTGTACATCAGAGAACACTGAAAGTTATACACAAATGAAAATCTTACTTTGTTGGTATTCATTACTGATGTAGGCTACTTTAAAGCAATGGGACGATAAGCGGTTCAGGGTGTGTACTAGAATCATGTGGCGAGTAAGAGGTTCAAATTGTGGTGCTAGAAGAGAAAGTAACTTGGTGTCTGTTTCAGTTACTTTTGGGGTGTATGCACCTTCTCCAGGTTTGTATTTTTCTACCTACAACAAATGCAAAACAATTAAAGAAAACATACCGAACAATAAATATTACTCCTTTCTATTTTACATGTAATTGTATAGACATGGACCTGACATGGTTAGATTAGGTTGGAAATACCATATTAATGTATTATACATATTTTAAATAGGTGAAGTTAGGAATTATATCATATATTATATTATACATAAATAAATTCAAAGACACTTAATCGATCATCGTGGTTATCCTTTCGAACCTTCTTCAGTGTATCATATAATGCACGTAATTGCTTAATGGTCATTGATTCAGTCTCTGAAGATGCATTATAAACATCTCTTATTTTCTCCCACGTCTCAAATTTTTGTCTGTTCTTTTATTTTCTACGATGTTTTTATAACTTAAGCAAATGTCTGTCAATAACTGCTTCTCAACTTCAGTGAAGTTCTTGCCTCTTTTTACGGTTTTAGCTTCCATTACGTTGAAGATAAAAGCAATAAGCAATAAATGTATCAACAGAAACAAAACAACAACGGCGAAATTATCGATATGTTATCGAACATATCCTCCTCTTATCACAGCACTCGTTCTAAAAATGACCATTTATTATCTATGCCTTGCAATAAAACAGCTCACTATTCTTCCTCTTTCATAGTATCAGCAATTCGTTTCTGGAACTCCCTACCCAGCTTCCTCAGGAACTGTCGAATGATATTGCAATTTAAAAGTGAATTGTTTAAACACGTGACCAGTATTCAAGTTTAATTCTCCTTTGTGTGTATATGTGTATATATGTAATTTTCCTCAGTGTTGTATAGTTATAATTTACATTTGAATTTGTTATTCTTGTAATTTGTAATATTGGTTCACTTACCGCTTGCATATTCACTGAGTGTAACTTCTAGCCTTATATTATTTTGTAATTATTATTTAGTATGTTCGCAATATTTTACTCGACTTGTGCTTGTATGACTATATAAATTTTTATTAGTGTTCTTTAAATATTAGTCTATAAAATTGTATCAGCTTCTTTTGTTTCTGGCTAAGTGGAAGAGAAGGCCTGATGGCCTTAACTTCGCCAGAATAAATAAATAGATATTAATTAACAGTACTGCCAACAGAAGACATTATGGAAGGCTTTGAATCACTAGTTTTCAATAATAGTTTTCAGAATGTTTGTGAAATGTACACGTTTGAGAAACGCACATGATGTTATACATTCAACAACTTATGAGCTCTATTATTATTGGTTCTATAAGTAGAATTTTATGTAACCGAGCCTAAGTGTTCTAACAGAATATTTCTTTTTATTGAATTATTGAGAATGCAGACTTACCTCTTGTCTGATAGGTATTACATTTTCTTCATATCCAGTAACTTTGGCGAATTTTTTATCTTCTCTTTCTGTATGGAGTAATTTAAATGTGTATTTTCTGTAATTGTTTTCGTCTGTATTCTGTTTTAATACTGACCATGGAAAATAATGTAGTATAAGTTTGCTATCCTTTTTGTGTTGATAATAAAGTCAATAGGAAAGTAATTTATTATATTCCTATTTCTGTTCCACAGCTTGCATAGTATTGCAGTGTGGTAAGTGGAATTTGTTTGCCATTCATAATTTATATCGTTCCATCCCACACGACTGAGAAAAGATTAATGTTATAATGCTATAATACGCCCTCGCTGATAAATTTTACTGGTCGATCCGAATGAAGATTTGTATACCTGGTTGGTTCTTCTTTTCAATGAACTATTAGATAACACAAAAATAGTGATTCCTTCGCGTTGGTTAATAAATGTATCTGTGATAGTAGATAAACGATAACGAATGACGCAGATTATTATAAGCCTTGAATTATTACTTCAGTACGGTAGTTCCCAACCTGGGGTTCGCGTCGGACCACTCAGGGCTACGTCAAAGATAATTGGTAATGGCGGACATTACATCTTATTGCCTCGTTTTATTACATTTTATGTAAGTAGTGTGGTAAAAATGGTGTGGAGGAGTTAGGGATACACTTTCGTAAAAGGCTAGTTAGAGTATACGAAAGATAAAAAATGTTGGGAATCGCGCTCTTAAGTTTCTTCGTTGAAAGTATGTTGCGATTAAACATTGTTATCTTATAGATAACTAATACGGCCTAGAGCTGTCTTGGGTGCATAGTCAAAGTGTTTTTCTTTTTTACTGTTTCGCTAGTAACTCAACTTCAGCTTACGTACAATACTTATATGATGCTTACGAATGCAGAGGGACTTGCAATGTTCGTATTATTATTATTGTTATTATTATTATTATCATCATCATCATCATCTTCATCATCATCATCATCTGCTGAGTTTTCACAGGGGGATGTAAAACTAAGTTCCTGGAAGAACGTTCACGACAATATCGTTAGGCTGCAGCTGCAAAGAGACATTTGCCAATGTGAAATTTTCACTAACCTCGCAACAATCACTATGCGACTTTTTAAAAAAAGAAATGTAAAATTGAGCTTTGCGGTTGCTTAGATAGACATATCAAAGAACCCAGAACGATAATGGGAAGTTTCTATTAAAATATGAACTATCAACTGCACAAGACGTTAAACGCTTCACAATAAATCAGAACTCTAACGAACGGGTGAATACCGCTTTTAAAATGAGTTTAAAATCGACATTACACAATATTTAACAACATCTACACTGCAAAGCTGTCAAAACAATCTTTTAATATGTTTCACAAGTTAAATTTCATATTGTGTCAGCTTCATGTTACGAGGTCGGTACTAGGCGGTAGGCCTCTCTATAATAAAGATAGCATTGTTATAATTCGAACGTGCCGCAGGACCAAGCACAGGGATTATATGGAAGGAAGGATAGGAGGACTATGCTTTGTGTCAATGTAGATTTTGTTACTCTGGCAGTAAAACATTAGAGAAAGGAAAACGGGTATGGGTAAAAAAATACTAAAATCTAAAATATCATTTTTCCAGAAAGTTGAAGGGGGCGGGGGTTCAAACCCGGTAACCTCCCCCTTGAGTACGCCCGTGATTATTATTATTATTATTATTATTGTTATTAAATAGGTTTACATTGCAGCAATTTCCCTTCACCCAAAATAATTAATAATAATAATAATAATAATAATAATAATAATAAATTTATCGAGTTCTTTTACACAATATTTTAAATTTTATAATTTATAATTAGCTCACTCCCGAAAACGCCAAAGCTTGTGCTGGGAAGTATTCTTGGAAACGTGAAAGTGAAATTATATACTTTAAGCACATGAAGATTAATATACAAATGTAAAACAGCGTACATTAAAAATAAAATAAAATAAATTATAATGTAAAAATGCAGGAAATATTCTTAAGAGTCCATGTTGTGTTAGATTAAAATTTGCAAAAATAATTTTTACACTTTTAAACACGAAGTCATTCATTAACGTTAGTTGAGGATAATAATTACTAATAAAATACTTGTATAGTTTTGGGCCGAAATTAGAGTTATCTCTCAGGCAAATTCGGTATTACACAGGTTCAATTAGTGAGAGACAAAATGCGTATCTTCTTGTAGAATAGGTTTGTTCATTTGATACGTACTTTTGTTTTCGCGTAATATGTTGGTAACATTCGTAATTCTGTTTGTTGTCTAAAACTTTGAAATCTTTATAGTATATTAAATTTGTTGGATAATCAGAACGTTTATTTGAACAAATTTTAATTATTAATTTTAGTTATTCTCTATTGTGGTTATATATTATTAATTTTATTGTGTTTTAATTTATGTTAAGTTTTCCATACTACAGACTAAAGAGTTTTTCTGCAGTAATCTCACTAGAGGTTTTGATTTATCTAGAGAAAATCAAAACTCTAGTGGGATTTAATTGACTATTACACGATTATAAGAAAGTATAATATAAATATTGGAAGAAATAAAGTACTCTAATACAATAAAATATTGACTTACTAAAATATATACTAAATTGTCTTTAAAATGTATTATTTTACCATCTCATCATTACAAATATTCCGCTAGATGATAGTGATGTGTTACGATCAGTTGTTCTCTTGTTACCAGTTGTTCAATCTTTATTGAACTCTATGGACGATTACTAGTCAAGAAGGCTTTGTTGATTCAATTTCATTTTTATTAAAACAGTTGCATTCCACTATATATTAAACTCTGATACGTGACTATCCATAATCTCATACAGCAGAAGCTATAACATAGCCTAAATAATATAATCAGGGTAAATGATAGGAAAGTTTTAATTAAAGATGATGAAATAAATATGAATCATTTTAAAAGGTACAATTATTGAAAGTACGATGTTGGCAAACAAAGAAACAAATGCTAGAGAGGTAATCAGAAACAAATGCTAGACGTAGGCCTAATAAAAATTTTAGGATAAGCAGCCACGATAGGTTGAAACACGTCGTTCCGTACCGTTTTATTGGTCAAAATTAGTATGACGTAGTAAGAGTGTGGTAGTCTGTAAAAAATTGAGTTACAACACCTGTCAAACGGGATTGGTGATATCTAAACACCACCTTAGAGTTGCTTTTCTGTTCTGGACAAACTAGCTGACTGATATATGGGATCTGAACTATTGCTTATAAGAAGTCTATGAGCAGTAGTTTTCGTGATATGTAAATTTCTGACCTCGCCTACTTTGTGTTGGCGTCGCATGTTTAATAAGACAGTCGTAATGAATGAAGGTTATAAAATAGAAATCACTAGTGGAACCATTCGTACTAGCATTAGACGCAGCCACGAACTTCGTACGCACATTCCAGACCTTCTGTATCACCTTAAAGTATTGCTGAATCTTTCCCTTGGAGTGAGTTATTCCGAGGTGTTTCTCTGATTTGTTGTCTTTCTCTTCTCATCTTCTCTCTAACCCTCTAACTCTCGAGGTGTTGGTTCAGTTTATACCATAGTAGATAAAATAGATTGCTCGGCTAGAATGTTTTATTGCTAAGTCGTAGAATTAAACATCACGCATGACTATATGCCCAGGGTCAAAAGCGCCTGCTCACCTGTTATAATTAAAGCCTTAAAGTATAAGATAAGAATTAGGATGTAGTGTGTGCGAAAGTTTTTCTTATAATTAAACTGAATTGTTACAGCTTGTTTCGAAAATTGTTTCTCGAACATGAGAAAAGATTAATTGGTGTAAGAAATGTTACGTCTTTAGGACGACCAAAACAGTGAACGTCACAATACCCGACTATGTGGCTGAGTAGTTCTGCAGTGCTTGGGAAAAGTGGCATAGTCAGTTTACACAAACATTTTTTAATAATTTATTGACAATTTACGGAACATCTGCTCTCTTGGGAAAAGAGACATAAGTACATACTAGGTTCAAAAAGTTCCCGGAATTTGCTAGTATCATATAAACAACGTACCTTAAACACTATTCTACAGCAGTCCCTTCAAAATAGTTGCCTTCCGCAACAACACACTTTTGCCAACGCGTGTAGAGTTCCTGGAAGCAGGCCTGGAAGCCATTTTGTGAAACCCGTCTTAGTGCTCTCGTCGCGTTTGCGATAACCTCTTCAGCATTGAATCTTTGTCCTTTCAGATGACTTTTCAGACGGGGAAACAGAAAGTAATCAGGTGGTGAGAGATCAGGAGAGTATGGTGGGTGATCCAAAGCAGTTATGTTGTGCCTGGCAAGAAAATTCTTTACAATAATTGCGCGATGAGCAGGTGCATTGTCATGCATAAGGAACCAGTTGTTTTCTACCCACTTTTCTGGACGTTTCCTTCTCACTGCATCCCGGAGGCGACGGAGGATTTCTACGTACAATTCTTTCGTTACAATACGACCTTCTGGAATGAACTCATGGTGGATGAGACCCTGAGAGTCGAAGAAAACTTCCAACATAACTTTGCCTTTGGAAGTGTCCCTAGGATATTTTTGCTTCCGAGGAGATGTTTTCGATTTCCACTCAGATGACTGTCGTTTAGGGACTGGATCATACAAGTAGCACCAAGTTTCATCACCAGCAATAATTTTGTTTAAGAAATCACCATCTTCATCAGCCATACTGATCATGTCCCCAGCAAGAGTCATTCTTGTTTCTTTCTGTTCTGCCGACAACATTTTCGGAACTAACTTCTGAGACACGTAATGCATGTTGAGATGCTTGTGAAGAACATTGTGTACACTTCCGACTGATATTCCGACCTCTGCTGCTATCTCTTTTATGGTTTTATGTCGGTCGTCCCTCACAACATTACGCACACGCTGAGCGATTGCTTCATTTGTTGCAGTTGCTGGTCGACCGCTGTGTACGTCATCTTTGATGCTATTGCGGCCACCAGAAAAGCATTTATGCCAGGCATACACTTGAGTTTTTTTCATTGCTGCTTCGCTATATGCTTCTTCCAATAATCTTAATGTCTCTGCAGGAGTTTTGTGTAACAAAACACAGAACTTGATGTTTGTGCGTTGCTCTGTGGACATAATCGCAAAATGCGACGAACAAACAAAACACTATGATAAACAATTGCCTACAACTCAAAACCAACAATCGCCATTATCAACAAACTTTAAGGAAATGACATAATGAATGTTACCAACAAAACAAATGTATAATATCCCTTGTTATATATTAATACGAAAAATGGTAGTAAAATTCCGGGAACTTTTTGAACCCAGTAGTATTTCTCCCATTACAATAATTTATACAGAATGAAATCAAATCGACATAAACCAGTGTGAAGATAGTTTTTTTTTCCTTTTCCTGTACAATTAACATTTTTGACTTGTGCCACTTTTCCCGAGCACTACAGAGTTAACACTAGGAGACAGTTCGTGTCCGGATGAGATGCATCTCTCTCTGTCTGTCTCATTTAATATGATCTTTAACCTAATTCAGTGTAATTTTTTCATTATTTTGCGAGTGTCTTACTCAATATTCAAATATTACCATAATACCACAGCCTACTATACAGGGTGTTTAAAAAATATGGGGCATAATTTCAGGTATGTATTTCCCACATGTAGACAATCAAAATAGTTCATTACAACATGTGTCCGGAAATGCTTCATTTCCGAGTTATGGCCTTCACAACATTGAAATTCATCGGAACGTTTTTCTTTCCGCAGGTCGTTGTCATTACAGAAGATGTTCAAAATGTCCACCTCCTGCTTAAAATGTCCACCTCCTGCTTGAATGCAGACCTCACATCGATGTCTCATTGACCTGCGAACACGATCCCAAACTCCAGGAGTATTGCGTATGTCCTCAGAACATGCCACAATTCGATTCCGAAGGGATTTCAGATCAGGCACCGGAGACGAATAAACCAATGATTTTAAATGGCCCCACAAGTAGAAATCGAGAGGGTTCAGATCAGGTGAGCGTGGAGGCCAAGCAATTGGACCACCTCTACCTATCCATCGATCAGGAAACCTTCGATCCAAGTACCGGCGAGCCGTACGACTGAAGTGTGCAGGAGCGCCATCATGCAAGAAGTGAATGTGTTGACGATTGATCAGTGGAGTGTCTTCTAAAACATGAGGTATGGTGTTTTCCAGGAAGTTTGTGTACGCCTGCCCCATAAGTCTGTTTAAAAGTACATGGGGTACAATGATACCGGCCCACATGTTGAGGGAGTACCGCACCTGGTGATGAGATGGAACAGTTGCACGTAGGTTTTCATACGCCCATACATGCTGATTGTGGAAATTTGTTATGCCATCTCGTGTGAACTGTGCTTCATCTGTAAATAATACTAAGGCAGGAAAGTTCGGATTTACACCACACTGCTGCAAGAACCACTGACAGAACCTAACTCGTGCAGGGTAATCTGCTGGTGACAGGGCCTGTACACGTTGCAAATGATAAGGATACAATTGATACTCTTTCAACAGTCTCCAGACAGTCGTATGAGGAACATTGACTTGCAACGCTACCCTTCGTGTGCTCATAGAAGGAGTCATGTTCACAGCCTCCAGAATCTCCTCCTGTACTTCCGGAGTTGTAGATCTTGGTCGTCCCCTTCCCAAACCAGGAGAGTTAAATTTTCCATACTCGCACAGACGGTAATGGAGACGTACAAATGTCTTCCGATCTGGACATGGTCGCTGTGGGTACCTCTCCTGGTACAAACGACGAGCCAGCGCAGCATTGCCGTCCGCCTTACCGTACATGAAGTGTATCTCTGCCTGCTCTTGATTTGAATACATGTCGCAGAGTCTAACGCCTACCCAACACTGAATGTAAGTTTCGCCTCGGAATGAACTGTCAGAGTGACCTCTTAATGTCTCCTTTGACGGCAACGACCTGCGGAAAGAAAAACATTCCGGTGAATTTCAATGTTGTGAAGGCCATAACTCGGAAATAAAGCATTTCCGGACACATGTTGTAATGAACTATTTTGATTGTCTACATGTGGGAAATACATACCTGAAATTATGCCCCGTATTTTTTAATCATCCTGTATACAGTCGCGAAGCTCAATACGCAGTAAATATGTATCTATAGGTAGTTGCTAACCACTAGGATTGCTACTATCGCATCATTACAGACAATGCGAAATAGTATCGGCACAGCCTATAGTTCCTACAGGTATCCTACAAGCAAAACTCAGCTCAGACTCCTCGTGCCGCGCATGCTATACCCCTCTTACCCCCTCCCCCAGTAGGCGGGTTCTTTAATAAGCGGCTACTGGTATAGCTATAACGGCTACGGTTGCGGACATGTGCACTCAAAGAGCAGCTGTAACAATAACCAATTAAGTGAATATAACATTACAAGATGTCAACATTGTCTCTTTCTACGTCATAATCGGTATCTATCTTCACTGGAACTGTTCTCACATTTAAATTTAAAATATTTAAATTAAATTAAATTAATATTTAATATAAAACGCTATGTGACTCCCTGACTCTGTAGCATAACTCGTGTTAAGTTCAGCACAAGAAGATAATACGTGCGCATGCGCATAGTGTCGGTGGTGTGATTGAAGACGGGGAGCATGCTGGGAAAGGGGACATATGTCATCTGCGCGAGACAGTCACGCCCGCTGGTTTCTGCGCACTGAGTTTTGTTTGTTGGATGCCTATAGCACCCTCACAACTCAAGCTTCATGACTGTATATACTAGATTGTGATAATACACACAGTCATCCGATTCATATCTCACGTGGGTTAAAACGCTAAGGCTACGGGCACACTGATGGAGACTTGCTTATCGCCTGGTGTTTGGGTAATCGCCTGGATGAGTAAAGGGTCATTCATAATGGAAAGTAAACGCAAACGCGACGTGAACGCCAAAGCTTGCAGTCGAGTTATTAATTAATGCAACTATTCACAATTATTTTTTAAACATTAACATTACTGTAGAAGTAAACGAAAACGTGAATGCAGAAATTTGCGAACTCCAAGCTTTTCGTTTGCGGTAACGATGACTTTGATTGTTTGCAGTCATTTGTATACGGATATACTGCATTTCATGGCCTTATGGTAACGTTAGGCCTAAGTTTCCATTGTGAATGATGACTAAAAACTGCTTACTGTAACGTTTATGTCCTCGCGTTGATGTTAACGTTTCATACTTTGGACGCTACTTTTGAACTGGTAAAAATTCGAAGTCACGTCATCTGCTAACCACTTACAAAACGCATCTTCATCTTTCGTCTCTTCTTTTCGTCTTTCTTTTGGTACTTTACTTTTTTGTTTACATTTGGGTGACAAATGTAATGGCTGATTTGGAAATTATGGAAGGACTGTATCATCAGTGAGTTTAGGTATTTTCCTAGAAACTACAAGAACGCTACCGTCACTTCGTAATCGTCAGTAAAGGCTCATTCACAATGAAAATTAAACATAACGTAAGCGTTAACTTAAGAATATAAACGTTACGGTAAAATCAAGATCATTCACGATGAGAACACTAACATAACGGCAAACATACTTGGTAACCATGGAAACATAACAACGACGCCATTTCCTCATATTCTGTCGTATAGTTCAGCGTTCCACGATTGTGTTCTGTTTGCAAATCACGTAAGCATAAGCATGAAAGTTTGGAGTTTGCAAACTTTCATGTTAACGTCTTACGGTAATGTTTATGTCAATGCTTATGTGAATCATTGTGAATGATCCCATTTGGTAGCCTGGGCGCAAACTTCTGTGTTTATGTTACGGTTATGTTTAATTTTCATTGTGAATAAGCCTTAACAGTGTTATAGTTTTACGTACAGCAAGGAACACTACGCATGGTGATAACTTGATGAAAATAATATTATCGTTCACATACCGAATTTTCCTAAGAACCATAAGCAAATTACGACTACAAAACACAACACCACACCAATATTTGCATATTTTGCAGACCGTATACTGTCACAGATACATCATACAAGTAAACGACACATTAGTTGCAATGCTACTGAACCAGCATGCGTAGGCCTTGGCAACGTGACGTCATTTTCCTTATAGTAGCCAGTTTCCGGGCCCGATAAGAAGTTATCCCGAAGGTCCCGTTATAACCTAAGAGTTTCTTACACAATTCCATTATTACGATAATCAACAGCAAATAATCACACGATTTATAGCACATATACAAGATATGTGTAAATCTATTTAATCAAAATTAATAGTCGCATATAGGACCAACGTCATCTGATTTCCAATTTGTAGTGACTCATCTGAAGCGTGCTTTATTTTCACCCCAGACAGTTTTTTTTGTAGATCATTTAAACGCGGGAAATCTTTTTTATTGAGTATTGTAGGGTAGTATTGACTGACTAGGGCGGGCTAGGGACGACGCTTCGGCACGTTGACTCGACAGTGGCCTATTGTGCACCCAGAATTGTTGAATTAATGAGAATGAGGTGTACCAACCCACTGGCCGCATGGGTTCCAAACCCAGAGACTTTCGGAGGGAACGCCCTATCTGCAAACGGACGAAGAGGTGCGTCGTGATCTGAATATGCCTATGGAATGAGATGATGAAGGTGAATAATATATAAAATCTAAATTCTTTTTCTGCAGAGAAGAGGAAGAGAAATGGACAGTGGCAATGAAAATATTCCAACCCGGCATTTGCCTGAGTAAGTGTGGAAAACCACATAAAAACCACAGTCCGGTTGGTCGGTCCAGGGATTTGAACCGCGAACCTCTCGAATGCGAGTCCCGTGCGAAACGCTCGATAATCTTTTTTTTTTTTTTAATAATTCCATCACGAGCAATCTTTTTGTAAATAATTTCATCGTGGACAATCTTTTTGTAAATAATTTCACCGCGCACTAACTTTTTAAAAATATTTGTAAATAGTTTTAACGCTTGCAATATTTTTGTAAATAATTTCACCGCGGGCAATCTTTTTGTAAATAATTTCACCGCGCACTAACTTTTTAAAAATATTTGTAAATAGTTTTAACGCTTGCAATATTTTTGTAAATAATTTCACCGCGGGCAATCTTTTTGTAAATAATTTCAACGTGGGCAATCTTTTTGTATCTATACTATTGTAGATTATCCATTTCAAATACTCATTGTCACTGTTGTAGTTGTTTGGTACCGTTTCTGTCAAAATGTTTGTGTATTTTCAAGTAAGCCAGAATTTCTAAGGCGTTATTGTAATTGCCAGGATTAATAACTTTAGTTGCATTGCTCTTAAAATACACGTATTCAGGTTACTATAGCCGGCATATAACCTATGTATCGACGGGTTTTATTAATATCCGAAATTATTCGGTTACTAAGATTGTTATAACAGGAATAGATTTATAGAGGAACCTAAAGTATTGGATAAACTAAGAAAACTAAGAATATCTGGAAAATGTTACAGTGGATTTATTACTTTATTCACCAATGATTTTGTACAAATAAATTAAACAACACTTTATCTAAGCAGACTTAGAAAAAGTTCCACTAGGCGCCGTAATCAGTTCAACACTATTCAACGTTTTTATCAATGACATTCCCACGCATCAACCTACAACAGAGGAGGTGAAAACGGCACTTTATGCTGATGACCTTGTTATTTGGGTCTCAGTACCAAACACTAAGAGAAATATATTATCACATAAAATGAACAAAGTTATAAAACGCCCGAAGAGTGGTCACACCAAAATCTGATGGAATTAAATCCTCAAAAAACATGTTACCTGATTTTCTCTTTATGCAATTCTAATCCAGAATAATCCGTGACGCCAAAGCCCTTGAAGGGACTAGACCGACCAGCCGGCTGCTGGCCTCACGTTCACATGCCGAAGCAGGGGTGGACGATCATCCAACCACAATGGAGGTATCGTGTGGTTAGCACGATGATTCCCCCAGCCGTTATAACTGGCTTTCGCAACCGGATTTCGTTACCTATCGTAGCTCCCCAAATGCGTCACGATGATGGCTGAAATTTCATGAGCAAATTTCTTCCCCCATGAGGACTCGAACCAGCGCGCATTCCGTAACGCGAGTCCTAGGCAGGATGGCTTAGACCACGACGCCATGGCGCAGGACATTGTAATATAGAAATTGACTTAAAAATTGGAGGAGAAAGTATAAAACAAAATGAACAACCTAGCTATTTGGGTGTTACTATGGACCAGAAATTAAATCGGAAGTCTCACATACACAAAACTGCTGAGAAAAAAAAAAGACTCAACATATTAAATCGTCTTGCCGGTAGCAAATGGGACTGCTCAAGGACAATCCTTATCATCACATATAAAACTTACATAAAACAGCTTTTAACATATGATAGCGAGGTGCTTATTACGACTACACCCAATAGCATTAATAAATTAGAAGTTGTGCAAAACCAAGCACTAAGAATTATAACGGGAGGGGTTAAATCAACACCTTTACTGTCCATGAGAATTCTAACTAGAACAGAACCTATTGAAAAAATTGTCAAAAGAAAGGCTCTACTGCAATATGAAAAATGATTCGTTTGCCCAATGATCCAAAATGGTTACAGTATAGTAATAATAAAAATAATAACAATAGCAGACAATTGAAAACACAGCTGGGTTTCATTCAAAAAGTTCATCATCATCATCATCATCATCATCATCATCATCATCATCATCATCATCATCATCATCTCCTTCATGGATTAGATCTTTACTGATCTGTTCCGGCTCCAAAGTATAGTTGATCACTCCATCTGTTGGTTGGTCGTCCTCGACTTCTGTGACCTTGAGGCTTATACAGACGTGGACAAATTATTAGCAAAATTGAAGATTTTTATTATATATTTTTAGAAAATATGATTCCTCAATTTAGACTACAGTCGACCTTTTTGTGTATTTCCAAATAATTAGCCAAATTGAAGATTTCTATATTGTATATTTTTCAAAATTTAACTCTTCAATTTGGACTGCATTTGATATTTTTGCATATTTACAAATTAATAGCAAAACTGAAGGTTTTTATTGTATATTTTTACAAAATTCGATTCTTCAATTTGGACTTCAGTTGACATTTTGGATATTTCCAAATTATTAGCAAAACTGAAGATTTTTGTTTTATATTTTTACAAAATTCGGCTCTTCAATGCAGTTGACATTTTTGCTAATTTACAAATTATTAGCAAAATTGAAGATTTTTATTATATATTTTTACAAAACTTGACTCTTCAATTTAAACTACAGTTGACATTTTTGCATATTTCTGTCTACTGAAATGATGGAAATATGCAGAATCAACTGCAATCTAAATTGAAAAGTCAAATTTTCTAAACAGAATTATCATAAAAATCGTCAATTTTGTTAATAATTTGTCCACGTCTGTAATTTAGGATCATACGGGGCAGTCTTTCTTCATTCATTCTGCTGACGTGTTCAAACTATTTATTTCTATATTCTGCTATTTTTGTTACTATGCTGACTATTTGTAGTTCTTTGCGGATATCTTTATTCCTTTTCTTGTCTAAAAGAGTATATCCTGCTACATATCGAAGAAATCTTATTTCTGCTGCCTCCACTCTTCTTATCATGCTTTTATTAAGGGTCCAGCATTCCGAGCCATACATCAATACAGGCAAAGCTAAAACGTTATAGAACTTGAGTAGAGTTTCTCTTCTGGTTTTCCTTCCTAGTGTTCTCTTAATTGTACCACAAATATGTTGGAATAGGTTTAATTTTCCATTAATATCCTTTGTCCTATCATTTTCTAGGAAGACCCCTAAATAGTTAAAATCATTTACCTGTTCTATTAAAAGGTTATTCACTACTATTTTGGTTCTTATTATATTCTTCCCATGGAACACCATTACTTTGGTTTTACTTGGCGATATCTCTAGGTTATATTCAGCAGCAACTCTTTCTAATTGAAAAATGGCTCTCTGTAAGCTGTCCTCGTCAGTTGCTATCACTGCCTGATCGTCTGCAAAGAGGAGTGTATGTAATTTTCTATTATCAACTCTAAACTTTTCTGATAAAATATACTACCATTTCCTTATGACATCGTCAATATAAAGGTTAAACAGAGCGGGTACTAAAGGCCATCCTTGTCTTACACGTTGTTTTATCTCTATATTGGTAGTTGACTGTCTGTTTCCATTTTTATTAAGATTACAATATGATCTATCAAGAGCTGATTCCGTTAAGCTTATTTACCCATTATCACCAATAGCACTTCCACAAATACAATGTGAAACAGAACTGATTGAGAATTTAACGAAGAGCACAATAGACGAACTACCCATGAGAACAACACCAATAAATGCAATACACCTGCGATATCCTGAAGAAGAATGGTTACACACACATACAGTATATACAGATGGTTCATTAATGGAGAAAGATGGAAATGTAGGTATAGGAATTCACTGCAAAATCTTCCCCTTCAGTCAGACTGTAGGACCTTATCAAGCAATTTTAAAGGAGGAAGTGAGGCCATCAGAGATGTATTAATCAACTGAATAACTTTACGAACATATTCCAAAAGGCCGTCATATTTTGTGATTTCAGAGCTAAAATACGAGTACAAGCATCAGTCAAAATACATGATCCGAAAACAAACCAGATGAAGAACATTGAAAATGAAATTAAACTCTTGGAGAAAAATAATAAGACAATCATTATACAATGGATACCATCTCACTGTGGCCTTGGCGATAATGAAAGAACAGATTTACTCCTCAAAAAAGGAACCAAAATTCAACAATTAAGTAAACAAACTATTTCTTATTTTGCAATTAATAACATCATTAATGGCAAATTCAGAGGCGTACTGAAACACCTCAATCAAGTATCTTGTGAGGGAAAAATTTAGAAAAATCTAATAGACTACAACTCATCAGTACCAGATGGTCCAAGAAGAGATGCTGTTGCAATCTTCCGAAAGACTACTGGACATGACTGTTTGGCTGCCCACTTACACCGAATTTCTATCCTCCCATCTTCAGAGTGTCCTCTGTCCCATGAAAGTGGCTCCATCGTGAACAAATAACATTTAACAAAATGTGCAAGATTAAGTGACTGTGGTCGGAACTTAATGACATTGTGTTGGGAAGCAAGACGGCGAATGACAATCTGTCAAGTACTTGAATATTAAATAATAATAATGTCCACAATGCAATCCTTAAGAAACAGTTATTCGGGTTACTACTGTATGGATCGAAGGGTTTTTATTCATATCTACAGTTGCGTGAATCTTAATACACTCTTATTGAGGTTACTATAGTCGGAATGCAGCTTATGTACCCATAGGATTTTAATAATATCCGTATTTTCACGATTCCTATGTAGATACATGTCTTATTCATGTTACTATGAGTCGAAATGCGGCCTTTATTGTGGTCAATAGAATCAAAATGTATGCATCGAGTGTTTTTATTGATATCCAACGTTCTACAGTTTTTAAAAGACGCTTAATTTACTGTAGTTGGAATACAGCTATGTATCGAGGGATTTCTCTTAATATCCACAGTGGTACGGTTCTTCAAACATATTTATTTTTATTGATGTTACTGTAGTTGAAATGCAGCATGTTATGTATTGAGGAGTTTTTATTAATATGCACATTTTCACCGTTCTTAAGGCATTATTATTTTCGAAATGTATGTATCGAAGCGTTTTTATTTTAATATCCACTGTTGCACGGTTCTTAAGACACACTTATTGGGGCTACTATAGTCGGAATATAGCTTTTGCATCGAGGGGATTCTATTAATATCCATAGTTGGACGGTTCTTACCACGAATCCGCTTACTGTCGAGGGTTATGTATTAATATCTACAGCGCACACTGACTGAGAAGAAACTTCTCACTGAAGTATGCACTGGAAGGAATGGTGAACGGGAGAAGAGTTCGGGGCAGAGGAAGATATCAAATAATAGACGGCATTAATATATATGGATAATATGCGGAGACTAAGAGGTAGGCATAACATAGGAAAGACTGGAGAATGCTGGGTTTGCAGTGAAAGATCTGCCCTTAGGCAGAACACTATGAATGAATGATTGAATGCATGCACTGTCTTTAAGACATACTTATTGAGGATACTGTAGTCGGAATGAAACCTATGTATCCAGAGGTTTCTACGAGTATTAATACGAGTAGGCATATGTACAATTCCAAGAAAAAAAATGGCTCTCCTAATTTTACTGTTCCAGATACAACGCATTGCGCATATGCAGTAAACAAAATTACCTGTATATTTGCTACTTGTGGACAGTCGTGCGAGACTTGTTGCCTACATAAAGGTTGACTCTCATCTTGTCTTGGGCCTTCTTTTTTTCTGGAACTGTACAGTTGCAAGGTTCTTCAGGCACACTTATTAAGGTTGCTGTATCCGGAATGTATTTAAATATGTTTTGAGGGGTTTGTTAATATATATATATATATATATATATAGTTGCACAGTTCTTAAAAAAAACTATTAAATGTCTTTCTGTTGGTCTAAGTAGCTTGGGTGCCTACGAGATTGACAAGGCCGGAAAATATATTCTGGTTTTAAGCTAAATATCGCCGCGATATGTCATGATACCGATAAACCAACAAACAAACCTATAGTGCGCGTTATTGATGTGTTATCTTAGCGAACAGAAGTGTTTTTATTGTATTGTCAAGGTTATTATTATGTTTGTTTTAATTTTTATACAAATTCAGAGCTGTAGTTTTGTAGCATATTGTGTATCAGATACTATCAAAAAGGGAAGGAAATGCGATTTTTAATTTGTTCCGTATAGATTCACATTATTTTAAAAATTTTTAAAAGAAACGTGGCTGGATAATATTATTTTCATCAAGAGTCAGAAGTTGGGATTTCTTCGCTTACCTATTAAAGCATAGTCTATTATAGAGTTTGTAATACACGCTTACGATTTTAAGTATATGATTTTATTTTGAGCGTAACAAAATAACAACTTCTTCCAAGCAAAGTGTTTTATTAAGATGCAAAACCGAGAGGCACTACAATACAGTATCCTTAAAAATGTGTTTCCCTTTTTAGGAAAACCAAATCTTTAATTAGGAAATGTAAATACTGTTCTTCAGGCGCCACAACATAATTTATTTGGACCGTCCTTTGAATCAACTCTAGACTCTTGTGTGACTGGCGTCCTTGACAGTGTGGTTAGCACTATGCAATGCTACTGTTAAGACAGAGGGCAAGTACAAGCCAAGGGAGGAACTGTACATCTAGTTAAAAATTAACTTTTTTGTTCTTACGTTTAGTAAGCATATAAATAGGTTATCTTTGGTAGAGTCACGAACTCATGAAACATTTTTTAAACATTTTCTCGACTACAAACCACGCAAAATTACGAATTATCCTGTAAGCCGGAAGCATTGTAAGATATAAGGAATTTCAACTAAATTTAAAGAAGTATTAGTAATATTAAAATGTCTCAGTGAAACATACAGCAGAGTCCGTATAGGTCAATTTCTATCTGATGCTTTTCCAATTCACTGCGGGCTAAAGCAGGGAGATGCACTATCACCTTTACTTTTTAACTTCGCTCTAGAATATGCCATTAGGAAAGTTCAGGATAACAGGCAGGGTTTGGAATTGAACGGGTTACATCAGCTGCTTGTCTATGCGGATGACGTGAATATGTTAGGAGAAAATATACAAACGATTAGGGAAAACACGGAAATTTTACTTGAAGCAAGTAAAGCGATCAGTTTGGAAGTAAATCCCGAAAAGACAAAGTATATGATTATGTCTCGTGACCAGAATATTGTACGAAATGGAAATATAAAAATTGGAGATTTATCCTTCGAAGAGGTGGAAAAATTCAAATATCTTGGAGCAACAGTACCAAATATAAATGATACTCGGGAGGAAATTAAACGCAGAATAAATATGGGAAATGCGTGTTATTTTTTGGTTGAGAAGCTCTTATCATCCAGTCTGCTGTCAAAAAATCTGAAAGTTAGAATTTATAAAACAGTTATATTACCGGTTGTTCTGTATGGTAGTGAAACTTGGACTCTCACTCTGAGAGAGGAACATAGGTTAAGGGTGTTTGAGAACAAGGTGCTTAGGAAAATATCTGGGGCTAAGCGGGATGAAGTTACAGGAGAATGGAGAAAGTTACACAACACAGAACTGCACGCATTGTATTCTTCACCTGACATAATTAGGAACATTAAATCCAGACGTTTGAGATGGGCAGAGCATGTAGCACGTATGGGCGAATCCAGAAATGCAAATAGAGTGTTAGTTGGGAGACCGGAGGGAAAAAGACCTTTAGGGAGGCCGAGACGTAGATGGGAGGATAATATTAAAATGGATTTGAGGGAGGTGGGGTATGATTATAGAGACTGAATTGATCTTGCACAGGATAGGGACCGCTGGCGGGCTTATGTGAGGGCGGCAATGAACCTGTGGGTTCCTTAAAAGCCATTTGTAAGTAAGTATTAGTAATATAAATTGCATTTAATTAACGCAACTTATATGATTTTAACATCTTGAAGTGGCCTGGATAGGACATTATTGGCCAAAGAGAATTCAAGATTGAGCTCTTTGCAGAAATTAATATTTTTTTTTGTAATCATGCTTGTTGCACCCACTAATAACCCAATAATTTCAATAGTTTGTAACTTAGAGCCTACATCTGTAAATAATAAGGAACAGTTGGATCATAAATTTGATTCTTCTCATTGTTGACATCTTCCGGTTGAGTTGTATTCAATTCGAAGCGGATAGTAGGACCTATTGTATAGCCTGTTGTGTTGTTAAAGGCTAATATATATATATATATATATATATATATATATATATATATATATATATATATATACACACATACACTGATATTAATTAATTATTAGTATATTCAAATTTCACAAGCTTCCAGTAACCGGCTGAGAAATCTAGTACAATTTTAATTCCATGGAACTCCAGTATACCAGTTACAAAATCACTACCATTTGTAGTATTTGTCAATATCGAAATTCGAAACGAAGTTGGCAAAAGAAAATTCAACCTGCAAACTAGAAAATCACCACAATCCACTAGCATGTGTAGTAATGGGGGAAAATGGTTATGTTTCACCCTTAGGGTATGAAGTAAGCTGACTCGGACTATAGTTCGGTGAAATTGGTATTTAGTAAGATGGTATTTAACAATACGCGTCCGAGAATGTGATGCTGTTAGCTGGGCAAGCATTGTGGACGGACACCTAATTGGGCCTTATATTTTACCGCCATATCTTAACGTGCCTATTTACAGAGTGTTCTTGGAGCATGTACTTCTGAGCACTTGGAGGACGTCCCACTGGCTGTCCGCCAACGCACGTGTCTGCAGCAAAATGGTGCGCAACGGCACATTTTATCCACTCAGTGCCACAATTTCTGACAATATAATATATTGTCATTTTCTATGACTGATGGTTGTTACATGGCCACTACGGGTACTTGATCTCACCTCACTAGATTTTCTCCTGTGAGAATTAGTCGTGGGCAACCGGTTACGAAAAAATAGTAATTATAATTATTCTATCTGACGCCTGGCGCTGTAGTCAATACGCAAAGCTCTTCCATCTCGCGGGTGTGTCAGGTTCTTTTTAACGAATATTCAACTTGTTTCTCACTCTTTGTGAGTGGACGGCAAAGGTAGACCATATTCAACCATGCAGAGTTCCAAGAGTCCCTGCAAGGACGCGATTATCATCGTATAGGCCTATTATTTAATTGATAATTCTTCTTCTCTCACTACAATCAATCAGCCATTGATCCATCCATCGACTCATTGTTTCATTCATCCATGGAATGATTCATTGATTCATTGACTGATTTAGTGATTCACTGATGGTTTGATTCATTCATTAATTCATTCAGGTCTACTACTAAGATTTATTTCAAATCATCCGTTCTCAAGTGAGGTTGACCACTGGGATCCGGAATTAACAAATATAAAAGATGAAGGGAAATGAAACGAGCAAAATAATGATTCGATTTGTACTTTAAAACAAAAATGTACGTGTTAACATATAGATGATAGTGTAGAATTTGAAGAGAGGCCTTCAGAATTTCCATTACAATCTTCTGAACCTCATAAAAGAGAATTTTAAAGGATTTAAGGATATTACATGTAAATTTTGGTAAACATCCCCTCTCTCCAAATAGTAAGCCTGTAACATCCCAGTTGTAAAGCGAAATGCCATATTTTTCACTGAGCTATGGAAGACAAGGTACTGTACATATTTAGCTCGCTTGTCATCATTTATCTGCAGTGCTTGATTCGCGTCTCGTTCAAAGCAAATCGTAGGGTCTAAGACCATTGCTTTCTGGGTTCTTCTATTGATAACAGTTATATCGACTCTTCTATGAGAATCATCTTCAGACACACAATGAATCTCCTCATGTACGTCCCATCCTCTGTTTCTTAGCAGGTTGGCAATTGCTGTACGGGCACGATGGTGTCTGTTGTTACGCAGTAGCTCTCCCTTCTTACACAACCCCAGTACGTGGCCAAGTGTTTCACTCTCGCTGCAGCCGGGATGGCGACAACGGGTAGTACTGAAGGTTCTGCCAGGGACAGATCTCACTGCGATGACGTTGCAAGACATCTTGATGGCATTGATGTATTCCGAGGACGAAAGACACTTTTTAGAGGAGATCCAGGAGTTGGCTTTGGGGCATTCTTCAAATGTACAAACACCTTTGCCTTTATGTGGGAGCTGGCACCATGACTGGAATGATTGTTTTCTGAGAACTTCTCTGAGATGTTTTCCTTTAGTTGAGGAGTGACGCTGTTTGGAGCAATCTTCAGGCGCGTGAGAGATATTTTCTTCTTCTCTAGTTGGTATCGTCAAGAGCAAAACATATTATCTTCTTCAAAATGATTTATTAATGAAATTATGCATCTGCTTAGACTAATTAAAAGGCATTAACAATTAATGTTTTGAAGATATGCACTTTGTGTTTGACGTGCAAACATTACAATAGAATGTATGTACAGTAGAAGCCTGATATAGCGCGATACGAAATACCGCGGATTCTGATATAACGCAGTGAAGAATATGTCCCCCTAGGGAACAGTATCATTATTAATTTATTGGAAACGTTCTGAGTTGTTAGAGATTCAGTATACTCATTCACTAGTTTGCATAGAATGATTCTGTATTTCACAACTTATCACTAAATCTATTTCGAATTGAAAGGAAGTCCCATGCCATTCTTAGCATCCTAATATTGTACATAATTCCATATTTCTCAATGTTTTGATTCTGAACAGTTTCGTGAAGTGGAGGGAATTTCTGGCGATTTGAAACTAGTTAAGTATAAAATAAAGAGTTAATTCTGCTACATCCGATTTTAGTAATTCTCTCAGGAGACTCCGTTCACATAGAGTTCTTGTTTTCAGGCACCCGCATCTGTTCACTAGCAACCGTACATTCGCGTAGTATTGAATCTTGAGTTCAGTGCACGTGTGATGTCCCAGAAAAGAAAGCTTTTTCATTGAGCCACAAACACAATATAATTGATTGTGTCAACAACGGAATGTGAAAGGCAAGTTTTTCACGTGGAGACTATATCCCAAAAGGAACAATTAGAAGATGAGCAAATTAAGAACTTAAATTAGAAATTTTGTCACTATACAGGTCATCCTTCGATATACCGCGGTTAAGCTATAGCACGGGGGTGAAGTAATGTCTCCCAAAAGTTGTGTTATATCGGGCTTCTGCTGTACTTATTTTCTGTTCTAGTTAGTAATTGCAATTTATTCTTGCATTTCTTTACACATCAGATTTCATATTATGCATTACACTTATTTCCTTTGTTGTTACCGGTGTCCATTTGTTCATCTATGTTATGAAGGTAAGTGTAATAACGTATGCAATCAATTGTAGGTCTATATTAAGCAAATACATTTTTTAAATTACACATAGTGAATTTCCTTCAATTGTTACTCCGTTTGTGTACTCAGAAAATGTCTGTGTTCTGTCTAGCCTGCAAAACTGCGGGGGATTCCAGTTGAAATTCGAACATATGGTCGAATGCTCTACCTTGACGGATGCTCTCTGACCGATCTATTGAAAACCGGTTATAAGCCCTATTCTGCAACTCTCTAGTGGGAATAATTTAAGAATCTCGTTTATAAAATACCACTGGACAGGACGGAAGTATTACTGGAAAGGATTTGGCGGCTTTAGATATCATTAAAAATATTCGAGTCAGTCCCACTAGAACATGAATTCTACATTGCGCTGCTTATGTCTTGCAACGCTGTCTGGAATGTCATAACTGTGGAAGAATTCATATACACTAAAAAATGGCAAAATATGCATGCACGTATGCACTTAAGAATCATATATATATATATATATATATATATATATATATATATATATATATGTGTACTAAAAATAACAAAATATGCACTGTTAAAATAAGAAATAAACTATTTTATTTTAAGCAATTTACTATTATCGATGATTTTTCTCCTAGATTTCGCATCTTTTGCTTAGGCTTGCTTTCCACTTTGATTCCTGTAGGCCTATTGACCGCTTCCTAGGACGAGATGATGCACCACTTGTTTCACTCATTATTTAGCACTGTTACAAACGCAACTTTAAGAAACTAAACACAATACGTCTCTATACTTCTCAGTAAGAGAGCTAGAGAAGGATGTAAGAAACTCTACTGTTACAAGAAGATTGAGATGAGGGGTATCTGATACTGGAAAGAATAAACATCACCTTTAAGTCTCTTATTGACAAAGAGACGATAAATTGGTCACATGAGGGATGACAGATTAGGGAATCTTACAAACATCCCGTTTCTAGTTTGCTTGTGGACAAAGAGACAATAAATCAGTGGACAGTAGGCCTACTGGAAAGAATAAACATCACGTTTGCAATGCTTGTTGAGTAAGGGACCACATTAAATACATAAATACATAAAAGTACAAATACTGTAAGTGGGTTGGGATTAATATTGTGAAACCTTACAGAAATAAACACTTCACAGCAAGAACTGGATGAAAAATGTAATGGTTGTTACAAAATGTATGATATAAATGTGAAATATAAATTTAACTACTGGTATGATTTTGTAAAATATAAGAGAATTTTGTAATAGTTAGTGTTGCATTATTTTAAACCTCACGCTTATTAAAGATGGCCAAATTTAAATACTTCATTCTGTGGTAGAACAGCGAATTTAAAGGGAAACGCATACGCCATTGCTATTCTCATAATTGTACCAAAGAATACTGTAAGGACCACATACCATGTATTTGAATAGAATTTTCTCCCACTTACAAGGGGTATGAACCAGTCATTCTTCCTGTGATGATAGAGGACAGTGTAAGGAATATATTGCGAGAAAAAAAAAACAAATTTATACAGTTGGCGCATACGACATTGCTATTCTAAACGCCTCATATTGCAGCGTATTCCTAACAACTGTCAAAATGTTATGCATGTGCGAAGTAAAAGATAAAGCGACTTTTTTTATTATAGCCTATGTTCTTTTAATCTCAACTTCCATCCGTAATAATGTCCCTATATTATACATTTCAAAATGGTATTTGAAGAAGGGCCCAACTGACACATTTTTCATTTTATCCTGATTTTGTGTTCGTAATATGGAGGGGCATCTGTGTATGAAAAGTACGACTGAACATTCTATTCGAAACCCTACGCAAAAGATTCCTAAAATGCCGGATATTTCAAGAAGGACTCCATTTCCATAATAGGGCCGTTATTGAACTATTTGATTTACTAATAGAATCGTTCTTGAATTCTAACGTGTAAAGTACTTTGGCTGTAATGAAGTAGTTTCAATGTTTTATCATTATATAGAAAATAGTATACCTAAAACTGTAAAATGACTACATGTTTTCACTGATGGTACTCGAGGGCAAAATCAAAATACAGTATAACGAAGTTGAGATTTTGGCAGTCACTTGTTAATAAATGGGATATTCACTGAAGTTCTTCCCCATTTCCCTGAAAGGGGACATAGTTACCCGCCTTATGATAGTCAGTTTGGCGTGGTTGAGAGAAAACAAAGGAAAATAGAAAGAACTGAAACTTTTGAAGAGTGGAATAGTTTGATAGAAGAGAGTTATTCTGTTGTAAGAGTGAGAAGGGACATAGTAAAGAACTTCAGTGCAACACTTCGATACTATTATAAACAAAAGTTCCAGTGTGAATATAAGACGTTTATGATAAGTAAGTACAAATTTTTTGAGTTCAGTGTAAACCACAAATCTACAATGTAGGCACATATGACATTGAATACATTCAGAACTGATGAGTTTAAGATGGTAAAACCAAACATACAAATCATAAATATGCCCACAGAACCTGTTTGTCTAAGTGAAATACCCGTGAAAGCTCTAAACCTGAGGGATGTTTTGAACCTTTCGGAGTATTTATGTGTTGAAAATAAATCATATTACTTAAGCTTAAATCTCACAGAGTACAAGCACTGATCCATAGCAGTGGGTCTGACAGTGAATGTGATTAGAATGTAGGATATTTATTGTTGAATTTCTGACCTCAGAACTTCTTAATCAAACTGTTAAAGTAGGTATTTTGTGTTAAGTTTGAGAAAGTAGACATTTTTCAGTATGAAATAGCTCTGTAAAAATACTGGTAATTTATAATGAAGTGAAATTTTTGTGAATATATATATTCTTTCCAGTACAAATTTCACACATTAGGATTTAACCATAGTTTGAGGAGAAAATAGTTTTTTTGTCTCCTGAAAAAAAAAAAAAAAAAAAAAAAGAAGTTTTCTGAAATTAAGCCCTTCTTAAAATACCCTATTCATTTGCGCAGAGTCAGCAATGCATTTAATTATAGAGAGCTTTGTTCATTGTCGCGGAATTGTCACAATTATTTGTCGACAACAGTGCACAGTCTGCTTGTTATCAGATTGCCATAAATAAAATACAGTATTCAATGTCTGGGTTTCTTCTCTCTATATATATTTTTTCCCCCATTTTTCGTATTCTTAATTTTGGTAAAGCGTAAATACTGGGTGAGCAGAAAAAATCTCCTTATCTTATATCTTTTTATACAGCAGATGTTTCTCGGCTTTTCTGTTAAAATATTTTTTGTGACATAGACCTCACAAGAAGATGACGACCACTCATTTTCACCCCAGACAGAATACAGATATAACAATAACTTCAACTTATTTGTCTCAGAGCACCCTGTTAGCGAAGGATATTTCTTATACCACGAACATTGAACATTTCCATTTTGTCTTCGTCCATCCGCCATTTTGATATGCAAGTGTAGTGTCGCTCTCTATTTTTGTAAGCATATTTTGTTTCATACGTCCAACTCTGCTTGAATTTTACAAAATAAATAATAATGATGTCAATGTTCTCTCAGTATGAGGTATTTTACACAAAATTATTATGTAACACACAACCATGCACTTTTGATTAAACTAACGCTCAACAACACAACCCATTCATAGAACACCAATATAGCGCGATGTATTATTGTGACGGAAGGCTACAATGTGATCTCGTTTAGCACGGAGATGTAGTAAATCGATACCCCCTTCCCGGCCCTCCCTGAAGCTTACGAGTCAAGGTCATAGCCATGCCTTTAAGCCTCCCCTCGCACTGAACTCTCGGATCTTGAAATGACTGCCAACAGTGAACTTAATAAGTGGAAGGATCGGAGTTAAACCAAGTGTTACGATGCATCGCTGTTACGAACTTATAGGCCTAATCTTAGCATGTAGGCTTTCACGGCCGGTATCTAGTTGAAATGGAGCTTCCGGGCTAAGATGCCGTGGTGTACTGGTTTAGATATTCCCAGACGTTTCGTCTACTAGTGCGGCAGACATCTTCAATGGTTAGGTATCCTACGTCGAAGTCTTCTGCTAGGGGTACCTGTGGCAACTGATAACCTGACTGGTTACGTGTCCTTATTTATAGAACCGGGGATTGGCCTTGGTTTCCGTTGTCGCCTAACAGACAATGCGAAATAGTATACCGGCACAGTCTATTTTCCTATTACCCTCAACAACTAAAGCTTCGTGACTGTACTAGTACATACTGGACTGTAGTATTACTACGTATGTATATGCGTCCTAAACTCTGTCCGCTATTAGCTTGGGTCCTAATACAGTTTTCAAATTCTGCCAGTGACCACAAGACATTGGCCTGCTACTCACATAGAACTGTTCACAATCTAAATCAGTGGTCGTCAGCACTCGCTGAAATGTGCAATGGGTACGCGGTGCAGTCCAGTGTGCACTGTCGTGCAACAGGGAGAGAGAGAGCGTGAGAGAGCATACCCGCTAGCAGCTACGAGAGCACTATAATGCACAGCGTTTTCCGCGGGTAAGAGAGGTAGCCCCAGCGTGCTCTGTGATGACGACCCCTGGTCTAAATCTACGTAGAAATGGACAACAAACTTATTGGTCTAGTGCTGGCATGCCAAAACCCTGCACTTAGAGCAGTTGTCTCTGTGCGATGTGCAGTTTCTATTCCCCTATCTGGACGGAGTGAATCGGCTTGGAGGGGAGCGCGACAGGGCCATACAGTACCTGCAGTAGCAGATCAGCTTTTGTTTCAGTATGGGTGCTGATCGAGCTGTGGGTTATGAAAAATAAAGTGAAGAGTCCACAGATACAACGAAGAAGAGAAATCAGCAGTCATGTAATAGTCTCCTGGTTGAGTGTTAGAGAAGGCCGTATGGCCTTAACTCTGCCAGGTTAAATAAATCATTATTATTATTATTGTTATTATTATTATTATTATTATTATTATTATTATGTTTTTTTTTCACCCAACAACAATTATTTTAAAATGAAAGGTTTTCATCATCTAATGTGGACCTAATAGTGTTGTGAGAATTTAGATCAGATTAGTAAAGTTCTCAAAATACGATATTCGCCAGCGTTGTTTTGGAGTCTGTACTAACACAGCCATCAAAGGTTAGACGACTTACGACGATAAGTAATGAGAATATTGAGAGAGCACTACATGGCAGCTCTTGAGGTTGTAAGGGAACGACGAAACAAGCTATTTGCAAGGCGGAAAATTTTTCTTAAAAAATATATAATGGTGAATTTTCCATCTCAAGTCACTGTATTATGCTAATATAAAGAAAATGTCGTCTCTTCGCAGCTTGCGAACTACGCTTTTAACTTATTTCATTAACGTTCCCAACTTGCTGATATTTGCTCTCAATGTTTTGACAAATAAACTATATGTAAATTTAAATTCAAGCTTAATTTATCCAGTTTATTAATATTAATATGAATTTATATTGACATGCAGCAAGGAGAAAACTTCAATGTAAAAGCCTCACAACGTACTACTGCATGTAATTGGGAGTAAAATATTTTCTTTAACATTTGTGTGCCAATGCTCCCAATAATGCTTTGAAAGAGTATTAGTTTGAAATAATTAGTACCTGCTACGAAAAATGAAATACTGTGTTCGTTTTTTGTTGTTTCGAAATTATTGCAATATTTGTATTTTCTTCCTCCGGCTAAGAACTGGTAAGAGCAACGCAATCTGCACAGACCGGCGATCCCGCGCACATACACTGCACATTCTGTGTTTCATTTCTGCCATGCCTGGTCTAGTGTGTACAGACCTGGTTTTGACGGATACAATTTTTTTTGTAGCTCAAGGAATAGAGAGTTGGTCTACCATCCAGGCGGCCCGGGTTCGATCCCAGTCCAGATCGTGATGGAATTTATGGTGGACAAAGACGTTACAAAGGGTTTTTTCTCGAAGTATTCCCATTTCTCTCTGTCATTCACGAGTTTCTGATGCTGATATAGGAAGGCCTTGGGGCTCCGTGCCCTTGAGGCTTATCAGGCTACTTGTACGCGGATAGGTTTAGAAGGAGCTTAGAAGGATGGCCCACTTGTCAGCATCGGCTGATCAGGAAGGACTTGGGGCTTGTCAGGCTACTCGTCCGGGAAATTGAATCTGGCCGTGTAGGTGATTGAGGCAGGATGGCCCACCTGTCAGTGTTGGACTTATGAATGGCACCCAGGCTACCTGTCGGAATTGGACAATAATCGGCGACGGTACATGACATATATAGCGCGCACAGTGGGCCAAAGCATGTATTGTATTATATTTATTAACATTCCATGGTATTCATACATTGCTTCACAGCTAGAATATGGAACAAGTCAAAAAACTTAATACTATTATAAAGTCTTAATTTATAGTCACAGTCTATATGAAATATATACAGAAGAGATTTATAATATAGTCTACTAGTACAACACAAAGTTTTAGTATCAATTTCATGAAGTGTTATTGAATGTCATGAATTCACCTACAGAATAGAAGGCTGAGAAATTAGGTACTTCTTTAATTTGGCCCTAAATAATCTTATGTTTTGAGTTTTATTTTTTATATCGATAGGGAGGCTATTAACAATTTTTACTGCCATATAACGCACTCCTTTTTGATAGCACGATAGACTTGCCGATGGAGTAAGAAAGTCATTTTTTGACGTGTATTTATGCTATGAACTGTTGAATTAGTTACAAAGTTTTCACGATTACATACGAGGAAGATTATTAATGAAAAGATATACTGACAAGCCATGGGCATTATTTGTAGTTTTTTAAAAATAGTCCTATAAGATTCCCTAGATTTGGTACCTACTGTTATTCTAATTACTCATTTTTGTAATAGGAATATACTGTTACTATCTGTGGAATTTCCCCAGAATATTATTCCAAAACTCATTACCGAGTGAAAGTATGCAAAGTATATTGTTTTTAAGGTATTGATATTTACTGTCTTTTGCATAGATCTGATAGCAAAACATGCTGAATTTAGTTTGGGGGTAATTTCTTAAATATTAATTTTTACAATTTAACACATGATCGATTTTTAAGCCAAGAAATTTTGTTGTTGTTTCTAATAGGGATCTGTTGTTAATTATTGCGCTAGAAATTTGCGAGGTTGAATTTGGACAGGATTTAAATTGAATTATGTTAGTTTTGTTACAATTTAATACTAATTTATTGACTGCGTGGAGCAGCGTAATCCGGAGTGAGACAAGTGGCCAACAGGCTTGGAGCTCACATATTTAGTTTCTTACAGCCCCGAACCCCTTGAAAGGACTCGTTTTGCGTACCTTTTAAATTTGTCCTCCCAATTCTCCTCTTTCAATTCAATTCAATTCAATTCAATTCAAAGCCAAAGAATGCCTAAATGTGTCCGCGTAAAGCCAAGCCAAGCAAGTGTAAACGGAGTATAAACACTACTATACATAATATTCGAGATGACCTTGTGCACACAAGTCGCTTTGACAGCTAAGTGAGCTCTGTCTTTCTACGACCGGAGGCTACTCCATTTTTCGATAAGCTTTTATTCGAACTTTAATTTTTCAACGTTACAATTGTTATGGACAGCTGCTTTATCTTAAGAATGTGCTCAGTTTGAGGGGAAGTTTCGACAGGAGCTCAGTAACAGGATCCCTTGATTTTATTATAAGTGTTTATATGGTTTATTTAATGTAGAGGAGTATTTTTGTTTGGATACTGAATATTGTTGCTGGTTTCAGGACCAAACTGTCTCACCGTGTATGATGATATTGAGAAATCCGTGAATAAGCTTCATGACGACAAATTTCGGCTTGGATTCTTATGTCACGTTCAAGCAGGGTAATATGGCTGGCACTTACCTTGCACAAACATCCATCGAGTTATATAGTGTATAGTATATAACGCGTTGCACACATCCCTATTTTTAAAATATTATATTACAATTTGATGTGTCCTTCCAACACTTCTATAGAGGCAGACAGTTCCCGTTCTTTGGCTTCAGTCAGTGACTATTGTGCTTTCTCCGCGTATCCATCTACTGCTGAAAGCTGGTCCACAATACACCGGAAGAAGCTTGCCGGAGCCCGGGAACGGGAACGGGAACGTGAAAGTTAGTTGTGAATGCTCACATTTAAATACGTTTATTTTAACAGAACGGGAACGTGAACGTGAAAGTTAATTGTGAATGCTCACATTTAAATACATTTATTTTAACAGAACGGGAACGTGAAAGTGAAAGTTAGTTGTGAATGCTCACATTCAAATACATTTATTTTAACAGAACGGGAACGTGAAAGTTAGTTGTGAATGCTCACATTTAAATGTTTATTTTAACAGAATGGGAACGTGAACCTGAAAGTTAATTGTGAATGCTCATATTTAAATACATTTATTTTAACAGAACGGGAACGTGAACGTGAACGTAAAAGTTAATTGTGAATGCTCACGTTCAAATACATTTATTTTAACAATATTTCCGTTCTCGTTGCCGTTTCCGTTCCCGGTTTATTGTGGACCAATCTTTAATTAGGCCTATTTTTCTGAGACTCATCCTTGGCATTTGTTTCACAATCGGAAATATTTAAAACCACACCGTTTCATTTAATTTTCACCGTCGGCTGAGTAATGGGCTGTAGAGTTTGAATCACTTTTCCCAAGTGACACACAGACTTCAATAGTTTCAACGTTGATGCTTCACTACCGGGACCGTCCTAGAATAGCACCAGTGAGTCACATTATTTTACTAAACTCTGCTGTTTTCATCTGATGTAAAAATGAACACGTTATCAAATTAAATAGCCTACCTAAACAGAATACTTAACCGGTAAACTTTTCATCAGTCAACTTTCGCAATTCCTCTCACAATGACAACTATGTCAAGCGATAGACAGTTACTGATATAAGAATAAGTGATAAATGAACATCAACATTCGTTTACAGTTTATATATTCTTTGGTGATATCACAATGAGTCGTCAACTTGTCCAAAGAGATGCGAACTCGCCTGGTATTTTAATAAGAATATTTTGCGAATAATAATAAATAAATAATTAATAAAAAACGGTAACGTAGTTATATTACTACTAAACTAAATGATAAATGATAAAGCTAACTTAATGTTTCATACGCCGACATGGCCTTGGTCTCTTGCAGTATTAAATTCATGAATCATGAGTAAATATTTGAAAATAGCTGTAGAAATTATGATTAGTGAAACAGCAAAATTGAACATTTATTAGAGGTTATAACAATTTATTTTGAACTAAGTACTGTACTTTTATTGAGTGACTAGCCGTACCCGTGCGCTCCGCTGCACCTGTTAGAAATAAATATAAAGTAATTACATAATTAAAATAGGACGTTTGATTCAGGGAACATTCGTGTTTGATAGAAGAATAAATCGTTTAATACGTTACTTAATTTAAATTGTATTTAAATTATTAAAATGGGATCATTTTCGTCCAGAGAGCACTCATTTGATGCAATGACAATTCCTTTAACATGTTTCTTATTTGTTATTACATGCAACCATAGTTTAATGAATGTACAAAATAGCCTATTAAGTTTTCTGTGTATAAGAAGTTATTTTAATCTTACCTGTCCTCGATTCACTCAGAAGTTACTGTAATAACATTATAGCATTATGTCCATCTAGAGAAACTACACTTTCCAATGGTGAAATAACAATTAATTATACGAATCGGTTAATTTAACATCCGTTATTACTTCATACAAAGACAGAAACATTATCTGTAGGCTATCTTTCATAGCTTTCGATTGTTGCTGTCCAAGGCCCCTTATAGACGAAGTCATTTGTTTTTTAATTCATTACACGGCCTTAGATGGCAGTTATTTTAATTTTAAAATTCATTTACCTCATTAAATAACAGTCCTATCAAAATTTTTCAAGGAATAAAACTTATCGCAAATTTTTTTTAAAGAAACTTTTGTTATGTAACATTTTTCACAAAAATCAATAATAAGCGAGATAATTCGATTTATTTAATTCAGGCCCCCTTATAACCCCCCTTTTAAATAATGTATTTTGAATGCCATATAGCCTAAAATCGAAGTTACAACGAACTTAATTTATATTCTGATTTTCATCGATATCCGTTCAGCCATTATCGCGTGAAAAGGTAACAAACATACAGACAGACAGACATAGAAACAAAAATTTCAAAAAAGCTATTTTCGGTTTCAGGGTGGTTAATTATATATGTTAGGACCAATTATTTTTGGAAAATCGAAAATTACCAGAAAAATTTCGGCTACAGATTTATTATTAGTATAGATTTATGGACAAGATGAGAATTGTTGTGATGTTTGAATAAGACTATTTCGCGAATGTATTAATAAATAATTTATAACATACAGGAGCTGATTATATTATAACTAGGGCCAGGATTTATATGCACAAAAAATCTGATATATGCAAAATGAAATAAAAAATATGCAAATACATGCAAAATCAATTTATTTAACATATTATCAAGTATCGGTAAAATTGTCGAAGTTCCAGATACAACACTATGCGCATGTGCAGTATTTGCAGTTAGGCAATACGGGAACACATGTTTAAACCTTCTTGCCTATATACAAGGCGATTCTCTGTAAGAGGCGGCCCATATTTTGTTTCTAGAACTGTACATTTGAAATGAATTGTTGGAAGAAAAAAAAAAAAGACTCTTTCTCGTTTCCGATCCTTTGCATTCTTAACTATCAAAATACAAATTATAATATTTAAATAAGTAGTTACTTGTTTTTCACAAAAATCGCAGAACACTGTCGTTCCGTCTGTCCTCAAGCCTTTTTTTTATTTGTTACCCATTTGCTTTAGAGTGCTCTGGTACGATGATTTTGTAGGTGGCATTGCGAATTCACACAAACCACACAGAATTTATTGTCTTTGGACTGATGTTGTTAAGCTTTCTTTCTCAAGTGAGAATATTTTTTATATCTTGACCGAGAATAAACGTCTTATGTTACGTTTTGCGCATATTGAGAAAAACGGCATCATAGTTGATTGTTGTCGGCAGAGTGAATACACTTCCTATGAAGCTACAATAGACGTTTGTTTAGAGAAAATATTATACTGAAAAAAAAAAAAAAACTGAAAAAAATTCGAAGTTTGCATATATGGCGATTTGTGCAACGAAATCCTGAAAATATGCTACAGTATATACAAAATAGACTATTATATGCAGAAACATCCAAAATATGCTATATTAACTCTACATATTCGTAATCACGGATGTTCAAAACGTATATAAAACTCTTTTTGCATGACTTTCAAAGAGACTGTAAATATATGCATTTGCATATGAATCCTGCCCCTAATTATAACTTAAGAAATTGAATACATTTGCTAGCACGTTCATCAGTAATCACACAGTATAACGGCTCGCTGTATTGTTATGGAGACAATGAACATCAGGTGAAGCATGAAATGCACATCAAGTGCGAAAAGATTGATTCGGCAAAATTTAAGTTCATAGTTGGCTTTAATTGGTTGAAAACTCGATAGATTCCACTCTACTGTTACATGAGAGAAACAGTAAGTGAAATTTCTGGATACGAATAGTGTTTCCACGGTGACTTCAGCATTCCTAAGGATGAATGGATTCCTAAGTAGTGGAAAAATATGAAATAAATATGAAGCGTCCAATTCCAAAACTGTCTACATCCATTTTTTAAACAATTGAGATAATGGCGGTTTCGTCATCTACCTAAATGTCTCTAGCAATTTTCTAATGAATGTTGTGCCTAAATTCCCTCTTTCCTTCCATAAATAAGCTTCAAATATGACGAACACTGCAATTAGGCAAAAAGTTATCAGTTTTTGGCGTTTCCTGAAAATTGTTAAGAATGGATGTAGACAGTTTTGCAATTGGAGGCTTCATATGAAAACATTTTTTTTCCACTACATAATTTAGTTGATTGTACATAGACTACTAGTAATGTTATATATACTTTAATAACTCTAAAACTGGAACAACAAGACTGACCATGGAAATAAATACTTTGCTTAAAGAAATATTTTATTGTTCGTTAATATTCTTCGCTTTAGCAATCCTTTCAGGAGTGCAAACTTAATGAAATGTCAGGTGCCCTACCCAAGGAATTTCTAAAGCTCCACGCCTCTTCATATTGCAAAATACAGTTCTTCCAAACACGGTCCATCAGTATTCTTGAGAGAATGTGACCGTCCAGTGCACGCAGAAAAACTGTTGTCATTGCTTGTCCTTGTGAATTGTCATTATTGAAGTGATCTTGTTACTACTAGATTATTAATTATTAAATTAATGCTTTCAGTGGTGAAGTCTCTGTTGGAATTACTGTGCGCTCACAAAAATTATATAGACGTAACAAAAATTTCGATGCGTAGGTGTACCCGAGCCTGGAAATTAGATACCGCTATGACAAGAGATCGATGGAGCTGTGTTTCTCTGACCCTGCGTACGAGGGGGTGTTGTGTTTACGTCTACATACATAATATTCATTGTTAATACATTTCGACGTCAGTCGTCAATATCGAAATGTCTTAAAATACATGGAAAGTAGTTACTACATTGTAAAATTACTGACATTTCTGCACAGTGCGAATGTTCTTCAGTCGGAGTCATTCAGGTTTATAAGTATGTCAAGATTTTCCTGTGAATACTTGCAACTTGAACAATTTTATCAACTGTACTATAGGTCAACTTATATTAACATTATGCAAATGTGCTATCTGCTACTACAAACTGTCTGTCAAGCTGTCTCTTTATTCGATATACTCATCTGCTGTAGATAATTTTTAGAAAAAGCCTTACTAGCATACGGTATTATAAGTGGGCCTAAAAGTACACAAGATTCGACACTTTTGTGCCAGGTTATAGAAATTCTGGTGCAAGGTTTTTGGGTATTTGCACAATGCCCTATATATGAAGACATTACTGGTGAAGAACTTCATGAGCAGAGTTGACCGCTACTTACGTGTAATGACATGGTTGAGTTTGTCGGTCTTTGCATGGATGTTTGGATGAAAACGTTAAAGGTCCGCGCGCATCCCCCACGCACTCACTGAGATAATGTATGTATTTTATTTTTATTCCATTGAGCAACGAAGTCATTAAAGTTATTTGGAAAGCAGGTTTCAGATTTTTCATGATGGTCACATAGTCTCTAAAATCTCATAATTAATAGTAGGGTCCACACCTGTGGAGTAACGGTTAGCACGTCTAGCCGCGAAACCAGGTGGCCCGGGTTCGATTCCCGGTCGGGGCAAGTTCCCTGGTTGAGGTTTTTTCCGGGGTTTTCCCTCAACCCAATATGAGCAAATGCTGGGTAACTTTCGGTGTTGGACCCCGGAATCATTTCACCGGCATTATCACCTTCATCTCATTCAGACGCTAAATAACCTAAGCTGTTGATAAAGCGTCGTAAAATAACCTACTAAAATAAAATTAATAGTATTATTTTCCACTAAAAATGAATATAATGTTACAAGAACACAGTAGTGCGAATCTGTTTTTTACATAATTCATTGTCAGCTTTTTCTCCAGGGCTTTCATTTTGTTGTACGCCCTATGAACAGTTCAAGAACCTCCCTAAAGGTTATCACTACATCGCTAACAAAAAAGTATCAGAAAATTGTTTTCTAAAATTATTCCATTTTCCGCTGCAGCACCGTGACTGACTGACACGTCGCGCTTTCGGTTATACTGTTCTTTCTCACCGCGTACACAGTTGCTTTGGAGACTTTGGTGAACTTACACACGAACTGTGTTAAGTGGAGCAATATATGGGGAAATCCGTGGCAAAAAGACAGCGTGAATATAAACTTTGTCTGAAGAAGCAAGGATGGTATAAATGGCAAGAAAAGAGACACGTTGAAAAGAGTTCAGGGAGAAGAACAGAATTATTGAACATACTTAACAGCCATGGGTGTTATGGAAAATATAAACTGTGACCAGCGTCGCCATATCGTAATAGCTGTGGCGATTATTGGCGGATTGTTAGGAATGCGCCTGGATAATGTAATACAGTCGAAGTTTTTTATTTCACTTGACATTAATTTGCAGAGTTTTAATCATGCACCTTTTTTATTGTTTCTCCGTCACTGAAATGCTTTAGATTACGGGCGAGTTCAGAAGAAATTGAACAATAGCTAATAATATGCGATCATGTGGTCTACATTTTTGTTCTCTTGAATATTATTATTGCGTTTCTTAAGGTCATTTCATGTTGATAAATTTCCTTCGAAAATAGTAGACTGAGTACAAACAACATTTTAATTTATCGTACGTTTTAATTAGCGTGTACTTTATCAGTAATGTATATTAAATATTATTATATATTGTCTAATAGGTATTTTGAACATAACATATAAAGTACAGTATGTTCTCCCCTTCTTAACAGCAAAAGAACTCATCTTCCCATTACACATAATATAGACGTTTTTAACTCGTACTCAATGATTTGATAAGCAACGATTCCACTACAGATAAAATTAATAAATATAATATAAACTGTCCACACCTAAGAGTTGGTAAACAAGGGTTCGGGAGAAAAGGGGAGTAGTAATTGATGTCACGATAAGCTCTGTCAAGGTCGGTTCGACACCAGTGATAAAGCATCGTAAAATAACTGATTATAAAAAAATTATGTTACTACTTATCAAGTTTCATGCTATTTTATAATACTTGCGGTTCCATAATACTATGAAATTTAAAATACAATTCAGATATGTCAGTCACATAAAGATGTCAGTCAGTTTCACAGAATTTTTTCGGCCGTAACTCCATTACTAATCAAGGTTCAGAGATAGTTTTTAATTTAAACAGAAGATTAAAACTTCCTCTGCAAACAATATTTTTGAAAAACTGTATTAGGAATTACATTTCAGAGAAATTTGAGGAGAACCGTGTTCACCTGAAGATAGAGTTGGCATTTATGTCAATCAGTCACACACACTTTGAAAGTAAATAAATAGTATACTTTTTCTTTGAAAGTCGTTTTTTATACATATCTTAACTGTACACTCTACTCTATCAAATCATGAGGTGACACATTTTAATTTCAACTTTTTAAACAATTTAGGCAGACATTTTACTATCAAAATATACTGTAAATGTCAGTCAGTCACATGTGGAATTGCTCAGTTATAAATATGTTGTTGTCATGAACATGTCTTCAGTGATACATTAACTGCACATCATTTGTCACATCAGTAATCTCATTTGTAACGCATAGTAAGGGCTATTCTAAACTATTTCGATTAACTGAGAATATGCATTAGCCATCGTTAATTCTGTGACCGAGAGTCGTTCGAAAGCGGAATCAAATCAAATATCTGTTAGAAATTTGTTACCAAACTTAGTCTTTTCTACGTCTTTTATAACTGCTGGCAGTAATAGGCTGTCTTGATATACTGGGCTATTCAAAAAGAAGGAACAGATTTAAAATATTTATTTCTTCCAAATCACGGCCTCATTGGCGCTGTTGCTTGTCATGCGCGGCCGCATTGGCGCTGTTGATTGTCTGTAGTAAAATGGCGACACAATAGGAAAAAGCATTTTGTGTGCTGCAATTAGCAAAACTAGAGTCCATTATTGATGTTCAACGTGCTTTTCGCCGTCAGTTTAATAAACAACCGCCTCATCATAAGCAGATTTACCAGATTTAAATTCGTAGAAGATGGTTGCATCTCCAAACAGAAAAGCACGAGACGTCCATGCACATCGAATGAAAATGTCGAGCGTATTCGTACAACACGAGCAAGCAGAGAACTGAAAATTCACAGCTTCAACAATTCGATGTCGCAGACTTTCAAAAGTGTCAGGCATAGGGTGGATAAAAACAAGGTCTTTTACGTAACCTCACGGATAAAAATCACAAGGAGTGAGGTCTGGAGACCTGGGAGGCCACCGGCGATGAAGTAGATCTCCTCTTCTTCCAATCCAACGTCCTGGAATGGTGTCATTCAGGTAACGTCGGACGTGGTTAGAGAAATGAGGCGGGGCACCATATTGCATGAAGATGAAGTCATCTGAATCACCTTCAAGTTGAGGAAATAACCAGTTTTGAAGCATGTCTAGATAGGTTATTCCTGTCACAGTTTTCTGTGAAGAAGAAAGGTCCATAAATTTTGTTTACAGATATGGCACAGAAGACGTAAATCTTCGGTGAATCTCTTTCATGTTCCATAACTGACATAGGATTTTCACTTGCCCAAATTCTAACGTTATGGCTATTAACTTTACCGGAAAGATGAAAAGTGGATTCGTCTTTTACTAGAGACAATCAACAGCGTCAATGCGGCCGCTCATGACAAGCAACAGCGCCTATGCGGCCGTGATTGGAACTTCTACCCGTACTGTTCAAAATTTAAACTTTCGTCTGTCCAGGAACATTGGAATTGTGTTTCTATCTTTTGTAGTTTGGAAGAAATAAATATTTGAAATCTGCTCCTTCTTTTTGAATAGCCCTGTATTGATACTAAACCTTGTGTTGTAATAGTAGACTATATTGTAAAACTCTTCTATAAACTATACTGCGACTGTAATTAAGGGCCGTATTCATAGACATTTTTAGCGCGAGTTTCCGGTGGATGATCAGCGTTTTTCCTATTCATAAACCAGTGTTAGCGATAGGATATGATTTGAATTCTGTACTAGTAACCAGTGGATAGCCGGGGCTAGCTTAGTACTCTCGTAGCGCGTGCTGCGAAATGTCTATGAATAGCACCCTAAGACTTTATAGTAGTATTAAGATTTTTTTTTTGACATGTTCCATATTCTAGTTGTAAAGATGTACCAATACCATGGAATATAAATAAACATAATACGATACAGTCTTTTCCGCAGTAGAATGAGATTATCATGTTTACTTTCAACGCAAACTTAAGAGATGGGATGCTTTCTTGTTATTAATTGAATTGACCTTATGGAAAGTATATTTTTCCTATGCGGAATGTGCGTAAGCACTGCTGAAAAAATTCCAGTGATATTATTTTTCACATCACAGTGTTTAGTTTCCGGATGCCTTTACTGTTTCGCAAGTTCCACCCATTCATTCGACAACATAGTGAGGTTTCTTCTTACTTCCACCGCCACACCAGACAAAATGGAATTCCAATTGTGATACGTCATATATTCTACTGTATTTTTCTTTGAACTGCTTGTTTCTTCGCCTTTACTGCTGTCAGATTCCACGACTCTAAACACATGTCTCGGAATGAGTTTTACCATTTCTTATTTCATTCATTTTTAAATTAGTTCCCGCTCTAAGCCACTTTTCCATTGTAAAATAAAGTTTAAGGAAGATTATCAAAACTAAAGTCAACGCATAACAAACTCTTTGTATCTCTCAACATTTCTGAGGATACAGCAAATGACAGCATTAAAAACAAGCAACTAATTACCGTTGAAATGTAGACAACACTTAGTTGCAGTGCTTCTAATCTGACAAAACACCAAGAGAAGCAAGCAATATCAGTGTTGTTAACTTCATCCTTGTTTTGTAAGTCGTCTTTCTTCTTTCATTTGCCTTTGCCTCTTCTCTGCTTTGAAATTCGTGAAATGAGACATTTCGAAAGTAACAGTATTCTTGACTGACGAGGGAAATATCCATAGAGTTTAGAAAATCTGGTATTTAGCAGCACTTTGTGAATTATATTTATTTATTATTTTTGTAAAAGCGAAAATTACCAGAAAAAAATTTGGTTACAGTTTTATTAGTAGCCTAGCATACGAGTAGAGTTATTCATTTATTTATTTATTTTGAAGTTCACCGGCGAACCACCTGTCCCAAAGTCGCGGATGATCCACGAACCCCAGTTTGACGTACGGTGTCTTAGAATAAGCCACATACGCGCATGCGATATATGCATTGTACAAGACGAATAATATTCTTTTTAAACAGCATTTTACTTTGTATTTTCATGTTTGTGATTTCGGTTCCCAGTGGTGAACCTCACTTGTGAACGGATGAGTTTGAATAAATCTTGGTAAAAGGATTGACCTATAATTTCCGGTTCTTGTTTCGCAATACCATATGACGAGGTTATGCATGAAACTTAGAAGATGTACCGTTATTTCCCATAACTATGGTCCTGGAACACAACTGTAATCGACGATACAACTATTCAAAGAACATTATAGAAGTAACATAGACCGTTCGTAGATAGCTGCAATGACTTGACTTCAAACTACAGTACTGCAAAAATATAGATAAACGAGGTACTACGTTATGGAGCACAAAATTTGAATAGACCATAGTTGTATTCTGGACATCTGTCGCCAACAATAATTTCATATATAACAGAAAATAAGAGCAAGGATGCAATATCTTGTTCACCATTTTGTAGATATAGACATTTTCCACGATTTTAAGTTAATCATGGATATAGGTGTGTCGTCAGTCATAAAAGTTGGGAACCACTGCTTAATGTATGTCATTAAGTTATAGTTACGTCACATGTAATGAACGTATTATAATATGATCGGCAGAAACTATTTTTAAACTGACTGTCAGGTCGCTTATACATTAAAGATTCAAATTGTGCCCCTGCTGTTTAATTGCATGCATGTCGAATGTGCTTTACAGTTTTCAGGCCTCTAAAATATATTTGCTATGCTTTGAATAAAAAATTAAAATATATATGTAACTGGAAAAGTATTAAATTGATTTTAATGCAGCTTGGGGACATTAATTCTTCTTCTTCTTCTTCTTCTTCTTCTTCTTCTGCTCCACTTCCTGGTTTAGGCCACAGCCTGTTCCGGTCTCATAGCAAGTCCTTCCATTAATAATGGGGCATTAATATGCGTACTAATAACAAGAGATTCCTGTATAGAAAAAATTAAACCTCCAACTTAAAAAATGTAGAATATTGGGCCTTAGTCTCCGGGTTAAGAATAACTGTTCTGCTCTACATGTCAAGCCAGGGGCCGCACTAAAGTACCAACATGGCACCACTTATGAGGGAACTAGGCTAGGAGATAATGGGGTAGGGTGGCCAGTTCCTTTCACTCTCCATTCCATACATTGACCTTTAGCTTCATATTACACTAATCAGACTTCAGTATTTAAGTCCTTTTCAAAATACTTAAAATTGTAGGTATTTAGCACAAGGACTAACCTACTCGTATGTCGGTATTATTTTCGTACGTTGTATCTAACTACATCCATGTGTGTCCCGATTTTTACCAGAGTATCTATGGCAGCTTTAAGAAAGCGCATTAATTATTCTTCTGGCAGCAGTTTCACAGACTAACTCGAGGCGTATATGCTGTTGTAGTCCTGTGAAAATTTATATAATATATCAGTGCTTAAAGTGGCTTTAAAGAACATGGCGGTATCCAACTAATATGAGTAAAAACAGGAAGGGTGATGGCGATAATTTTATGAGAATCAACCACTATTTAGAAAAGTTAACTTCAAATGGAATAGAATACAGCATAAGGCCTATTTAAAAGCTTCAATCGAAGAGTTTGATCCCAAAACGCGCATTCAGTCCATTTTTATGAAAGGACTGTGCTAGTTTTTTTAACCACCGATCTACGGGCTGAACGAGTTTTCAAGTCACATGCACAATAACACAAACTTTTAGACAAGGACTGGCCTTGGTTTGGTAGGAAAGAATGCTGAAAATATGATGGAGGTCTAAAAAATCATATATAATAATAATAATAATAATAATAATAATAATAATAATAATAATAATAAAAATGAAAAAAAAAAAATAATAATAATAATAATAAAGATGGCGAGTTTTGGAATTACAGTCTCCAATTGAGGACCGTTTTTGCAAAACTTGCTAATTGCAAAATATGCAAAATTGAGATTTTGATGGATTCGTTAACATAAGGCATTCCTCTAGTCTACATGATGTTCAAAGCGTCTTAGTAAAATTGGGTTATTTCTCTTCATTGTAGTGTGTCAAAGTGTGATCGTTTTTTCAAAACCTGCTTTCTGCTATAAGTGACAGTTACAGCAAAACTTGCGCACTGTAGTGTTTTGTTTCTCCTGTAAAATTTAGTTTTTTCAGTTAACAAGTTTTGCAAAAACGGTCCTCAATTATAGAAACTACAAATAACTTCTTAGAATGCAACATAACTTAAAAATTAATTGAATGAAAAGTTTTCATACTATATGTTACTACGTTAAAGGGTAAGAATGAATTAACGTTCTATCCTAAACTCACAACAGGAGCCATGGCTTACTTTCTTTCGCGTATTGACACATTATGTAGACTTAACACAATAATTTGATACACATATTGATCTCACATGAGTCAACAAGGCATGAATCATTTCCACCCCCGAATTGTTAGAAATAGATGGCCCTTTTATATAAAAAAAAAAGTATAACAATTTTTATAAAATTACCTATGTAAAGGAGCTTTCATTCTGTTCACAATATGTAGGCCTAATGAAATGTGAACTAAATAAAATAAACTGTTTGGAGTGAAAGTTATATTAAATTCACATTTTATCAGTGTTATTAACGATATGCCTTATCGGCTTGTTTCGCTGGTTTCGTTTACGTATCCGGCTCATACCGGTCAACTTTAAGCACTGGATTATATAGAACAGCGTTTCTCAAACTTTTTTGAAGTGGGGACCACTTTTTATGTCAGAATAGTTCCGCGGATCACCTTGGTCTTGTTCCCTTCGAAAGCAAATTTATCAGTTTTGTAGCATAATTTAATACTAATATATTAATATTTTAAAACAATTAATTGAAATTAATTCATTTAATGTTATAGTAGTATTAACTAATTAAATTAATGTTAATAGAAAAAAATCATTTTCATGTTTTAATAAATCAAGGCTATTAGAGTTTGGATAATCTTTAACTTATTAACTAAACAAAATAAATAAATGTAGGTACTCACATTAATGAGATGGATAAGCCTGTCGATTCTTGCTCAGTTGTTCTATATTTGGATGTATGCTGGTAAGCTTAAATTGGAGATCGTCACATACATCGAGTCGATTTCGGTACTTTGTTTTTATTAAAGTTAGTGATGAAAACCCTTTCTCACACAGATACGTAAAAGCAAACTGAATTACAATCTGTAAAGCACCACTGTGCAGTTCACTATATTCTCTTTTCACTTACCATAAGGTCCAGAAATTAACCATACATTCCGTTTGGAATTTCATTTTAAGTCCGGTCTCATTCGAGAGTTCAATTAACTGTTCTCTTTCACTCAATGAAAGTGTGTTATTTTCAATATTGCAATGAAAGGGGTCACGAACCCATGAAAATTCGTCATATTTACTTGGAAAATACGTTTCAAATTATGACCTTAGAGTTTCGAGATGCGAACATATGTCGTTGCATAATTCTTTTCCAATAACGAAATCATTTTCAACCAAAAAAGACTCTAGGATTGAAATAGTGAAAAAAATCCTCTCTTTTACGGAACTGACCCAGAAAACCAAGTTTCGTCTCGAACACTATTTTCTCATGTGCATTGAGAACAGTCAAAGAATTATCTTGTAGAGAGAGATTTAGTTCGTTTAGTTTTGAGAATACATCTGGAAGATATGCCAATGTACTTAGCCACATGCCATCAGCTGATGTGCAGCAAAAGATGGCGAGAAACACCACGTTCATAGTGCTTTAAATCCCTCTTTTGTTGCTGAGAATAGAGTGGGAAATCGGTAGACAGGTTGGGTAATAAATTTCATAAAATGTCAGTACTGGGAGAAAAAGTGAAAGCTGATTGCCATGTGTCATTTCCAAACTCTGAGATTTTCAGCTATAGTGTGATACGCAATTCGTTTGAATTTTATTTTTTCTTCTGTACTTTTTGAAGGACCACAAGAGCAGACCTCGGGGATCGCAAGTGGTCCGCGGCCCATAGTTTGAGAAACGTTGATCTAGAAGGAAACAACTATTGTGATATTTGGTTATTACGATCCGCATTACCTCTAAGTACAAACGGATGGAGATAAAGAAAAGTCAGTAAAAGTTAATAATAAGTACAGTCTGATCTCTCCCACAGCGCGCACGCACGCACTGCATCAAGTCAAGTTTTCATGACGTGTCTGGTCTAGCCTACCGTTCTCTTGGCGAGGTTGTTTCCAACTCCCCACTTCTCTGTAGATCTCCCCTCTTTCTCTCTCTAATACATTCTCATTGGATGAGAGAGGTTTGGTTAGAGTCGCGACTCATAACAACACACCAGCTGGGTGTGAAGTCTGCGAAACTGTTTTAGTTGTTGCCGGTCTTTCATAGTGTTAAGGTGGATTTTTGAAGTGTTACCGTCGTGTTCGTTTTATACAGCAGTTTGAAGTGTTCAAAGACTAAGTAGTGATCTTCGTATAAGAGTGAAATTGTCTCTTCTGCTGCGAAGTAGAGGTGTCAGTGAATTGCCACGTGCGCAGGGCAGCGTGTGACAGGATAACCCAGCTGCAGTACGTACTCCTGTAAATCTCGTAGGATCAAGGATCTAAACTGGCCACTCCTCTTTCTCTCTCGCTGTTCATGCTGTAGTTTGCCTGACGTAAGTTATTGTCATCTAAATGTAGTCTGAAGATTTCTTTTATTAAGAGTTGCCTTTAATATTGTAATATTGAAACAGTTTGTTTTGTTAATGAAGTACATTTTCTATCTAAAATTACTTCGGAAATGCCATAGATTTTATTGAAATAAAAGCGGTATTTTAAATTTACAGATGTGACTACAGGGTTGCCAGATTTTAGATATACCAAAGAGGGACATCTTTTTTCCATCATATAATACAAAACTTAATTTGTCTTAAAAAGAGGGGGGGGGGGAGTAAAAATTATTCTTCTATGCTTATGCAGTTAGTGACTAATATGAATCTAAAAATTGCAATTTTAATAACAATCAAATTGTACGTACAGGTTTCCAAGTACAAAGCAATATTTATCTGGCTGTAACTTACATCACGTTTCTCTGATGTTTTTCTGAAGGGCTTGTCACAATAATATGTTTATGCAAAATTATTAACTTAATCGCTTAATAGTAGGTCTGTCTCATACTCATTCATTCATTCATTCATTCATTCATTCATTTATTTTATTCCATAGATCTTACATGAGCAATGAAGCTTTAAGATGTGGAACATGTCAACATTTTACAATATTACAATTACAATTTTTACAAATTTTTATAGTTTTACAATTTAGTAATTTTCTACAATTTTTACAATGTTGTACTGTTTATTATGAACAGTAAAGCACAAATTCCAAAATATGCATCACGTGTGACAAAATATTTAATTTTCAATGTTTATTAATTGAATACAATGACAGAAAATTTATTGATATCTAAATTCATATTTATTTTGTGCCTTAGCATTGGCTACTACTGCTCCAAACGCATCATTTATGCATACAGTATACATTTACAGAGTTTATATACTTATTTATCACTGGACTTTAGGATTTTTAACAAGCTTTTTTTCCATTTTCTGTACCATGCATTTCTGATGTACGTCTTTTTTCTAAATGTTTAGAAATATCATATTCACACTGAATTCGCTGTTACAAACGTTACATTTGCCGACATATTCGTTTTTTTCCGGTTTGCAAACCTACATTAAAAATGATTTTAAATGTACCATAATGTAATTATTTAGGGCTAGAAGAAAATAGTTACGATAAAATCATACAAGTGATGTTAATTTTCTGGAGGGACTTTTTGTGTCCCGCCTCAATTCGAAAGGGTACTCGGGATTTTTATATGAAAATCGGGACATGTCCCGCCAAATCGGGACTTCTGACAAACCTGTGTATTGCTAAACCATGACACCACAATACATTTTTTTTTTTTTTTCATGATTCAATTAAAATCGTGGAAAATATCTATATCTACAAAGTGTTCCCTCAGTGAACGAGATATTGCATCCTTACTCTTATTTTCTGTTATACATGAAGTTGTTGTTGGCGACAGATGGTCCAGAAAGGAATGTAGTAAAATTTTAGACGGCTACTGGATGTTATTAGTCTGTTTTTAATATAACGCAGTTTTTTCTTTACGGGCCCAATAAATTTACTATACATTTCGGAATACGTTTAAAAACTTATTTCGGTCTTCTATTAAGCAGGTTTTGAATTTTGAAATTCTTGGGAGTAATAATGTAAGGCGGTAGTGAGAAGTATTTGAATCACCGACAAAATTAAACACTTTGAATAATACGCTCCCAGACTCGCCGTTTGACGTTCTCTGGTTCAAGGTTGATGGGAGTGTGATACTAAACTTGACATAAGTGCTTTGGAATTCTGTGCAGGTGTAACCATTTTAATGCGTCCATTCTATCCTTATTGAAACCGTAACAAATATAACTAAAACTGCAGATTTAATTAACAGTTTCGTTTTAAAAACGCTCATGGCATAGTTGTTTCAATAACAGAAAAATGATCAAATAGCCTATTATGCACTATTGTAGTTAATTTTTGTATTCCGTATGGTATAATGAACAAGATGTGTATGTTATTTTATAAAATACATCAAAGCTGTTGGTACCAAACTTGTTGATTCTGTTAATGTTAACAACTAAAAATATTTTTTGCAATACGATTATAGTGAATTAATCGTACGTTAAAAATGTAAAAACGAAAGTTGTGACGTGAGTAGACTTGCCTCAGAGTTCAGTATCATTAGTAACAATGGAAATATGCCTGTGTATATCTTAAAGTGCGTATCATATTGCGTCACTTCACATCACTTAAAGAATGATATGGTGCTATTTTAAATGCTAAGATTATGAAGATAATGAAACAGACACATTCGCCATTTAGACATACGGACGTCATATTCGATGAATATAAAGAAATTTTTAATATTCGTATAATGCTTTTAAACCCTCTCTTACCCACACAAATACACACACTAAGCTTATGCTCTGATACAGAAAGAACATTCTTTCATCATGAAATTCATTTGTTGTAGGATTTAGTACTGGAGTTCGTTGAAGTGTGTTCAACAGTGACAATTTCTTATAAAATTTACTTGTACAGTACAATGAGAGGAATTCGACCGGCACCGTGGATCGTGTCCCGGCATAGCTCAGTTGGAAAGAGCCCTCAGCGCGCAGAGTAGAGAGGTCCCGGGTTCGATTCCCGGTGCCGGAACGAATTTTTCTCGATTTAATGGTGATATTACTTGTATTGCTAAAATAGTCTGGTACTTTGTGTAGGCCTATACAGTAGAGACCCTATTATCTGGACTTTCGTGTTACTCGGATCGTTTTTTTTTTATTACAGTAGAGCATGCGCAGTATGTTATAACTGAAATTTGAAAAATTCAGGTGGCCCAAATTTTGTTTCTGGGTACTAAACAATAACAAAGTTTTTTTTAAGTCAGTTACATAGTGTACTGTATTATTAATAAAAAACTCGTTTATTATGTACATGTGAGTAACGTCTTTCTACATTGTAGGATCGCGCCTTTGTCCCTTTAAGCATAGGCCGAACTCTTTTTTTCTTTTAACGTTAGAAAATATTGAATTCAAAAGATTTTTCTTGCTGCTTTTGTTTATCAGTAAGTTTCTGTGCTTAAAGTGACGAATTAATGTCGTCAGATCATTTTAAATTTCTGAATGTATAAGAATTTCTATACCTCATTTGAGAAATGGAAGCACTGCAATGTTTTTTTGTAACAGCCTGTACTGATGTGTTAGAACTCTGCAAGTCTTCAAGCAGCCACTTGGAGAAATATGAATAACATACTGCATAAGAATGCAGTAAAAATAAAAGTGATCCCGATATAAATGTTTAAATTTAAGGACGAGATTAAATAAAATAATTATAATTTACATTTTATATGATATCTTGCGTTTTAAATAAACAGATAAAGTAAATGTAAAATTGGTCCACCGCTATGGAGTAATGATCAGCGCGTCTGGCCATGAAACGAGCGGACCCAGATTCAAATCCTGGTTGGGACAAGTTAGTTGGTTGAGGTTTTTCCTCAACCAATTGAAGCATAATAACTGGGTAATTTTCTGTGTTGGACCTCGGACTCATTTCGCAATCATTAATTCACATATATCATCATCATCATCATCATCATCATCATCATCATCCATACAATAGCCCGGGTTAAGTTCACGGTGCGGCGTGATATACTTGTACAAGAGCACGGCCGTTCGGCTACCCAATCATTCACAAAATAGGAGTGGTAAGCACAATAAGCTTCAGGCTGCAGTGCAAGCCGTCGGGTTCCTCAGTTCTGTACAAGAGAAAAAAAAAGTAAAATTGCCTATATATTCGTATTTTGTTACAATTTTACTTTATTTTACAATACCTTTATTAAATGATCATATTCCGATATACTGTACCAAGGTCAAGCTATAATGTGGGGAGGAGACAAATAATGTCCCCCATAATCTCGTTACATCAATAGTCTATATTCCCCCCCCCCCCCCCCCCAAGGAATCGGTTCTCTCTCCGCCTATGCCTTTAAGATTACAGGATCAAAAACTACATAGCACTCTCACCATTCATATTATCTGGATTGGGTCATCTCACCGACATGTCTTATCATTGCTCACACGGTGGTAAAAATAAGGCTTTATTTTCTGCGTTTATGACAAACGTCTAATGGAACAGTCAATGGAACGTACCAAAACAGGAACATGAAGTTATAAATAAAATAGTATTATTGCTAATTAATAATTATTCAATATTTGATTTACCAAATATATAATATGATAGGTCCATACATAGTGTTCCGCCTATATACTGCGACAATGTATAAACGTTTTACAAAATATTATTGATATAGCAGCAGATTAATAACAACATTAGTACAGATATGTCACAGAAAATATAATAAAACGAATAATCATGCTGCACAACTGTTACAGACGCAAAGATTGATACACTAATTATTAGAGATTATTATTATTATTATTATTATTATTATTATTATTATTATTATTATTATTAGTTCTTGCATTATCGTGATTGTGTTCTCCGTTTATAATAATTACATTTACATCAAATAACATCTATCAGATGTGGCAAAAACAAACTCACTCCTGTGGGGGGGGGGGGAAACATTTACCTACAACATTTATATTACATTTTAAAGCAAGTTTTGTAGTTGTACTATGGAGAGGTTAGTTAAACACTGCAAAGTTTTGAAATGATAAACATCTATGATGTTACTACACAGTTCATCACTGTAACAAGAATGAGTGTCTAACGCTCGGCTTATATCGTTCCAGTATTTATCGCTCGTGACAATTTTACTCATCATGCATGTGCTCTACCTATCCGAGCGTAAACGTCCGATGCGGACCTCTGGTTTACACAGTTTATATATCTCATTGATATATACTTGACTCTAAACTTTTTTTTGTCATTTTTCATTTTGGTCACGGACCGCTCGAGTAGTTAATTCGCAGCACGCAGTTGTGCTGAACTGAATTTTTTTAGTAGGTTGTTTTACGACGCTTTATTAACATCTTAGGTTATTTTAGCGTCTGAATGAGATGAAGGTGATAATGCCGGTGAAATGAGTCCGAGGTCCAGCATCGAAAGTTACCCAGCATTTGCTCATATTGGATTGAGGGAAAACCCCGGAAAAAACCTCAACCAGATGACTTGCCCCTACCGGGAATCGAACCCAGGCCACTGGTTTCGCGGCTAGACGCGCTAGCCGTTGCTCCACAGGTGTGTATCTAATTTTTGTGAATTGTTATCTATCGATACGTAAGATTGATCGTAGTAAACATATTTATTAGACGCTAGAGATTAGAATATGGCTGAATAATGATTACATATGAGGCGTTTAGTTGCAAAATCAGATACATCACTAAAACATAATTTTTCAGTATGAAGGAAAAACGCATATCTGCTATACACCAAGAGGTAAAGTTTTAATACTTGGAGGATGTGTTTGTTATGGAATATTGTAATGTTTCATGACGTATGGCAGTGACATTATTGCATAATTAGGAGATAGTAGAGAAAATTTATATTTTGATGTATCTTGTTTTGAAAATTGTTCTGTGATCTATCTGGGTTTGCAAATGAATAAAAGGACTTATCTTGGTTTGAAAGCAAAAAACCATTCTGTTATATACAATGTATTATTTTAAATCCACTGTTTTATCACAAAAGAAATTAAATTCTTATTAAACAACAAGATCACCTATTTCACAGGCTTGTTCACACACATTTTCTCCTTAATTCTTAGAAGAACTCTGATTTTCATCCACGCTTTGCAGTCTGTTAACAAAACGTACATAGTAGCTAATGTTTGAAATGATTTCCAGTCATTGCCAAAATGTTCTGTCAGCAAACCAGTTACATTATATATTTTTTAATTTTGACACTTGTACTCCTGGCAGCATTATGCGTGGTGATGCAATATTTATTATTTTTTTGTTCTTGTAACAAATGCTTTTGTATTGACCAGACTCATTTCTATAGCGAACTTCATCCTTCAGTAGGACGTCACCCTTCTTCTTTTTCGACTGAAAGAAAAGCCTTTTACATCGAAAGTTGCACTGAGCTGGTGGCCTCACTATATTGGAAACAGTTTTTGTTCCAGTCATATGTTTTATCTGACAAAGTTTTGACTGTTCCAAAATTAGAGAAAATATCTGTTTACTCCTTAGGGCTAATGATGACATCTTGTCGTTTTTGTTTCAACTGTTTCTGCGCGGGAACTATATTGATGCGCAATGAACGTGTGCGCAAATTCTTGATGTATTTGGTTTTGAAAACAAACTCACATGATTTATCTGGATTTGCAACCAATACTATTCTTTCATCATACAAATCCATGTGATGTATCTGGTTTTGGAGCATAATAGTGCTATAGCATTTGTAGAATCATATGAAGATATGAATCGTAACATTAACTCATTTTTTAAAAAAAGTGATGTATCTGATTTTGCAACTACACGCCTCATATGTACCTTACACAAACTTACGTGTAAGGATACGTAAAGGATTTGAGCTTTAAAAATCCTTTTTCCTTCGGGAACGTGATCTAATTGGTAAGTTTATGCCAGTGACTGGATGTAATTTATTACAGTTTCACTAAAAATATATAATACCATAATAATCTGAAGAAAATACATGACTTATGGAATATGCGCTCCTTATCTTATCAAGCATGGTACGATTATCGCCGTGTTTCTCGAGAGCTGTCTTAACTTCGTACACTGATAGCATCTGACAGTTGGTATTGTCGCCATTCGACATACTAACTTATCTGAACCAGATGTTCTAAAAAGGCATGCTCAGCGCGGGCATTTCTAGCCTTTAAACGAGGTGCTACAGTGACGTAGAATCTCAGAATTGCATAGGCATCTTTGAAGTTTTTAAGTTTATGCTCGGCCTTTGGCCCCCCTACTTCGGTCTAAATTTACATTTTTCTGACGACATAATACGCGTCTGATAGCGCGGCTCTCTATTACAGATGGTTAAAAACAGCTGGAACAGTTTCTTTTAAACTGTTTCACAATTGAAACTGTTTAGTACGAAACAGTTTCGTGAAATGACCTGTTCCAACTGTTCCAAAGAGTGTTATACTGCTCCAGTGATCACTTCAACTTTCCACATGGTTCCAAGAGATAAACAGTTCAATTTCTAAACATTGTCCCTCCTCTTTGCTGTCTGCAAAGACCACTCCAATCGAAAGTAGATGTAATATAGATTTTCCACACGGCCTTCGTGCAACATTATGTAGTACCGCGCAATTTGTTTGTACGAATCAAATTCCCTAATAAATCCTATATTAATAATTACTAGCTGCCCATTGATGGAGACTATGTTTCGCCATCTCAGACCGATAAGCCTACCTGATTCATAGGTATAGCGACTGATGTACGTAAACGACAGCTCTAGGGGCCTGTTTCATAAAAGTAATAATAATAATATTACTAAAAAGGTAATATTATTATTACTGTCATCCAAATATTGAAACCCTAACTAAATACTTAAAAGGTCAAAATACAACATTGTTCATAAGTGAAGATTAAAAATAATGGAGATAATTATTACAGTAGTCTGAACACTATTTATTGATAAAATAAATGAAATAATAAAATTGGTTAGAAACCATACATGTTTCGGGGGCTATGCTCCCCCATCTTCAGTGGTAGTCGTGGTACAACCACTGAAGATGGGGGAGCATAGCCCCCGAAACATGTATGGTTTCTAACCAGTTTTATTATTGTCAATTCTCTTTAAGATACGACACACGGTAGAACATCTACACCGAAGTCGTGGTACAACCACTGAAGATGGGGGAGCATAGCCCCCGAAACATGTATGGTTTCTAACCAGTTTTATTATTTTATTTATTTTATCAATAAATAGTGTTCAGACAACTGTAATAATTATCTCCATTATTTTTAATTTTAATATTGAAACCCTATTTTATCCTTTGGTATATTAGGGTTGTAGTTTGTTGCATGTGAAATACATTTTGTAGAGATAATATAATTTAAAAAAAGTAGTAGTAGGCATGAGTCATAGTTACAATATAAATATATTAATTAATAGACATTAAACAATACTAAATATATTATACAAAAAGTACATTCAGTAAAAAAAATACATAAATTAGAAATTATAAACGAAGGTGTAGAGATGTTGCAAGAATGTGACATATAATAGGCCTAACATTAAGTAATATTATTATTTTTCTATTTCATAAAAGTATTAGTTAATAATATTATTTATTGCTGTAAACGCTCATAATATTACTAAAATAAATAATAATATTAGAAAAGTGTTTCATAAAGTAGCAGAGGTATTAAATGTATTAATATTATTACCGTTAGTTCCATGATTATATTTTAACTACTAATTTCGTTATTAGTGAAAAGTAAATACAGTGATTGCTGTATATCTGTCCAGTGCTTTGAAAAATAATCTTGAATATTGCAAATTTCACGTCTCTAACATAATTGAATACCGGTACCATGGAATTTCCTACATACACTCCTTGAAGTTTCCCTTATGCCGTAACATGGAGGTCTACGTTCCGCTTGGCTAGGTAATAATAGTGTGTTCAACTTTGTGTTGTAGCATACGTAATTAATTTAATATGCGTTATATTTAATTCAGTAACTATTTCTTTTATGTACAAGTTAAGCAATGTTGATGACAGCGGACAACCTTGTCTGATTTCTCTGTTTATTTTTTTACATGTGACATTTTTTCTTTTGATTTTACTTTAATTTTAATGTTTGTAGTTCAGTATAGCTAATTGCATTATGTTACGAACTAATGCCTGTTTTGGACTCGTATTTCTGTGTAAATATTTTGGATAGTAAATACTTTTATACCTCATTAAATTCTGCGAAAATAAAACGATAAAGAATAATTTACCAACTAAAACTGAAAGAAGAAGGTGTTAAGAAACCTAAATGAAGTCGCAGATGTAGCTACTAATCTAGAAGTTTATTAAACGAAAACAGATAATCAAAGTTAATTCTTTAATTTAATTTGAGCTTTAATATTGTTACGTGAATCTAAGATAAGAGTTTGTGATTATAGCATAAAATGGGGGAACTTTGGCAAGCAGAGGTAACATTGGCATTCATTGGCGACACTTTGGCAACAGTGTTTTTGAGCTTGTCCCATTTAATCCATCATTGATTTTAGATAAAATGCCTGATACTAAAAGTGAAGGAGAAATTAGAAGATTACTTTGTAAGTGTGTTGTTGATACTGCTGGAATTGAGAGGCTAAGGCCAGAAGCCAAAAGAAAACTAGGGACGAAAGTGCCGATAATTCCAGGACAGAATTTGAGTCTGAATGTTTCTGAAATCGAAGATGACTACGAATAAACTCTAAAATCACTTGGTTCAACCTCTATCACTGATTGTTAAACTTCTGATACACAAGAAATTCGTGCCTTTGGGATAATGTGTATAAACGTCCAGATTGGTTCAGTGTGTGCAGTTTTTTCGCTGAATATGTGGAAATTGTAATGAGAGTACAACAGACCCTTCGCATCTTTGCCCCACTTGCTTCCATAATAATAATAATAATAATAATAATAATAATAATAATAATAATAATAATAATAATAATATATTATTATTATTATTATTATTATTATTATTATTATTATTATTATTATTATAAGAATAGTAATAATAATAAATTATTATTTTTTTGTTAATTTTATTTTAAAAACTACTATGTTTATGAATCATGATGTCTCAAGTATTTAAAATGTATACCTATTTTAGTTATATAATACGTATATTGCACCTCAATAATTGTGAAAATGCCTAACCTGTAGGTGCTGCAATAATTAACATTTTTAAAAGATACTTATAAGACAAAGTTACCAGTACCTGGAGTAAACTTGACAGTTAAAAATATTTTATACATATACAGGGTATTTCTGAATTGGTGTTACAAACTTTCAGGGATGATGGCGAAGGGTATATGTATCAATTTGAGATAAGGAACCATGGTCCGGAAATGACTGAGTCGAAAGGTGTAAGCAAAAATAGTTGTGTGGAAATGGAATTGTAATTTGGCACCACGTACCCTCCTTCCCTTAACTTTTGGAATAGTCGTGGAAAAATGGTATGGGCCGGATGTCTCCTACGTGGGTACTTGTCCCGATACAATCTGTGAGCTAGTCTACTGTTCCCATTGGCTCATCCGTATTCGAAAATCTGGTCTGCTTTTTCCTCTCTCGTATACTCAATTTCACTAGGACTGGTCGACTGGACACTGAACTTGTACAGTCAATCAGTCCTAATGAAATGGACGAGTACACGAGTGCGGAATAAGCAGACCTGATTTTCGAATATGGATGAGCCAATGGGAACGTAGACAAGCTCACAGATTATATCGTACAAGTACCCACGTAGGAGACATCCGGCCCATACCATTTTTCCACAGCTGTTTCAAAAATTAAGGGAAGGAGGGCACGTGGTGCAAAATTACAATTATATTTGCACACAAATATTTTTGCTTATACCTTTCGACTCAGTCATTTCCGGACCATGGTTCCTTCTTTCAAATTGATACATGTACATACGCTTCGCCATTATCCCTGAAAGTTTGTAACAGCAATTCGGAAACACCCTATGCATATTAATAGAAATATAAGAAAAATAATTAATGCGGAGTAACAAATAAGGTATGAGTGTCACAAGGAATTTCTTTCAAAACCGATTATTTCTCTGTGTACTCAGTGAACTTTAAATCTTAATATATAAAATTGAATGTGGGTATGTATGTATGTATGTATGTATGTATGTATGTATGTATGTATGTATGTGGGTGTGTATGTTCTCTATACAAATCTACACGCTTTGACCGATATGTGCCAAAGTTTGCACATTTAACCTTCGTAACCAGGAGAAGAACATAGGCTACATTAAAATTGTGCAAATGGAAGTTAAATTAATTAAATATATAAAAAATAAAAGTAAATTGATCAAATATTCATGTATTATATTAAAATGCAAAATCTTCTACAGTCAATTGTTATTTTATTATTGTCTGTTGTATTCAACATCGACTTTCACGAGGCTTTGGAAATTTTAACACGAAATTAAATTACATTGTTGTTACAGATGGCGAAGGCTAAAACTAGATAATTCATGCAATAACACAGTATCTTTACGCAGTCCAGGACCGTATTATGAATTCCTCGATGCAGTTTTGTAGATAGTGAGCAAACTGTTTTATACAACTGAATTCTAGAATTCTTTGAAACTACAAGGATTGCTACCACATAATTTACTTAATAATGAATAACCAATAGTACTATTGCGAAATATTGACCCATCAAAATTATGCACGAATAAGAATTGGTGTGAAAAACTCATACGAAACGTAATAGAATTGGCAATATTAACTGCAAAAATAAAAGGAGATGTTTTTATTCCACGTATTGCTAGGATACTCATTTAATTTTAAGCAGCTGCAATTTCAATGCCATTAGCATTTGTAATGGCCATATTAAAATGAAGTTCAAGGACAGTCGCTCAAAGTTGCAGACGTTAACTTAAAAACTGCGTGTTTTTCACATCCTCAACTATATTTTATACAAAGAAGTGAAAAAAAAAGATTTTACACATATCAATAAGCAATTCAATGGTACTTTTGTCATGTTGCTAAAGTAGTATGTGAATGTACATATGCAAACTGAAAATAACGTTGTATTAATTCTGAAAATATTGTTGTTCACGTTGCAAATTTAGTATGTTAAGCGTTGTGGAAATAAAAATCTCTTATTCTAAAATATCGGTAGGCCTATACGTTTCTCAGAATATTAGCCTTTATGTTAAAAAATGACTTATTGGAAGTTTATATTATATCTGTATTCTGTGTATAAAATTAGAAAAAATATAATATGTTCTGAATTTATGAGATATAGTTTCAAGTTATATTAAAAAAAAAGAACTGGTTATGATATAAGTGGGTGTACAGCGGTCAAGAGGTAAAAAAATCTTCCAATATAAATTAAATTATATATATATATATATATATATATATATATATATATATATATATATAAACTGTATATTGATTCGATGCTGAAACTGATCAGAAAGAGGAGAAGGAATTATATTTTCGTTGGGTTTTACTTTGTTTATAGTTTGATTTTTCTATTACTTTATTTGTATTTCTGGCGCTGTGGACTAGAAGGACTAATGGTCTTAACTACACCAGAATAAATAAATAAATAAATAAATAAAAACAAGTAAATAAATAAATTTAAAACAACAGTTTAACGTCAGGCACATGATATGTTTTCTTTTCGGTGCTTGACTTACAACTGTTTTAAATTGAGTTAACCCTGGCAGGCATTTGGCTAAGGAGTTCATTAATTCAAGTAAGTGGCGTTAAGTAAAGATTCATCTTTATGGGCGAGGAAAGCTTAGTAAAGACAATTCGTTTTGGTTGTGTATAGTTAGATTTTCGAGATTTCCGAAAATTTAATAACCAGTTTAATTAAAAATAGAAACAGAAAGAAAAACCCGGGCAACGCCGGGTGCTTTCAGCTAGTGTGTAATAAAAAAACCTGCCAAAGTTCCCCTATTAGCATATAAACTTGTTATAGTGAATTATTTATTTGGTATCTGTTAAGTAGACTGGGTAGCCTATTTTTTCTTGATGTGTTAACTTACGTAGATTTTCACGTAGTAGTTGTATTTTATTTACCAATGCTGAAAACCGCAGAGTTTATCCAGCATCTGAGTACAGCGTGGACGAGAATTGGCGGACGAATTTTGTCTGCAGCCCTCTATCGAGGACAGGATTTGCCAAAAATCTAAGCTACGAGACCAGTAGCTTTACTTTCTTCTTGTAGTACGAAACCATGCTAATGGGTTTTATTCTCCTTTAAAATCCATCGTCCTCAGCCCGGGTTGAATCTTGAATCAGCTAGGCCACGAAGGATTGCTTGAAATAGGCATAGAAAAAGAAGCTGTTCTATTTATAGGTAGACTACAATTGCTACATTCTTGAACATATTTATTACACTATTGACAAATGTGTCTGAAACGTTTTAGCCGCACAACCCCCCCCCCCCCAGCACATAAAAAAATACTTCGCGCTTCGCGACCCTCTCTGCAAAACTTAATAACAGTGGTAATAAAAATGTACATGAGCGACTATTTCAAACGTCCTGCTTTCTAATAGGTTTAGTAAAAGAGGCGGAACAGGAGACGGAGAATCATTTTCGAGGTTGTAGCTGGTGCTTTCATTGAATTTTTCAGAAGCGTAATTTCAGTGCTAATTGAGATTTCGGCTTTTAATGTGTGCTCGATACAAATAATTCGTGAAACATTGTTCTTAAATTGGGTATGAGAAATGAACATATTTGTGTAAAAGTGAAGAGAGACATCTACATCCCTTGAAAGAGTAAATAAAAGGACATTTGTACGACAGTAATTTAAAATGTGGATTTATTTCGTCGGATGTAGTTAGGGAAATAGTTTTTTTTTTTCAACTTAATCGTTACAGAGTAGGATGTTTGCTAGCCTTCGCGATGAAATGGGCACAAACAACAAAACGCTCTTTTTCCACACTGAGGTCAGATAGAAATGTTAACTAGTTTTCTTTAATTACTGCAAGATAAATTGATAATATGTTTGCAGGATGAGCAGACTTCATTCACAGATTTTTTTTTTTACCAGAGAATGAGTCTATGTTTGTTATTGACCTATTTGTGTGGTATAATATTTTATTATTTAAATGACTTGAATTGAATTTACAAGGGCGTGACAAAAGTTTCTCTTAATGACAACGTAATTTTTTTCATTGACATGCTTGACATTTGGATTGTCCGCCTTGAAAAAATAAATTTATATACTCACAATTAGATTGAGAACAATATGGATCTAGGGAACCGCTTCACAGTGTAAAATTTGGCCAATATAGCTGGCCAAAAGCCATTTTTTGACTTGGAAAATTGAGATCCATACCGCGCAAATCTCGGAGAAAGGAGGCAACTTCCTGGAATTTGGCTAAGATAAAGGAAAAGAACATGTAACAAAATTAAGGTTTTAAGGAAAAACTATAGATTTTAATGAGGTTTTGCAATGTGTTTCAATCAAGGGTGGTCCATCTCGGTGCCTTCATTCTCCGTCTCCTCCGTGCTTCACTTTTGTTACCAGATCTTCCAGATGAGGAGTGTGAATGACAAAACAAATTGTAGGCGCAGCGTGCATTCTTGCAATCATTGTGTTAAAAGTACTGTCTACTACGATAGACATCCCTTCCGAACCATATTGGGGACACAATGTCCTGACCAGGACATGGTGAAAGTTTCCCTCCTTCCAAACATAAATTCTAAAGACACCCTCGTACCAACAAAAGAACAATAGCGGTCAAAGTCCTCATTTAAACTAAGCTGCTGTCAAGCACTTTATATTACTTCCTTGTGTGAAGTGAATGAGGGATGAAATTTAGAGTCTGTTCCAAACTATAAAACTCAAACTTCACTGTTATTCACTTATTCAGTAGGTAATTACTACTAACCTATTTGGTTAGAAAATGATTTAACAGACCTATCGGTAAAGGGCTTCCACCGTATATAACAATAATAATAATAATAATAATAATAATAATAATAATAATTTATTTTAGCTGGCAGAGTTAAGGCCGTAAGGCCTTCTCTTCCACTCAACCAGCAATATATAGTCCACACTACAGAACGTCCATATGATAAAACCTCCATAAGGCCAAAATGTCCATATTGTCAAAATGTCCATATGGTGAAAATGTCCATGTACTAAATGTCCATACGACAGAAAGCCCATATGATAAAACGTTCATAAGGTGAAAATGTTCTTAGTGTCAAATTTCAATCATGTCCAAGTTCAAATGAAAATTCTGCTTGAATAGAATACAATAAATTTTATCCCATAAATTGTACAATAAGTTATTAATCATCGGGAATCGGAGTCCCACTTTTAAGATGGTAACGAATACTTTTAAGATAGCTATATGAGAATTTCTCAATTTTCTTTGTACCTGTTGTAGTTTCTCACAACCTGGAGAATTTGTCTTTGATTCGTCAAATACGTTTTATTCACTGGCTCTTTAATTTGTGTATGCCTCCCGTCTTGCTTGCAATATTTGTGTCCAAATTTAATTTCCTTCGCGCTTTAGGCACTGTATAAATCGCCAAATGGATGGATGATGGACAGCCGACGCTCTTGCTCTTGCCTTAACACGGTTCAAGATGCACTTTACTTCTATATCTGCTTCATCGGCACTATGTAAATGCTTATCTGTGCCAACCCGCAAAACCCGAATGTTATCCAGGTTGCTGTTAGTTATCATTGCAGCATTACAAATTTTCTTTCCCTGCATCGCCAATATATTTCTGTCCTATCTCTATTAAAGTCATGATGTTGATACACGTACCCACGAAAAGAAAGAAGTGGCTTACCCTTCTGTGATGGCATTAACTGAAGATTTCGTTCCATCTTCAAAAATTTCAATTCTGGTTAGTTCTGTACTTTAAAATTTTTACATAAATTACTATAACTACCTTGAACATTATAGAGCTATGGACATTATGACTCTGGACATCAGAGTGAAGTGGACATTATAGAACTATGGACATTTTGACTCTGGACGATTTAACATGGACATTTTCAACGTGGACATTATTCCATGGACATTTTAACGTATGGACATTATAATCCTGGACTTTATGTCTGGTAACCGGTAAAGGAGAAAATAAAATGCATTCCAAATGATCTAAAAGTTCTTCAAAGTATTAAAAATGACCAAAAATGCCGAAAAAAGAGACCTATTAGTTAAAAAACGGCAAAAAATGAAATATAAGATATTACTTTTCCTATATTAATACGCATCGTCCTATTGTGAAAAATAAGATGATGACTTTTCATCAACATCCGCTCCCTACCTATGACTTAATTTAAGTCCACTGTTGTATCTAGTTCACAGTTTCAGAAGTTGTTTTCTATGTCTGTACGGTGATGATGTATTTGTCACTTCAAGGCTTCATATAGATGTTTCATTGAAGGTATGATCCTAGATTTAGCTAGTGCATATACTGAAGTTTCGAAAATACATGCGATATAATTTTCAACCCCTTTTTTCTTATGGGGGCACTCAACTATATTTTGGAACTTTTTTCCTATTTGACCAATCTTTTTCAAATTTGGAGAAAAAGTTTAATATACACATGGAAAGTAAGATGCAAAATCTCAGCTCATTAGATCCAATACTTTTCAAAATAAAATATATTTCAATTTTTAATCAATCATTAATTGAAATATCACTTTTAATTATCATTTTTTTATTTTTTGGCTTTGTGCATTTGACTGTGACTTCTCAATGAATAGGGGAAGAATTCTGTGTATTGATTTAGTTCTATCACGTAAATTAGTGTAGAAATTTAATTTTTCATTTCTGTGACACATTTTCTCCAATTTTTAAGTTGAGAGTCCCCTTAAGGCGACTAAAACAGAGACCACAGTAATAATAATTATATCACTGCAGTGCGTCCTTGCTGATGCCGGTTTTCCGAGGAAAATGAGAAAGTGTGTCATTGTGTCGTGTCGCGTACGAGCTTCGCTCCGTTGCCACCTCGCCTCGTGTTTAAAGTGCTGGTTCCATGAGTGCGCGGAGGCTCGATGACAGAGCAGGTGACGCAGCTTCTTTCTCGTAATCCTTTTCTTTACTGTCAGAGAAAACTAAATCTACCAGCGGAAAGACCAGGACATGGGTCAATTCAGTCTCCCGCCTTGTATGACCTTAACCTCCTTAAAACTGGTCGGAATTGAGAAGCCATTTTTTTCATCGCCTTTGAGTTGTTTGGTATAGACTTTAGCATTCAAGGAATCTTTTTAATGTGTACAACACGATGGGAATTGCTGTGTCATACATGTGTAATTTTTATTTTATTTTATTCTCGTCCTGTTGATCAAGTACAATTGATATAGGACATGTAAATAGTGAAGCACAATTTTTTTTAAGTTTTAGTAGGTTATTTTACAACGCTTTATCAACATCTTAGGTTATTTAGCGTCTGAATGAGATGAAGATGATAATGCCGGTGAAATGAGTCCGGGGTCCAGTACCTAAAGTTACCCAGCATTTGCTCATATTGGGTTGAGGGAAAACCCCCGGAAAAAACCTCAACCAGGTAACTTGTCCCGACCGGGAATCGAACCCGGGTCACCTGGTTTCGCGACCAGACGCGCTAGCCGTTACTACACAGATGTGTGCGTGAAGCACAATATTACAACATACAATAAATGTAAATTACTTAAAATGCTATATACAATATAATTACATAATTATTTACTAAGCCATTACAATTAAAACATCTATATTATAGAACCAGTATGAATTTATATTACTATATACAAGGCTCTTTTCCCATTTCTCAAAATATAGTGCGATAGTCAATCATATAAACAACGAAATGAATATAATGCATAAATCTAATTAAGCAAGACAAAAGTAATTATTTCTCAAAACATAGTGCTATAGTCAGTCATTTAACAAGGAAATGGCGCTGGGCTTCTATGCCCAAGGTTGTGGGTTCGATCCCGGGCCAGGTAGATGGCATTTAAATGTGCGTAAATGCGACAGGCTCATGTCAGTAGATTTACTGGCATGTAAAAGAACTCCTACGGGACACACTTCCGGCACATCCGGCGACGCTGATATAACCTCTGCAGTTGCGAGCGTCGTTAAATAAAACATAACATTTGACAAGGAAATGAATATGATACATAAACCTAATTAAGCAAGACAAAAGTAGGTAGGTAGTTATTTCTCAAAACATAGTGCGATAGTCAATCATATAAACAAGGAAATGAAGAATATAATACATAAATCTAATTAAGCAAGACAGGTTTTGCAAAAAATCTTCTATTGAGTATTAACATTTATTGATTAGGTATTCTTTTAATTTGCGTTTTAATGCATTTTGGTATTTTATACGCTTTGTATTTTCTGGTAGCTTGTTGAAATATTGACATCCTGCTATTGTAGAAAGTTATAGATTGTGCATTGCTACATGATAATTTTCTTTGTTCTAGTGTTCTATGCGTGAATTTGATTGTTTGACACTGGTATATTATTTTTCTTGCTTTCTATATACATTATTATTTCAAACATATACAGGGTTTACAGAGTGAGATTCTTTAGACACTTAAAGGCTGCTGTATCAGTTTGTCTCAGTCCACTATATACCGGTATCTTAACGCTCTCTTCTGCAACGTGAAAGCTCTTTTACTGTAAGTGGTTACATAGTTTCCCCAAACCGTAATTCCATAGGACATGTGGGGATGTGTTACACCATAGTGTATTGTTCTAAGTAAATTTGTATCTTTTAGATCTCGCATTATTTTCGTTAAATAGAGACCAGATATCTTTTTGCAAATGCTGTCTATATTCTTCTCCCGTGTAAGGTGACTATCAATTTCTACTCCCAAAAAGTTTGTGCTGCTCACCTCTTTTATTGTTTCTGTGTCTATGTTTATTCTAATACGAATGCTTGTTTTGGAATGAGCTGTGTGGAATACAATGTAATTTGTTTTTGTTTATTAATGAAAAGACATTTTTAATCTTGTTTTTTTTTTATACATATTCCAGTGTGATATAGGTTCTAGATCTTGCATACATAGTAATTTTTTCTTGTTAAATACATGGCACGTCATTGAAATATAAAATAAATAGCAGAGGTCCAAGTACCGAACTTTGGGGAACGCCATATTTTACCGGTAAGTTAGAAGAAATAGTTCTGCCTTATATGTGCATCCTGCTTATGTATCCCGTTGTGTTCTGCCAGTTACATAGCTTTTTATTAGGTTGTGTTTTATTCCACGGATTCCATATTGGTGTAGTTATGTAATTGGTAGCTATGATCCACACAATCGAGGGATTGTGAGATCAAGAAATATACAGTTTTTTGCGTGTCTTTCGAAGCAGTCGATTATAATAATAATTTAATTTATTTATTTAATACTTTACACTTGAGCTACATTAGGCATTGCCGCCCGAAAGAGCAGAAGCTCGTGCTCGGGCGCAGTTCAGATCAGTTATATAAAATATATCACAAAATTAAGAGACTTCATTGAGCACAATAACATTAATAAATGGTAAAATACATATAGCATGTAATAATAGGGTCTATATACAAATAGAAAATACAAAAGTAATGAATATTAGAGTATCAATTTTAACTCAATTAGCTTAAACAATTAAATAATTAATCTGATTTATTTCTTAAATCTATGTGTGTTAAGTGTACTTAGCTCAGTGTAAGCCAGTAGTGTCAGAGTTGTAAGCTCCGAAACCGGTTGTGGTGCTAGAGACGTCCAGTCGGAGCGTGGACTTGCTTATGTCTGTGGAAGCACCGGAGCTCGCAACGAGTTATAGTGGAGCGCTCCGCTCCGTTTAGGCTGTGTCTGACAACGCTGGTGTAAGCTCTACTTAATGCATTATATATTTTGGGTCCAAAATTTCTGCTGTGTTTTAAGCCAGCAGTTGTGTGGCATTTGGGAGTATTTAGAAGGAAATTGCAGTTTTGTCTCGTATGGTATTCGTCGGATCAAATTTAAATTTATTGTGGTTTTTATGGAAGTAAATCAGCAATGTTTTTTATAAATTTGTTCTGGATTTGATACACCAAATTCCTGAAGAATTCATTTTTTTGCATAATCAAAAGCTTTATATAGACAAATTTTGATAATTCTTTTTTGGAGCAAATTTAAAGGATGGAGAGTCGATTTTGCCATTCCTCCCCAACCTAAAATACCATACTGAATTATTGATTGAAACAGAGCTAAGTACACAGTACGCAGAACATAAACAGGTAAATAAGAGCGTAGAATGGAAAATTTGTGGATTGTTTTACGCAATCTGTTACACAGGAAGGAGATATGCTTGTTCCATTTTAAATGTTGGTCAATAATAATGCCTAAATATTTAACTTGTGAGGATATACTCAAAGCGTTATATATTCTGTGATTTCAGCTATTGCATCAACTGTCGATTTTTTCTATTAATAGCTACATCATTTGCCAACCGTATTCACAAGTAAGTCCTGCTATAGGCCTGTAGCAGGCTGTGAGAGGGAGTTTTTATTTGTGTATTGAATGAGATGTACAATGCCATATTGCCAAAAGGTCTTTGTACTATCCCCATAATATGAAGCGTATTGTTATTATAAGTTTATTGTTGTGGTGTTTATCTTAAAAGCTAGTCATTTTCTGGGAGAGAAACAGTTCATTTTTAATAATAAGATTTCGTTTTGGAATAACTCTTCTCGGATTCTCAGCCAGGTGACTTGGATTCTTGCTTCCAAGCTTTCGATGACTAGCTCTGCCATCTTCATCAGGAATACCTGAGAACCCGAGAAGTGTTATTTCATATCCAAGTTGAGAAAGCCTCAACTTCTACACTGATTTCGTTTTATTTGGCCCAACTAGTCAAGATTGTTCAGTTAAAACTTAAAATGAATATTTACTGATGAGGCTATCGCACGGGTATTTTACTCGTGTTATTTCCTCTAGTGTTTTCACGATGTTGAAATATAGACCGCTGAAATGACCTGTAAACACTTCTGTTAAGGTCTTTGTACTCCTTCGGGTTCTTATCTTCTGCTTTTCTTATAACTTGTTTTGTTTACTCATTGATATAGAGAGGATGTTAGTCAATACTTAATTTATATGGCGTTATTATGATACTCGTTCAGGTAACAACAAATTGAAAATATAGACGCATAACTTAAAATACAGTAGGATCTTGTCACTCTTTTCTGTGTGTCAAACAGGATTTAAAAGAAAAAAAATGACATAACACTACAGACAGTAATACACAGTGGGCCAAAAAAATACTGCACGAAATTTAAATGCTTTTATTCCAATAACTAATAATTTCACTTGAAAGTTTATTTCACAGGGAAATTTCACAGTCCTTGTAGACCGGGAAAGTACTGTAATATTAAATTTTTTGCCATTTATTAAATATTATTTTTTATTTTTTGTAACGCAGTGGAAAATCGATCGTTATGCCGAACTAAGCATTATGGTCTTACGAGTTCAGCAGGCCAAGCCGTTTGTTGTGCTATCATCATTTGTTTTCTTCCGTTTTGAGCTCTCATTTTGTGAATAATGGGTCGCTTAAAGAACGAAGACAAGATTTTAATTAAACTTTTGCACCAATATGATAATGTACCTGCCCGTCAAATTGTAAGGAACTACGCTCAGCGAGAATGGCCTGTTTCAAGTATACATCGACTGATAGCAAGATACGGACATGATATCCCTCCTGTGAGATTATTGCGTGAAAGATCGCATTTCTCAGATTCTCTTATGTTTTCCGCTGGAGTTTCAAACGAGATCTTAATCCTATGGACTATTTTGTGTGGAGTCAACTACAAAAAGCAGTTTACTACAAAACAAGAATTCGTAATATTGAGCATTTAAGACAAAGCCTTCATGAATGGTGGGACCGGCTTGATCAAAGATATCCATCCAGTGTTATTGGACAATGGAAAAGGCGCCTACAAATGGTTGTGCGGGTAAATGGTGGTCACGTAGAACATCATTTTTAATTTTGCTTATTTGAAATGTCATTAATTATTAATTTTACCAACATTCAGTTTCTGCATTTTGAAATAATAAATTGTCTTCAAAAACCACATTTTTCGCATCATTGTGTATTGACCTCCATAAGATTTTAATTGAGCCTCAAAAAAGATAATAAATAGTCTTGATCAACTTTAAAGTCTACTCTTTCCAACAATGTATTCATTATAAATTAATGTATTTCCGAAAATAGAGTATTTCTAATTTTGTGCCGTTTTTTTTTGGCCCACTGTATGCTTCTCTTGCACCCCTTGAAGAGGAAAAACAGCCGCAGGTTTTATGCATGAATACATCGCTGATAGAATTGCTGTTAAGGTAAACGTCAGCAGTGATAATCAACACCTATTTTTTTCATATATCCTGAAAACCCGGTATATCTTCACTGTGCTGAGACTCCTGGGAGTAGCCGTCTTGTATGCATTGAGAGTAATCATATCGGTTGCTAAAGTAACCATAGTGCTTATCGTTCGTTACTCATTGTTTGTGCGTCTGCTCCCATTTTGCGCTACATATGCCTCGACATTGTCATTTTTCTCTCTTCACTTAACTTCACTCACGAATTTTTCCAATTTAACTTATCGACTTCTGATTGTTGATCGATTGAGGTTATAGTCTGGTTCGTTACGAGGCGTTTGACACCACTTCGAACGTTGTATCTCTTCGGGTTCTCGAGTTATACTGGTTCGGCTGTCGCACGACCAGCCATATCGGCTCTTAATCCCCCCCCCCCTCTCTAGCGTATCGGTAGATGATGTCACCCGCTCAAATTCAATATCACATTGGCTGCATTTATCCTCCATATGTCTATCGCTGTTTACTTCGTTGGAATATGTCGTGTAGTTTAGAAATTATAGGCGCGACAAAACTGGCCTGAAAATCTGTCTAGACTTTCTGGGATGGCACCCAAGTATGGACCAAACTTATAGACGTATTCACTTCAAAAAAGAAAAAGACTTTGTGAACTGAAGAAGAATCGTTGTTATTCAAATTTGTAGATGAACTCCAAAGTTATGTGTATTATTTATCACATCTTCATTTCTTGTTTCTGATTATATACGTAGTTTGTAAAATAATATCAATCTTTTCTCTAGCTGCAGTCTTATTCCTATTTATCGTAAAGAAACCTACATTTGAAGATCGCAGCCACAGACTTTGGATTTCATTAAGTAATATGTTGTAGTATCAGAGACCGGAACTTTGGCAGAATGCCTTTTTAAATGTGTTAAATCCATCTTAATTTTGAAAGCAAATCTGCACTTTCCAAGGCTACTGGGAAGAAGATTTCTTTGCTTCCAACAGTAATTATTGTAACATCGAGTCGAAAATCTCAATTTGCATTCGACTTACGTAAAGCTTTTCTTGCTGCCGAAATCCCTTTGTGGAAAGTGCAAGATGTGAGTCTAGTGCAAGGTTTTTGTAATTGCCCTTTATTGCGTATTTTGGCTATTATAATGCCTTTTTGCCTGCCTATTTTAGCTATTTGTGATGCCATTTTCCTGCCTATTTTAATGATTCATAATGCCTAAACTTCCGGTCTCTGAGTGTAATTATTGGTCTGTTGTAATAAATATTATGAACAGATCTGAGAATAGTTCATTGTATTTTCAGACGGCGAATTTCAAAACCTGCAGTGAATTAATTTCATTAGGCTTTTGCAACCCAAAATTAGGTCAGTCTGAAGGACAAAATAAAAAGAGACTTTCTCCTCCGAAAAGTAATCAAACCTGGACAATTTTCCGATGAAAGAGTAATGGAACGGAGAAAAATTCTCTCCGGCGCCGGGATTTGAACCCGGGTTTTCAGCTCTACGTGCTGACGCTTTATCCCGGCGCCGGAGAGAATTTTTCTCCGTTCCATTATTCTTTCATTGTATAATGACGCAGAATATCTGCATGGAAATATCATATGTACTTCGGTACATTAAAATAATATATATATATATATATATGATATGCGTAAATCACATCGTGATTTAAGACGGCGCTTATTCCGTCGGATCCCGGCCAACTAGTCACTCATTACGAGTGCACCTCAGCACATGTGTGGACTTCGGTCCTAGGTTCATAGCTATCTATGACGTAGTGCAGAGGGCGGCCACTACAGGGAACCCAAGAGTTGGTACTTAAAACTGAGACGATTCTTCCGACGCCGGGGTGGAATCCGATGTGGCTTAGTGGATAAAGCGTCAGCACGTAGAGCTGAAAACCCGGGTTCAAATCCCGGCGCCGGAGAGAATTTTTCTCCGTTCCATTACTCTTTCATCGTATAATGACGCAGAATATCTGCATGGAAATATCATATGTACTTCGGTACATTAAAATAATTTATACTACACAATTTTGTAGAGATCTTAAATGCAGAGTTACAGTAGCTTTTGTTAATATTGCTTGCTTTTCCGTTGATGTTCGGATATCATTACATTTTATCCATTTAGTTATTCGAAGAATGATGTTTCTTAAAATTTAAAATCATTCGTACGTGATTATTCAAGTTTCGTTAAAAATTTCAGTGAACGAAAACAGCGGACCATATAATTTAATTGTAATGTCAAAATACACTTATTATGTTCTCTTTTCTTTTTAGCCTTTTATGCAAAAACAAGTAAAATAAAACATAACAAAGTTACACAATAGACTACCACATCACTTAATAATTTTTTCATCATAACTAAAACTGACAGTATCACAGTGTGCACGCCGTGAAGAATTTAGACATTAGAGACTCGTACTGCATTTATTTGAAATCCATAATGTAAAAGGGATTAGATAGTTTTTTTTTTTTACTTTGTTGGGAATTTCACTTGCGTTTTTAATACCGGTGATACAGCTTAAATTATGATTACATTTGTCAAAGAATTGCCAAAGTAACACTATTTTTTTTATCTTATAATACAAAGTTGGCTCTGTTTCAGGCACCCTGTTTTAAAATGTTTTAACATAATGAACAATATTGTTCAGTGAAATGAAATAAACTTACGTCTTTTCATTCTCTATTTTATAGCGCAAAGTCATAGAAAAACTTTGCGTTTGAAGTTAACACTGTCAAAACTATTACATGCGACTTCATTGTACGAATTTTATATAAATATGAGTGGTAAATGAACACGAGTTCGGATGATATCAGAATTTATATTTTTTTTACTAAGTAGAAGTGCAATATTATACAGGATGTTTCCTAGGTGGTGTTACAAACTTTCAGGGATGATGACGAAGGGCACATGTATCAATTTGAGATAAGGGTCCCTGGTCCGGAAATGAGCAAGTAGAAAGTTACAAGCAAAAATAGCTGTGTGGAAATGAAATAATTTTTTTCCTCTGTACACCTTATTTATGTGTATTTATCTGTACATATTACACATACTGTATTCATCTGACGTTGTATACGTTGTCTACTTACAGTATTCCATTCAGTGCGCTGTCTGAGGGATAGGGACAGGAAACTACACTAAAGCAATGCAGATAGCGTAATGGGTAACGGACATGGTCGGTCCTGATATGCACGTTTGTAGACAGCAGTGTATGTGTACAAGTTGCAGTGTCCAGTCGATCAGTCCTAGTGTAATGGAGGAGTACACGAGATCGGAATAAGCAGACCTGATTTTCGAATACGGATGAGGCAATGGGAACAGTAGACAAGCTCACAGATTGTATCGGGACAAGTACCCACGTAGGAGACATCCTGTCCATGCCATCTTTCCACGACTGTGCAAAGGTTAAAGGAAGGAGGGCACGTGGTGCCAAATTACAATTCCATTTCCACACAATTATTTTTGCTTATAACTTTCGATTCAGTCATTTCCGGACCATGGTTCCTTATCTAAAATTGATACATGTGCCCTTCGCCATCATCCCTGAAAGTTTGTGACACCACCTCGGAAACACCCTGTATAGTTTTCACATTTGTTGTAATATGAGAGGAAATCGGAACACCGTGAGTGCTGCAACAAAAAAATCTCAAGATCTGCTAGGTTTCTCGACACTACTTTTTTATGATACAAATTTGTGAAATAACTTGAACAAGGACGGTACGAAATTAAATTACCAATTACTGACCTAGTTGTCTCATAATTGGTGCCTTTTGGTACCACTTGTGAGGTTCATACCTGTCTTCGGGCAATTGACTGAACAACAACGACAACTGTAATACAGAAATAGTGTTCTTGTTAAAATTCAATTTTAGATCTTACAAGGCGGTTGGCCCATATTTAAGATATTAGGCCTACTTATGGGAATGAATGAAAATACGTAGGCTATAAATAACTATGTATACACATACCACTTTCGCTTAAGTATACTAGGCTTAACGGAAACATGGTTAAAGAATAATGAAAAGTTAGAATTACAAGACGTTATAAACTATTCAAAAACAGGGAAAGGGGGAAGAAATCCAGGGGGAATTGCCGTTATAATTAGGAAGGAATTAGAAAGCAGGATAATTGAAGTTAATTCTAAACTAGACGAAATGATATGGATTGGAGTATTAGATTGTAAAACGAAAGTGAAATTCATAATTGGCAGCACATATGTGCACCCAAGAACTCTAAATATGTCAACAAAACATTTTTGGAATAGCCTATGCTAAAATCAGACGTGATTCATGTCGACAAGTGTGTAGGCAATTTGTAGAGAAATTCTCCAATATTCGACCTTCAAATAGAGGTAGAGTTCGAAACCTTGTCAGTAGATTAAGAGACACGGGATCGCTTAACTCTAAAATTCGTAGGCCAAAACGAAAGGTTCTAACAGAAGCAAAATTTGATGATATTGGTGCATAACTTGAACGTTTTCCTAATAAATCTTTACGTCGTGTTGCACAAGAAGTAGGCGTATCAAAATCTTCAGCCTATACGGCTATTAAACTTTTAAAATTGAAACCTTACAGAGTTACTGTAGTCCAAGAATTACGGCCGCTTGGCAACGAAAGTCGAATAAATTTCTGCAATTGAGTTTTACAAAACATTGTTGACGGTATTGTTGATCCACATTTAATCATTTTCTCTGGTGGGGTATGGTTTCATTTACGTGGTTATATATGTTCACAGAACAATAAATTCTGGTGCACAGAAAATCCGCCATTAATTCGCAAAGTTCCCCTGCATGATGAAAAAATTGGTGAGTCGTGTGCCATAACAGCAAATCCAGTAATAAAATCGATTTTTTTTTTTAAGATACTGTAAATTCAGAGAGATATCGTACGCAAATACTAGCACAGGTTTTTAAACGATTATCTGATAATGAGATACAACATGCATATTTTCAACAAGATTCTGCCACAGCCCATACTGCAGCTACTTCTTTGGAGGCTATAAGGAAGGTTTTTGGTAAAAGTTATTTCTACAGGATTATGGCCCGCACGTTCCCCAAATCTTGCCGCATGCGATTATTATTATTATTTGTGGGGATCCCTAAAAAATAGAGTCTATAGAAATAACACACCAATGAACTGAAAGACAATATAAGAACAGAAAAAGAAGTGATTTTGCGTGTGAATTCAAATTTCATCCAAATATGTTAGGAATGTCTGAATCCAACCACTGTAACACACTTTAGTGAAGTAAAATGATGATTGAGTGCAATACGCCAGGGATTACGAGCTCCCGCCCGCGTTCTTCGGATCAAGCGTGACGCGAGGCACTGTAGAATATATGACGACCAAAACGCTTCTGGCTTAAATGCGAAAAAATCGTGCTGAACAGAGTTTTTGCTCTTTTCTCGATAAATGTGTTCCAGTCCTATATTAAACAACACGAAAGCATGATCAAGCATGTTTGAGAAAAATCATTTTTGACATATGCAGGTTTGCACCCGGCCTTAGGGAGCTGAGAGTCTATGTTTTCACTTGATTGTTGTATTAAATAAACAAATTGGTGGGGTTGCAATGACATTGCTAAATTTGAATTAACTACTAATATGCGAAAGACCACCAAGAGTTATTAATAATTTGTATAACTATTATGTAATTACCAATAATTCAATGATGAGATATTGTACGAGAAGGTACACCAAAGGAAATACGACGACAAAGAGTTCACAGTAGGCCTGGGCACTAATACCACAATCGAGTCACTGCATACTACCCCTTAATTCCCCACTCCACCTTCTCCGGCTCAGACAGTAATGTTTCGGTCGGATACGAATAGACAGGAAGCTAAGCATTGCTCAGTGACGGATTGTATAAGGCAGACATTTTTTTTACGAACTTCCGGCTCTTCCTAGTCGCCTAGGGCCGTATTCATAGACATTTTTAGCGCGGGCTTTCGGTGGATTATCAGCGTTTTTCGTATTCATAAACCAGTGTTAGCGATAGGATATGATTTGAATTCTGTACTAGTAACCAGTGGATAGCCGGGGCTAGCTTAGTACGCTCGTAGAGCGTGCTGCGAAATGTCTATGAATAGCACCCCTAAACTCTACCACTGATGTTTGCGTTTGTTCCTAAGGCGGTAAGGACATGGGCAGGGGTTTCTTTGCTCCCTTTCACTTCTTTATGCCCAGGGCTGTTCTACGGTTATTGCGCGTGGCCGCGGCGCTTGGTTATATGACGTAAGTGAAGTATCCGTCACTGTTAGGAGGAAAGAATGTTGAATACGACTCCGGTGAAAATAAACAAATTAAAGTATTGAGCTTCTAATATGTAAAGTTTTATATTCAAAACTAATAAACGGTAACTTTTCACACTTGAGGTTCTGCACTTGAAGTAGTTCTGTGTTTAATATTTTAAAACACTATTCCGACCATCCTTTGTTAGGCCTGTCAGATTTTTTTCTATGGGACTGATTTATTGTAGCACTTTTTGTGAAATTCTACCTTGAGTCATTATTTGAATATACTGCTTTTGCTGTGTTTGGTATTTCCAGCAATGCACTTTTGATGTTCTGGATGTGCAGATTGAAGGTATAAAATAAAACTAGTGGTGGAATCAGAATAGAGAATAGATATACTCGGGGATAGGACAACCTGCCTCGCAGATGTTTTATCCACCATCAATTAGAATCCTGGTCATTTTTATCAAAATACTCCCCGACTGACATACGGCTAGAATATTTTCTATAGTTTCCAGGTAGCATTGATAAAAGTTCTTCTGTGGGCTTCGATATAACAATTGCAATGTGCAGGCTACTGTCTGCTAGTGGACGTAACATAGAATGCTCAGCCGCATATGGAACATCTCTACTGTGTGTTTATTTTTCAATATCTCGCCCAACTGTTAATACAATCCATTCAACCTGAAGACAATTGCTGTAACACGCCACGTTTGTATTTCCTGTATGGAAGATAGGCTGCATATTGTGGTCACTGAACTTTCAACAGCAACTTAACACTTACTGTAATCTTCGTTGGCCTCCTCTTAATTCACATGCTAATGTGTGTTGTGTGATTCAAAACACCGACCACACGTCACTTAAAAAATAGGTTTTACACAGCCCATGTGCACTTTCTCAGATTATTATTTCGACATCTCTGTTTTATCTGTTGTTATGCAAGTAGTGTTTGCTAGTAGTGCTGTTTTTCATACTTCTACTGCCACTACTTTAATAGACTATCATATGTATCAGAGAAATAGCAGTTGTTACATACATCTTAAGTCTGATTAGTAAAACACGGATTTTTAGATCCTTAAAATGTGTTTTTAGATGCCTAAAGTGAGTTATTTCGTACATAATTTAGGCTTTATTCAAACATAAAATAGCTCTAAAAGTATAGGATAGGAAACACTATAGATATTAAAAAAAATAGTACAATGTTAACAAATTAGGAATTTTACTGAGAAAGGCAAAGACATCAATATTAGAACTATAGTTGTAAACTATAAGAAATAGTACTTGAGTGTCCTAACTGTGTTTGTATAAAATATTAAACTTTCTGAAACGTATCAATACTGCCACTTGAAATATGTATGCAAATAGCCTAAATGCATTTAAAACTGCACAAAAATTATTATATTATTATTACGATGTAGCGAGTACAAATGATATTTCCATGCAGAAATTTTGCGTCATCATATGATGAAAGATGGGTGGAACGGAGAAAAATTCTCTCCGGCACCGGGATTTGAACCCGGGTTTTCAGCTCTACGTTCTAACGCTCTGACTACTAAGTCACACCGGATGCCTATTCCGATGCCACATTGAATCCTTTCAGTTTAAGTTCCACCTCTTAGGTTCCCTCTTATTCCGTCGGACCCCGGCCACTTAGTCACTCGTAATGAGTGCACCTCTGCACATAATGTGTTGGACATTGTGCCACTGTCACACATTTGTGACGTAGTGCGTAAGGTAACCTAAGAGGTGGAACTTAAACTGAGAGGATTCAATCCGGCATCGGAATGGGGATCCGGTGTGGCTTAATGGATAGAGCAGCCTTGGCGAAAATGCGACTCACGAGCACATTGTGGCTCGCAGTGCATTTCCCTTGCTTCCTACCTACAACCCCCACCCTCTCACTCACTGGAGTCAAACTCCGTTCCATTTGTATTTGTCTCTGACCTGCGAGTGGCGTATCGTCGCAATATCTTTCTCGAAACCATGTACCTCTATAAAAACGAAAGTTTCAAGTAAGATGGGAGGATGCATTTTTTTGCTGACAATATGATGAGAATATTAAATGTATGATTTGTTCACAAGTATTACTAGGAGAACGGTTGTAGCCTATAACATAAAACGGCATTATAAGTTACTACATGTTACTGAAGAAACATTAAAAGGTTAAGTGTTATTATTATTATTATTATTATTATTATTATTATTATTATTATTATCATCATCATCATCATCATCATCATCATCATCATCTCTGTACGTCGATCCTTTTTCAGCAGATGTACGAATAATGCGGTTAGATCTTCAATTTAAACTCACAGATTTACAATGTGATGTTAAATGAAAGCTAGATGTAAAGACTTGACAAATGTTGAAGTTTTCAAATCTTTGGAAAAAAACCAATATTTGAAGCTTCGTTATTTCGCTTGCTCTGTTGAAGCCATGTTCGCTGTAACTTACGTTTTTGAAAAATTATTTTCAACAATGAAAATGGTAAAAATCAAATTTAGATCATGACTGACAGACAAATACCTTCGTGATCAACTACGACTGGCAGTAAGTGACATAATTCCTGATTTTGAAACTTTGTCGCATAGACATTCTGAAGACAGTTAATTTTAAGTTGTGATAATGTGTCCTACTATGTGTTTTCTTGTTCATTTCTTTCTTCGTTACGCGTCCTAAACATTAGTTTATAGCCTTGTACTGTATATAATTTTATTTAAGTGCTTGACGTAAGAAAAATGAAAAACCGTTAATAAGTCAGACAGTTGCTTCACTTCCCTTTCGGGTGTCCGTCTCCCTCCATAGGTGCTATGCACGTTGCAGCTTACACAGTGGCTCGGCGCACGATAGCATTTTCGCCACGGCTGGGATAGAGCGTCAGCATGTAGAGCTAAAAACCCATATTCAAATCTCTGTGCCGGGGAGAATTCTTCTCCGTTCCACCCATCCTTCATCCACAAAAATTATTTCAACTGTTCAAACCATAGTTGCCTTCGCATTAAATTACTAGAACATTCAAAATGTTCTAGAGAAAAGTTTGGCATTTTTTCGGCAAGAGTCAGGTTATGAGCAGAAAAAAGAACGTTGTACAACAACGGACCTGGCGGGGACATACTTAAATTTCGGCACATGTTCAACTGGAATGTTGCAATCAACTACACCGGATTTCCCCACAAGAATATCTGCTGCCGCACACAGTTCATTCAGGCCCCTGTTCTTTTGTAAAACGTTTTCCATTTTCCCACGCACTTTTTCTCGCGCATCTCCTGGTCTTTACTTGGTTTTTTGTTTGGACTCCTCCAGTAAAGTCGTGTTTTCATAGATAGGTTTCCCTGAGTCTTCCAATTCTGGAGTAATTGCCTCAAGAAACACGTAGTGGGATCTAATGTAAGCCAAATCATGGGGGATGGAGGGATTTTTGACTACGGTAACTCTTTTGCCGAAGTGACATAAGCAGCATCCTCGGGTAGATTTTTTAATGGCGTTCTGGATCTTTAAGAATTGTTCACTGTAGTACTCTACTGCTTTAACCATGTATTCCATCCTTGAAGTGTGAACTATTTTTGCCAAGAAAAAAAAAAAACATACTTGTAAATCATAATCAGCGCTACAATCAACATGTTCCGATCTATGATCTAATTCAACGGGTTCCACCATCTCTTTGATTGACTTCTCCTGTTTTATCTAGTGTGATGTCATTTTTAATCTCTTTAGGAATAGACATTCTTCGCTGAAGTTCAGATAGGTATGACGATGTTTCTGTTACTGTCCCACTTAAGTTGAATACAGGGTGTTAAAAAAAGTATCCAATATTTTAGGAGGTGCTAGTATGCATCAAAACAAGAAAATAATATCTAATAAACATGGGTCCTACAACACATACTTTCTGAGATCTGAACACTTGTTCATAGGAGGTGCGCAATGTGACGTCCATTCATGGCAATGCATTCCTCTGCCCTTCGGCATAAGGAATCACGCACTCTTTGAAATTTGTTTTGATACGTTAATAAGAAAGTCCTGATAACGATCCCCAGTTAATCTCTGTGATAGCACGTATGGCCCTATTAATCTATCACCAAGAACACCTTCCCATAAGTTGATTGAGAATCAGTGCTGATGCCTTGTTTCTTCAACTGTATGGGATTTTTCATCAGCCTACACATGCTGATTACGAAAATTCACAACACACTCTCTGCTAACCCCGCTCATATCTGCAACCATACTTTTGTTTTCAGTATTCCTTGCGATGTATCAGTATTCCATGCCAGGGGTGTTAACTACGGTATGATCATCTGGTATTCTGCTGTATTGTAGGGCAGAAAAATGCATGGCCATGAATGGACGTCACATTGAGCATCTCCTATGAACAAGTGTTCAGAACTCTAAAAGTATGTGTCATAGGACCCATGTTTATTAGACATTATTTTCTTGTTTTGATGCATACTATCACGCCCTAAAATATTGGTTACTTTTTTTGAACACCGTGTATATTGTACTCTATTATAACTTATGCATTTTGTATCCTTCTACTGGCCTTAATAATCCCATTCGGATGATTAATTTTATTGTAAGTTTTGATTTATTAAATTCCAATATTTATCTCCGTATAAAAGAGAAGATACACTCTACAAACACTTTGTAAAATATTAAAAGTGCCTTTAATCGATTATTTATTATTAAATAGTTTCTTACTCAGTCACCCAACTAGGTTAGTAAGAAAGCATTATAATTATTATCAGGAAACTGGATTACGCGGTATTCTTCAAATTACTATAGGCCTGCAATACATTTTAGGAAGGGCCATGATAGAAAGTTTGGAACATCACGGACTGAAGTCGTCTGTTTTAGACAAAGACGTATTTGTGGAACGGACAATTCAAGTAACTTCATTACGATAGCATGGAATTTAGTAGGCCTATAGGCCTAAATAATTCTTTCTCATGACTATAGTCGACTAGATTTCCCGAGGAATGGTTAACGAGAGTATATATATATATATATATATATATATATATATATATATATATATATATATATATATATATGAGCTATTCCATCTCAGATCGACCGAAATATAGAGAAAATTTACCTTAAAATTTCTAAATACAACGAAAATTTTTTTCTACGTAGAGAACTGTGATACATTGCTTTGTGCAAAGTTTGAGGCATCAGAACTTCATAGTGTTTAAATTTAAAATATTTAAATTTGTCGTATTTTCATAAAATTAACAACTTTAAACTGTTGTAACTCCGAAACCCTTTCACCCAATGATCAAAATCGTGGTTTATTTTGATGCTGAGAAATTAAAGTTTATATTGACATATAAACAGATTTTCTTACTTTTTATGGAAATGGTGAAATTTAGATTTTTACTCATTAAGACGCCTTTGCCTAGGAAAAAATATTTTAAAAATATATAGTTAGATTCCGCTTTCAAAGTACAAATAAACACATATTTTTTACTGATGGCACGTTCATAAGAAAGTATTGAAAATATCAAATAAAGAAAATAAATAGTACGCGCGTCAACTAACCAGCTGACTGTGAGACGGGAGCTAGCCAAGACAAGCAAGGCCAGGAGACATAAACACGTGATGTGTCGTCTAGCAGCGCATGGCTGTGCTAGCTTTATCACAGGTTTTCATAAACACAGGAGTAAAATGACGCCCAACGCTCGCTTATCTTCAGCTCTCGGCCAGTGCGTGCGGTACTGCGCCGTTCAAGTCCAGACGTGTGAAAATAATCTATTTAATACCCTCGGAACTTATTGCCATACCACTAAGCAAACAATGCCGAATCCCTCTTAATAATGCAAGGTTTTTTCTCAATATTTTTTTACATTTTGACAAATGGTCAAAAAGCCTAAAAGTAAGTGAAATCAGATTATCTGTCTCTCTGTGTACAATAAAAATAAGGATTACTTCTTAACATAAGCTACCAAATGTCAGCTTCAAAATGAGCTCCCGTTCAATGTTCTGCAGTAAATGGTTCCAGAGTTCAGAGCGCTGAAAGAGGCTTGTTTTTATAAAATACGTTAAATTTGTCGCTCAACAATACGAAAACCGTTTGACTTTCGATAGTATATTTTTGAAAATGCACTGTCCTCAGCACCTTGTATAACTAGGGAAAAAATTAGAGTATAAAAAATGCGAGGTTTTTTACTGATCGATTTCATATGGAATAACCCACATATATATATATATATATATATATATAATTCTATGATATTTATGTGAGTACTGTAATTTAATTTCTTGCGTTTTCTGTCCACAGGAGTTACGATGAGAGAGAAGAAAGGCGGTGCTCTTAGTCGCGTCCAAAAATTGAAGAAACGTCTAAGCCACAGTTTCGGCCGACTATGTAAGTCTTATGCATTTCAGCTGGTTTCTGGATTACTGATGCGGTGGTTCTGACAATCACCATTACAACACAAATATTAATAATTATTCATGTTTTTAACTGTTTCATTTATTAAAAGAAAGTATTCTGTTTGTCTATATATACACATACAGTTTTATGTATACATCGCACTCCCAGTAAAATAGTGTCGCAATTCGAAAATTGTGATTTGTAAGGATACGCTATTTCCTAGTAAAATACTTCTATAACCATATTTTAATAAATAGGTAACAAAACCTGAGATAATTTACTATTTTATTATTAGAATTTCATACCTCCAACTAATAAAATAGCGTTGAAAATAGTTTACGAAAGTAATATGCGATTTTCGACATATGACAGTAGATTAATAATTGATTTTTTTTTTTTTTTAACTTTTCATTTATTCAAAGGTGATGTTATATATGTAGGCTGTATATGTAGGCTTATGTAGGCCTACAGGGTGAACCGTAAATAATTTATTAATTTCAGGGGGTTATTCTTTGAGGTATTTCAAACAAGAAATTTAATGCAGTTTTGTTCGTTTTTTGTTTCCTTTTCGACATAATAATTATTTTATGTGAAATATTTCATTGCATGTTTTGGGAAAGCCATTGATTTAATTTCCAATATGTTCAGTCAATTTAAGAGAGCAGAGCATTGTGATAATAAGTGATTGAAATAATTTTAGCTAAGGAGATGCACTATCACCTTTACTTTTTAACTTTGCTCTAGAGTATGCCATTAGGAAAGTCCAGCATAACAGAGAGGGTTTGGAATTGAACGGGTTACATCAGCTGCTTGTCTATGCGGATGACGTGAATATGTTAGGAGAAAATCCACAAACGATTAGGGAAAACATGGAATTTTACTTGAAGCAAGTAAAGAGATAGGTTTGGAAGTAAATCTCGAAAAGACAAAGTATATGATTATGTCTCGTGACGAGAATATTGTACGAAATGGAAATATAAAAATTGGAAATTTATCTTTTGAAGAGGTGGAAAAAATTCAAATACCTGGGAGCAACAGTAACAAATATAAATGATACTCGGGAGGAAATTAAACACAGAATAAATATAGGAAATGTCTGTTATTAATCGATTGAGAAGCTTTTATAATCCAGTCTGCTGTCCAAAAATCTGAAAGCTAGAATTTATAAAACAGTTATATTACCGGTTGTTCTTTATAGTTGTGAAACTTGTACTCTCACTTTGAGAGAGGAATATAGGTTAAGGGTGTTTGAGAAAAGGTGCTTAGGGAAATATTTGGGGCTAAGAGGGATGAAGTTACAGGAGAATGGAGAAAGTTATACAACACAGAACTGCACGCATAGCATTATTCACCTGACATAATTAGGAACATTAAATCCAGACGTTTGAGATGGGCAGGGCATGTAGCACGTATGGACGAATCTAGAAATGCATATAGAGTGTTAGTTGGGAGACCGGAGGGAAAAAGACTTTGGGGGGGCCGAGACGTAAATGGGAAGATAATATTAAAATGGATTTGAGGGAGGTGGGATATGATGCTAGAGACTGGATTAATCTTGCTCGGGATAGGGACCAATGGCGGGCTTATGTGAGGGCGGCAATGAACCTCCGGGTTCCTTAAAGCCAGTAAGTAAGTAATAAGTGATTGAAATAGTTTTAGTTTTGTCCTTTAAATGTGCAGAAATTTGATCTAAACAAATGTTGCTTTTCGTTCTGAAATAAATAAATAAATAAATTAATTAATTAATTAAAAATGTTACAATTTGGCGACTTTTACACTGTTCTATAGCGTGATTTTAAGAATTGGGTTCGCGACACTGTCTACTCGGTCGCCCATAAAGCAGCGACGTGTTATATTTTTATAATTACACGTAGAAGACGATGGTTTTCATCGTTCTCCTTAAGGTTCTCCTTAATTCAGAACCTGTAGTCTAATTTTAAGAGAACAGCTTAATGCTTACATTTTCAGCGTTCAGTAAATCATGATTACAGACAGTTCTGTGTGTATATATTTCCATGTTGTCTTGGGGAGAGTAAGGCAATGAATACACTATGGAAGCTAGTTCTGCGTTGTAGCTGAATATAAAGCAGGGTTTTGTTCCCACAGGCTTTGCCGACAAAAATGAAAATGTGTACTTTTATTGCGAGTTCGCAGGCAAAATAATGTCGCAGCGTTTTGCATTTTCACTCCAGTGGATCCTCGTGGAATTCTTTAATTTTAAGAGCAGAATTGCTGTTGCCAAGATTTTAATAATACTGTAATTACTTGTTCCTTAGAAATGATGAATTTTAAGTTATTTATGAGACGCTCTTATAAAATGGAAATCAGTGAGATACATAAAATGAAAAGTTTGGAACGCGAATGCGAATCTTACCCACAAATGTAAAACATTCCATCTTTATACATTATTATTATTATTATTATTATTATTATTATTATTATTATTATTATTATTATTATTATTTTAAATTGAATGTTCATCCTTTAATTGATTATTTCAGACCGTAACGTACTGGAAACTGCAGGAATGGACATAAATATTTAGTAGATTGTGTAATGGATTAATATGCATAGTCTATCAAATGGGTTACCATTTTGTAAGGTATATTTGAATATTGAGTTGACCTTTTCATCAGAGCTTCTTAGAAAATTCTTGATGGACGTTGAAACCTTCCACAAAAATAATAGAGTGTGGTACAGCCCGAAATACATGGGATATTAATAATTTCAGTACTTACGTACTTTCATCACTTTTATTATATATATGACATGTGTTTTCACCTGGTTTGGAATCTGTTACACTGTGTTTGGCACTACACATTGTTATGACATCCCTATCGTCATTTTATTCGGAAACCCGAGAACAGAAATATATGAAGAGTCCACTGCAAGAATAATGGATGTCACTTTCTTGTCGAAAATGAACCAAGACTGTCAATGCATAGCTTAAGACATATAGAATGTACATAGAGAGTTATATGGCATTAACACTGTTAGTCATTGTCCAGTAATGATCGGAAAATCACAGTTAAGCTTTGAGCGCTAAGCATTTCAAACTTTCAATTGCTTCTCCTGAAAAATGTATTCCAAATGGCATACATCATTCTTGCAGTGGACTCTTCATATATGAATATTTGGTACACACTTAAAGAGAGTTTACTAATATTATTCCCACATAAAACCTATTGTTTTAGCTTCTGAAAGGTCAAATTAGTGTAGAAAGTGCAAGGTTAATGTAAATCGGTCAAGTTTTAACAGCGATATGAGCAATTTTGAGATCGATCGGCCATCATATTTTACGACATCATAACTGAAAAATGTGGCAGATGGTGGATGTGTACCCAAGTCAGAAATACTAGGACATCTACTAAGCATTCCTGAAAAAATAAAAAACAAAATCTCTGTACTCTACTTCTCCTACAGAACCATAGTCAAGTACAGAACTATATACAAACGACTTAAGGTAAAAGATAAATATAAATATAGGCCTATATAAAGTATAAAAGTGAAACTATTATGATGCTGCAAGAAACGATTTCGAGATTTTCGCGAAGATGAATGTTTCCAGCTTAGCGTAAATGTTGTTTTGGTGCACGTTTTCAGCACCGTAAATGTGGGTTTGGCCATGCCTGTCTGTATGAATATAGCGATTTTTCCTAAACTATTGGACGGATTTCGTAGATTTTGAAACCTCAAAAACACACAATGCCAATCAAATTCAAAATTCTCTATCTGTTTTCTTGTATTAAGCATAATGAACTGGAGAATGATATAGAAGAGTTAGTATCGTCTGAGAAACATGTTTTTAAGCGAAGCTATTTATGTGTAGAATTATAATTTCTATTTGTACTATATCCAAGCTTTGTAACTATGGTCCTGACACCTATACGTAATGTTGCTAGCAAGAGATGCAACTTTACCACTACACAACAGCTGAAGATTCCTTTCCACCAATCCTGACGTCTTTTCAGTGCTTCTCCTTTACGGAAAGAATTGTCACTCCGTTAGTTATCGTAGGTGTCGTAGTTCTCCGAACGTCTTTTTTGTGACATTTAACGGCAATTATTTAGTGCACTAACGCACTACTTAGGCACGTTGTAGTAACACCCTGTAACACAACATGTAAAAATCCGACAACACATCAGCGGTCCAGGTAGCAGCAGCAGCTGATAGAAAATGCTACGGTCTGATTGGTTCAGAACGCTACAGCGCAGTGCTCATCAATATTTTTATGGGAAGGGTTGTCGACGCAAATAGCAACAACGATTTGACTATAGTTGCAAATTTGCCAATGACCATACCCGTAAATCGTACTGCTGAAGAAATAGAAGCGACACCTCTTATTTTGTTCACGTATTAAGAGGTTTACAGTTGTAACACCGTATACCATGTTACTATAGGTTATTTGTAGCTAGGTTATGATGTATGTATCAGTTTGTTTTATTAGATTTATTTTTTATTTGTTTTTAGAATTGTTCTAGTTTTTAGAGGTTTTTATTTTATTATTATGATGTATACATCAATTTGTTTTCTTAGATTTATTTTTTTTATTTCGAATGATCACTTGTCTTCAAGAAATGAAGTAAGAACTGTAATATTAATCGCAACATGATAAAGGAACTGAACTGTTATGAAACGCAATGTATGTCATCTTCGTGGCTTTCAGTTTTGCATACATCGGGTAGGCATCGTTTCCTTACATTGACTGAAATTTCGTTAGAAAATCTTTTCTTATGAAGAATCGAACCAGCGCTCATTGCGCACCGCTAGTCCAAGGCATGACGTCCACAATGCTACGGCGCGGGACAGTAATTCGTTAATCGTTTTAGTTGGTTATTTTACGACGCTGTATCAACTACTAGGTTATTTAGCATCGATGGGATTGGTGATAGCGAGATGGTATTTGGCGAAATGGGGCCAAGAATTCGTCATAGATTACCTGACATTCACCTTACAGTTGGTGAAAACCTCGGAAAACATCCCAAACAGGTAATCGGCTTAAACGGGAATCGATCCGGCTTCCAAACGCAACTCCGGATCGGCAGGCAAGCGCTCAGCCGACTGAGCTACGACGATTGCTGTTAATTTTAAAACAGACTCATCATAAACGGCGGTTTCGTCAAAACTTTTAGTAATAACCAATTATTATCAGGGTTTTGATGACGTATCTTTTTTTTTACATTCTTTGCAACGCCTGTAAATAAATAAAATTTGCATACGAGATGCTGGTTACAGAAATGTAGGCTGCTCAACTCCCACACTCCTACATCTTTACAAAGCATTGGTTCGATCCCTTTGTATGCACCCCTCCATATTCCTAGTACAAACATCCAACTCCAACAGACGCAAATTCGAGGCAAGAGAAAGGCGCATTCTAAGATCAATTTCCGGACTCCCAAGACGAAGCACCAATCACACCGTATATCAAACAACAAACACAACACCACTCTTCACACACCTACAATACATCAACGACAAATACACATTCTCCGCACTCAACAGGCAATACACACACACACTCTTCACACAACCACCCGACACAAATAACAGAACAACAATAGAAAAACTACTCACACACTATCACGACCCACAACATCCACAGTAATACCTACATAAACATAAAACAACTACATGTTGATTCATCTATGTATCGCCGCCAACCAATAAAAAGAGAGAGAGACGATGGTGACCAACATCCCTAAGCACTAAAAACATGAACCAGCGGACAACCTTAACAGAGTTAAAAGAAAACTACAATTGTCAAAAGATATAATGAAAGGCATCGGGATTTCTTGTTCCAAAAAATTAAAAACTGGCACAAAAAAAAATTGTTTATCCTTTAAAATTTTAATTTTTTTTTAATTATCTGTTTTTCTACATTATGTAAACAGTTTCTTTGTTATTATGTTATGTATTCCAAGTGTATTAATCACGACGGCTGAAGAGGGCACACAAATAAGCCCCTGAAACAGCCGCCGGCAATGTATACTCTTTGTATATTTTACCGGAATAAAACATTCGAATCGAATCGAAATCGGCCAGGGGACTTGTTCGCCAGATGGCAAAGAGGTAGCTCTAACGCGTCCTCCGTCACTGGCAGCAGTCTTCCAACCAGGCTTACGCTATGGTTGTCTTTTGTTCGGACGTGTCTACACACAGCCACCACTCCGGGAACAGGGAGCCAAGCTGCGCCCCCGTCTCCTGGATACTTTCCTACACCAGCCGAATCTTCCTCACTTCTTACGTATTTTAAACTTATTTTATTCTCGTCTCGCTACTAGTCTCATCACCACCTCCAACCCATCCACTTCTCTTCCTGACTTCGACTCCCCACTTATCCCGGCTTGTTCATAAACCACAGTCCTCTCCTGAACTCCCCCCCCCCCTCTAGTGTCGGTAAGTCGCATAGTACGCTGTGTTGATCCTCCGAACGCTAGAGACCACCAACCGCCCTCCCCCCTAGTGTCGGTAAGTCTCATAGTACGCTGTGTTGATCCTCCGAACGCTAGGGGCCACCATTCCTCCCCCTCTTGGAGTCGGTAAGTCGCATAGTGCGCTGTGTTGATCCTCCGAATCCAAAGGGGTGTGTTCTTGAACGTCGATAAGTCGCACAGTACGCTGTGTTTGATCCTTCGACCTAGAGAATCAACCATCATCCCGATTCCATCTCTCTCGTTATCCTGCCCACCCCACAACACACATGAAAGCAAGCCGATTTTCCCCAGGCACTCCCGTTACCCCTACCTCCCTCTCATTCAAGTCGTACTTTACTATCACGCATCATAACTCTCCTCGCATCGAAGCCTCAGGACGAATTTCTAACTATCAATTTCTATCTCGACTCTACCGTTACCCCTGCCACAGAACTAGGAGGGAACCACAGTTACACTTTCACTGTTATTTCTGTAATAAACAAATGTTAATTTAAAAACAGTCTTTTCTTTAAACTTCACCACAGTTTCTCAGTTTCTTATCATCACCCCACCCACAAATGACAGCCATCTTGTCACGTCACTCCAGTTTCCCCTCCCCACCTCGACAACACGTCGGAGAGGAACGACCATCGGAGACCGGCGTACGACAAGTTCTTACGTCATTTTAGATCATTTTTCGCTGTTTTAGTCTATTAAGTCATTTTTTTTAATTTTGAGAGCATTTGTTGGTCATTTTTTAATTTTAAGATGATTTTTTAAAATAATTTAAGCTAAAAGACTTCAATGACGAACCAAAATTTTCCAATATAGGAAACTCGTAAAATTAGTACTGACACTATCCCATTCACATGCCGAATCTGAAAGGATTTTCTCGATAGTGATGTCAAAAGAAAGAAGAAAAATAGAATAGGACATGCAGCTCTCGACTGAGTCGTTGTACTGAACGCTTTGCCTTCCAAATAAAAGAATTGAACTACAGTTCCTTTCAAGTCACCAACGTCCATTTTAATCTCCGCCATTGGGATACACTATGCTAGATATGGAGGAGGTTTGGTGAGTGATAAATTTATCCTTCTCTTTTTATTGTAGTTAAACATTTCATAATAGCCTAATTGATTATTAATTGTAGGTCATACTGTAGGTTGTGGGAAAAATTGTGTTCTTGTGGGAAATTCTATACTTTTATATCGGAATATCATAGTAGACAGTCTGGAGAGTTGTTAATTTAACATAGGAATTTTACTATTTATGTATACTTACTTACTTTCTTACGGCTTTTAAGGAACCCGGAGGTTCATTGCCGCTCTTACATAAGCCCGCCATCTGTCCCTATCCTGAGCAATATTAATTCAGTCTCTACCATCATATCCCATCTCCCTCAAATCCATTTTAATATTATCCCCCCATATACGTCTCGACCTTCCCAAAGGTCTTTTACCCTCCTGCCTCCCAACTAACACTCTGTATGCATTTCTGGATTCACCTATACGTGCCCTGTCATCTCAAACGTCTACATTTAATGTTCCTAATTATGTCAGGTGAAGAATACAAAGCGAGCAATTCTGCGTGTGTAGTTTTTTTTTATCTCTTTGTAATTTCATCCTTCTTGGCTCGAAATATTTTCCCAAGTATCATATTCTCAATCACTCTTAACCTCTGTTGTTCTCCCATAGTGAGGGTCCAATTTTCACAACCATACAGGAAAACTGGTAATATAGCTGTTTTATAAATTCTAACTTTAAGCTATTTTGAGGAGCAATGGAAGGAGTCCATAATCGTACCTATCTTTAAGAAGGGGGACAAGACTAACTATAGTAACGTTCGAGGAATATCACTTTTGTTGACGTCGTACAAAATTTTGTCCAATATTTTTTTGAGAAGATTAACTCCATATGTAGATGACATTATTGGGGATCATCAGTGTGGTTTTAGGCGTAATAAATCAACTATTGATCAGATATTATGTATTCGACAGATAATAGAGAAATAATGGGAGTATAAGGGTACAGTTATTCACAGATTTAAAAAAGGCATATGACTCGGTTAAGAGAGAAGTTTTATATTTATGATATTCTTATTGAATTTGGTATTCCCAAGAAATTAGTTCGATTAATTAAAATGTGTCTCAGTGAAACGTACAGCAGAGTCCGTATAGGTCAGTTTCTGTCAGATGCGTTTCCAATTCATTGTGGGCTAAAGCAAGGAGATGCACTATCACCTTTACTTTTTAACTTTGCTCTAGAGTATGCCATTAGGAAAGTCCAGGATAACAGAGAGGGTTTGGAATTGAACGGGTTACATCAGCTGCTTGTCTATGCGGATGACGTGAATATGTTAAGAGAAAATTCACAAACGATTAGGGAAAACACGGAATTTTACTTGAAGCAAGTAAAGAGATAGGTTTGGAAGTAAATCCGGAAAAAGACAAAGTATATGATTATGTCTCGTGACGAGAATATTGTACGAAATGTAAATATAAAAATAGGAAATTTATCTTTTGAAGAGGTGGAAAAATTCAAATATCTGGGAGCAACAGTAACAAATATAAATGATACTTGGGAGGAAATTAAACACAGAATAAATATGGGAAATGCGTGTTATTATTCGGTTGAGAAGCTCTTATCATCCAGTCTGCTGTCAAAAAATCTGAAAGTTAGAATTTATAAAACAGTTATATTACCGGTTGTTCTTTATGGTTGTGAAATTTGGACTCTCACTTTCACAGAGGAACATAGGTTAAGGGTGTTTGAGAATAAGGTGCTTAGGGAAATATTTGGGGCTAAGAGGGATGAAGTTACAGGAGAATGGAGAAAGTTACACAACACAGAACTGCACGCATTGTATTATTCACCTGACTTAATTAGAAACATTAAATCCAGACGTTTGAGATGGGCAGGGCATGTAGCACGTATGGGCGAATCCAGAAATGGATATAGAGTGTTAGTTGGGACGCCGGAGGGAAAAAGACCTTTGGGGAGGCCGAGACGTAGATGGGAAGATAATATTAAAATGGATTTGAGGGAGGTGAGATATGATGATAGAGACTGGATTGATCTTGCTCAGGATAGGGACCTATGGCGTGGTGAGTGTCATTTATATTTGTTACTGTCGCGCCAAGATGTTTCAATTTTCCCACCTCTTCAAAGGATAAATTTTCGATTTTTATAATTCCATTCCGTGCAATATTCTGATAACGAAACATAATCATATAGGCCTACTTTGTTTTTTCGGGATTTATTTCCAAACCTACCTCTTTAATTGCTTCAATTAAAAATCTCGTGTTTTCCCTAATAGTCTGTGGATTTTCCCTTAATATGCAAATCTGGCTTTCAGGTAGAAGCTCCCTGTGAAACAGGCTTGAATAATTTCAAGGGAAAAATTGTTCCGAGGCCGGGTATCGATCCCGGGACTCTTCGCATAGCGCACGAATGCTCCACCGACTGAGCTACCCCAGGAAAGTTGGGTTTCTGGCGTCTTTTGAGCCCATTTGAGTTGTGTGGGTATAAAGGGAAGAATTGGGACGGTGTCTTGCAGGAGCGGACGCAGGATTTTTTTTCGGGGAGGGATTTGAGGAGATAGTAAAAATGGAGTAATGAGAAATAAGTTTATATACTCACAATTTGTTTCCGAGTCACAAACATTTACAAATTGGCCTGAGTAGCGTAGTCGGTATACCCTTCTGAAGTGTGTTTAAACGCGACGGGCCTCATATCAGTCGATTTACTGGCATGTAAAAGAAGTCCTGAGGGAAAAAATTCCGGCACACCGGCGACGCTGATATAACCTCGGCAATTGCGAGCGTTGTTAAATAAACCATATTTTTTTTTTTTATTTTAACATTTACAATGACTGCAATACAAAAACAATGACAGAATGACATTTACAGAAGAAGGCGACGAGGCTTCTTAGACATTTCATCCAGTACTGCATAGGCTTTTACTTCAACATTTTTATGTATATAGATCCATTTAATCTGTCTGCTCTCATCGTGCTCCTCAAGTAAGTCTTCAAATACCGCAATGTTGAGAACGACCGTTCTGGTGTTGCTGTAGTTACAGGCAACGTGCAGAAAAGTTTCAGCGCCTTGCGAGTGCAGGGAAAAATAATTTCATTGCACCTGTTCAAAGATGATATAAAATCAGTAGATATTAGGTGAAGATTTTTCTGATCAAGGAAATTTCTTCTCCACATCTTCAATTCACTGAAGAAAGACTCTGGTGATGCATCAACATCATTGGGCCACTGATTTACTATAGCCTCAACAGCAGTTTCTAAATATTCATCTGGTGCTCGCACTATATTTTCAGGCAGCAAAGTTTGTTTGGACTTTAGGATTCCCTTATGATTTAAAAACCTGTCCTTGAGCTGACTAATGAAATAGTCTAAGAAGAGAATTAAAATTAAAAGCCTAAAATATTCTTCATGACTCTCTGTCTTGAAGTAAGAACGCTGTGTTTGTCTTCCTGCAGTTCTTGGAATTTAACATTTTAGCAAAGAGAATTTACGTGGAAAACTCTCTAATTCCTATGTACATTCACGAATTAAAATTAATATTATTTTTGTTTCTTGTTTCGTATTTTTCTCAAAATTTCGGGAGGTATATATCCTCTTAATCCCCCCCCTTGCATCCGCCCCTGGTGTCTTGTATAGTTCCTGGGGTAACTAAGTCGGTAGAGCATTCGTGCGCTAACTTTCTGATGGGGGTAGATAAAAAAGTTCAATTTTTTCCTTCCACCATGTTAATAATGTCAAAAGAAGTGCTTATACAAATTGTGGCCACTCGACCGCAATTACAAGGGCAGTAAAAAAATAAGTTCGCCAGGGGCCGCTAACAGAAAAAAAAACACAATTTTATTGGACAAATTTATTGGAACGGACACAGCAATTGTTGAGCTATTTTTCAACATATTTTCCATCGGAATTGAGACATTTCTCATATAATGGGATCGACAGAGAGAGGTGTAGATGCAGTCAAACGCTGGTTCCGATCTGAGGCGGCTGACTTCTACGACTCAAAAATTGATCTCATGGTATGACAAATGCCTCAATTCCAGTGGGGGATATGTTGACAAATAGCGCAACTGTTGCTGTATCTGTTTCAATAAGTATTTCCATGCAGTTGTGCTTTTTTCTATAAACGACCCCAGGGAAAATCACTTTCTGTACTGCCTCGTAATTGCGGTCGAGTGACCAGAATTTGTATAAGCACTTCTTTTTGACATTATTAGCATGATGGAAGAAAAAAATGTAACTTTATCTGCCCCCATCAGAACGTTTGCTTGTAAGCGAAGTGTCTCGGAAGCCATACCCGGCCCCGGAACAATTTTTCCCTCGAAATTATTTTCTCCTAATATATTCACGTCATCCAGATAGACAAGCAGCTGACGTAACCCGATCAATTCCACGCCGCCTCTGTTTTCTGGACTTTCCTAATGTCATATTGTAGAGCAAGATTAAAAAGCGAATGTGATAGTGCATCTTCTTGCTTTAGCCCGTAGTGAATTGGAAAATCATCACATAGAATCTGGCCTATACGAACTCTGCTGTACGTTTCACTGAGACACATTTTAATTAATTGAACTACTCGTAGCTTCTTGGGAATACCCTAAATCAGTAGTGTCAGAGTTGTAAGCTCCAATACCGGTTGTGGAGCTAGATCGGAGCTTGAACTTGCTTATGACTGTGGAAACACCGGAGCACGCAACCAGTCTAGTGGAGCGCTCCGCTCCGTTTAGTCCCTGTCTGACATCGCTGCCCTAAATGCATAGAATTGCTTATTTTTAGGTAGGTTCTTTCAGCATTTTAAGTAATTTTTCAATATTTTTGGGCAATTTAATGGATCATTTTTAAGGGTTTTTAAGTCATCAAAATCCACGCCCTGATTATGATATGTCATTGTAGGCTACAATATACTGTACCGTGTATAGACAGAATCGCAGCAATCACAATTATGTGTAATAGTCTGTCTGTCTCTGTCTGTACGAACACTGATTCATTCTCAACAGCTAGTGACTAAGACCCTCAGGGTCGGCTGAACAATTCATTGGTTGTGTTGCGTGGAGGAAGTGTCCGCGCCTGTTGCTTCGTTGCGATGACGACGAACGGCCTTGGAATGGTCAAGTGCTTTCAGTGATTGAACATTTCCGCTTAGACTTAGGCCGTCACTTCTCCACCTCCTATCGACAAAAGCGTGCATGGAATTCATTATATCGAAGAAGAAAACAAGAGCTCAGTGATTGTCTTGCCATCGTGAACCGTAGATTTCAACATTCTTCATTCAGCTCTTTACCGTCATTGACGTCATAAAGTTGAGTGAAACCGAAATGTAGCAGGAAGTCTACTCTTTTTTTTTTTTACAGTGGCTTCCAGAGAGCGCTTGATTTCATTGCCTGTGTCATGCAATAAATACATTGTGAAAACAGGACTCCAATTTTCATTGTTATCCAATAGAATTACTTGTGCTTATATGAATAATAATTTCACTTTATAATATTTTTCGGCATACTGTTAGCTGAATGACTTTCCACGCCGGTCGAAGTGAAATGTGTGGTGGACAAAGACTGTACTTAATATGTTTTCGCGGGATACTCACGTTTTCCCTACCGGCATTTCGCCATTGTTTCATTAATTATCATCATGCGGTAACATGTAGTTCGCCTTCAGTGGCGTACCGTGTGCGTCTACGATGACAAAAACGACAACTTCGGCGCGTCTCTCCTAAATGGGGACGTATGAGTCGATGACGGAAAGCCAATACTACCGTTGGATAAAGACATATTTTCCTACTTGAGGTGTGCTCCTAATTAAAATATATGTTTTTATTTTCATTTTGCATGTCATTTATTGTATTCCATATATCTTACATTAGCATTGAGGCTTTAAGATGTGGAATAAGACAACATTTTTCAAGATTACAATATTTTGGCGAGATGAAGTGAGATGAGTAATCATTTTAACATGGTCATAGAATTAATGATTACAGGCTTATTATTAGTGCTATCATGGAAGTAACACAATGTTAAAGTTAATACCTAACGGTACCAGAAAATGATAAATTATGTCTATTTAAGATATATATTTCACAACAAATTTCACATCATCTCCATATGAAGTAGTTATTGTCGTTAGTTATATAAATAAGGATAAAAATATGAAGAGTCCACTGCAAGAATGATGGATGTCACTTTCTTGTCGAAAATGATCCAAGACTGTCAATGCATAGCTTAAGACTTATAGAATGTACATAGAGAGTTATATGGCATTAACACTGATAGTCATTGTCCAGTAATGATCGGAAAATCACAGTTAAGCTTTGAGCGCTAAGCATTTCAAACTTTCAATTGCTTCTCCTGCAAAATGTATTCCAAATGACATCCATCATTCTTGCAGTGGACTCTTCATATGTAAATGCTACCATTACTGTCCTTCAAAATATGTGTTGCCTTTATATACAAAGTGTATAAAAAAAGTGGGCAAAACTTAAGGTATTCAATTCTAATGTATGATAAAATGGTTATATCAACATGAATCCGGAAGTGATTTCTGAGTAGGGCTTGCAAGTATGATCATAGTGCAATCCAGTACGTTTGTTTGCTGAAATTATTATGATGCATTCTGTTTATATTTCCTTAGATAAACTGTTCGAAATGCCCACCTTTTGTAGGCCTATTAGTACATGCCGCAGTTCGTCGTCTAATCTTGATCCGAGCATGCTTGGCCTCCGCGCTCACCAGATCTCAACCCATTCCACTTCTTTCTGTTAGGGCAGTTAAGGCTCATTCGAAATGAAAATTAAACATAACATAAGCGTTAGCTTGAAAATGTAAACGTTACGTAAAATCAAAAAGTGATAGTATCATTCACGATGGAAACATAAACATAACCGCAAAGATGCTTGGTAACCGTGGAAAGATAACAACAACGCCATTTCCTCGTATTCTGTCGTATACTACAGCGCTCCACGATTGTTTTGTTTGCAAATCACGTAAGCATAAGCATGAAAGTTTGGAGTTCGCAAACTTTAATGTTAACGTCTAACGGTCATGTTAATGTCAGTGCTTATGTGAATCATTGTGAATGATCTCATTTGGTCACCTGGCCGCAAACTTCTGTGTTTATGTTACGGTTATGTTTAATTTTCATTGTGAATGGGCCTTTGAAGTCCTTGGTGTTTTCGCCTCCTGTTGATTGATGTAACTATCCATCAGCGGATTCTGAATGTCTGTCGGACAATAAGAACTATGCCACGAATTTGGGAACGTGTTCGGATCTCGATGAGACGGCAAGCTGCGGTCTATATTAAGGCAGGAGACGGACATTTTGAACAGTTCACCTAAGAAAATATAAACAGGATACATCGTAATAATTCCAGCAAAAACTCTACGTCCTGTATGAGGAATCCATACGTGAAGTTTTGACCACTTTTTTCGATACAGCATGTAAGTTATATGGCAACGAAATTTTAAAATTCAAAATGAAAAACTGTTATTTTTAACTATTCTTATCATTTACGAAAATCTGGCTCCAAATACCTGTTAGACAATTATAATTATCTAACTGGATATCTGTTACACGAATAATAGAATAACGAATATGTTTCCCAGTTGGAATCTGTCGATAAGAATAATGTTGTAATATTGTATTGTACGTTTACTAATAGTATAGGGCCATCACATTATTTTTACTAAAATTTCTAATTTTAACCGGGGTGTGCCTTTGAATTAAGGGTTGAGAACCGGAAATACTGTTTGCTACCCCCTTCCACATCTGGAGTTTGATGTTACTGGCGTAAAATACAAACAAATCACTTTACTATGTATAGGAGGGAAGAAAAGTAGTTCATCCATTTACGTAATGTACGAAATATCGCGATTTTGAGTTTGATAATTTTCATTAGGTCAACTGGCCTGGTAGCTCAGTTGGTAGAGCAGCTGGCTACGGACTGGAAGGTCCGGGGTTCGATCCCAGGTGGTGACAGGATTTTTTTCTCGTTGCCAAACTTTCAGAATGGCCCCGAGGTTCACTCAGCCTCCTATAAAATTGAGTACCGGGTCTTTCCCGGGGGTAAAAGGCGGTCAGAGCGTGGTGCCGATCACACCACCTCATTCTAGTGCCGAGGTCATGGAAAGCATAGGGCTCTACCTCCATGCCCCCCCAAGTACCTTCATGGCATGTTACGGGGATACCTTTTTATTTAATCAAAATATAGTGCTGTATTAACAATAAGTGTTTTCACTCACGAACTGAGCTATCAGTTCGGAAGTATTAATTATGCAGTGTACATTACACTGTCTACAGCACATTAGTGTATAATATAGAGAATGAAGTTAAATTGAAAAATAATATGGATATTTGAACACAGTTTTGAAAATGGTGGCCGTTCATTTCGATACAGACTTCAGTTCTAATCTGCATATTATCGCACTATAGACTATTGTACATAATTCCAATTAGCAATTTCGTCCTTCGTACTAGTAACTCATGTTGAAATAATTCTGTACCTGCTCTATAAAAGAGTATCTTACGTACTGTAAATTCAATCTTCACTTCTGCCCGATCAGAAAAGATAAAATTACTCAGACATGCTATCTACTGTCCGTCCAAGTGGTTTTGTCGCAGGGTCGTGGAAAGGAGGAAAATCACGTGACAATTAATTAACGAGGCCCTTTGATTGAAGTTATTTTAAACAGCTGTATAATATTACGTAGACGTTCAATTCCTAACAGAAATTAATGTTTTCAGAAAAGAGCTAAGACACCCCAGCCACTAGCCTTTACAGAGGGGATGAGCGGAAGCGGGTGGAGGAAACCGGGATGCGACATAGGCAAACGGACGACAGTACTTGGGCGAGAATATCATTCAATATTGAAAGCTCTTTCGTCACTGGAAAACGCGAACATATTTCTGGAACGTACTGTACTCAGTAACTCAGTACTGTTTGTGTTTACTGTGTCTGTAAGGCGACGTTGATTGTACACGCTTGGTTCTATGTTGAGAACGGTTGGAAGTTTACTAGTAAAGGGGATGGGAATGAAGCAGATTCAGAAACTCAGGTACAATAAAAATTGAAGTAAAAATAAAATGATGTCCCTGTATATTGCATATAATGGAATAATTAAAAATGAACACTGACTCAGCAATAACTGCTACTCATGAGCCAAAAAACTATCAATCACACTGGATAGTTGTCTACGGCCTACGGCTTACGCAAAATCGAAGTACAGGCTAATGCATTACTATATCTCTTTTCATGCGACTTAGTTTATGAAAGTCGCGGCATTTTAGCCGTCCAAAACAACACAAATCATTCCCGCTTAAACAACGTTGCCTAGTTGTAATGTTAAAACTCAGTCGCTGTTAAATATGGTAAGTTAAATGGGTGTTACATGTGCCGAGAAAAAATATTGTAGTCACGAAGAAGATGAGACGTATCAACTCAGTCGCGTGAAAATTATTGTAGTGCGTATTGTTATTTAAAGCTAAGAAGTAAATTTGAGAGTGGAATTTGGGCGAATAAATGACACTCTTCATCCTAGCATTGTTGTGGATGCAGACCCCCTGTTGCGAGACTCTATTTGAAATATATCACTTGCAAAATATTCGGTTTAAAGATAAACATCCGGTTTCATTCTCACATCTTTTTCTAGTTTTCGAAAATATTATAAGCTTACAATTGTTTGGCATAGAAATCATTTCATTACTGTCAATACTACACGTACAAAGAACATTTCAATTAATAAAGAAAAGACATAATGAAGTAATGAGGAAGTGCTAGCATCAAGGATAGGATAGGCCTACGTATGTCCGACGAAAATAGGTCATGTGCTCATCCTAACTAGCGTTACCATGAGAAGAAATTCTATAGGAGAACATGGAATCTAAAATAAGAGGACATTGCTGAAAAAAGGAGAACTTTTTTAAAAATTGGTATGAACAAAATTAAAAATCAAAACAATGGCTCACCTTAATCACTTTTCTCACCAGTTGCTGGAATCAGTATTACATCTGTAACCTACTTATCGGTGGAGCCCACTTTGTGCATAAGAGCCTGAAGGGACCAACTTATATCTTGTAACATATAACTATGGAACTGTCCACAGGACATGTCCTTGAAATTATATTTCACCATGATGATATCTGTGACTGTCTCCGTTAGCATGCGATTTCGTTCTTTTGTCCATTGAGCAGATATTAGGGAAAATATTCTCTCAGCACTTCCATTGTGACTTGGAATAAATAAATAGACTTGACGTATTTTTAAGAGTTCTGAGAAACGTTCAGTGCTCGCAGAACTATTGGAATTAAAGAATTTGCACCATTGTTCACTTAAACTTAAATCTTTGTCAAAATTAACTTGATTGGCATATCTTCGTACATTGCGGAATAAAATTGATCAAATTGCCTAGAATCATGAATAGTGAAATTTTTAGAGTGTAAGAATTCAATGCATGTCAATAGGTCATCATATTTTATGGTTTTTTATGTGCTCCAGTTTCAACCATCGAAAGCAGTTAAATTTTTTCATAGGTTTTCACCTTGTGTATAGATATTCTGTGCATAATATCGCACATTATTCAATATTCATATTAATTCCAGTTTGAAATGCGAAATGCCGGGCATTTCAATTTTTTTTAAATGCCTGCCGGACAGGATAAAATGATTAAAAAAGAGGACATGCCCTCCTTTTGCCGGACGGATGGTAAGCGTAATCCAAACTCCATGTAAAGAAATTAATGTGCAATAGATCAGTTTCGATTTTATAACACATGTATGACTAGGAATGTGCTCTTGCAATCTGTGTAGAAAGCACACACACTGCAGGTAAATAGACAGCTCTTGACGGCGCGGCTCGGCGGCTGGTAACGGCCGATGAACGGCAGCATGCTGCGGAAGTTACGAGATAACATTCTCCTATGACAACAGCCTGCTGGAATCCATCCTGATCACCAAAGGAATATGTTCCGAGCAACACAGTACCTGTCAATGGAAATTCCTGGAAATCTTGATTGAAAGTGTAACTACTCATTTCATACTTTCTTCGAACACGCTCACACACAGCTAACCACGTGTCTGAAAGAGTGGCATAAGTCTAACAGGTCTTTATGTGTACGTCAGGTTGCAATACAGTACATTTGTACAGGGACATCACTTTATTTTTACCAACATTTTTAACATTAACCTGGCTATACTCGGAAACACTGTTGCCCCCTTCCATTACAGGAGTTTGATGTTACTAGTGCAATATGTAAACAAATCATTTTACTAGGTGTAGGAGGAGAGAAAAGTAGTGTATTCATTTATGTTGTAGGGAAATACGATATTACGATTTTCAGTTTGATCATCACTTTTACGGAATTTATCAAAATACAGTAGAGTAGTAACATTTTTTTTTTTTCAAAAACTCAACTATTCAGGCGGCTATGTTCGTTACGTAATGTCTACATTATTTAGCATATTAATTATTGATGTTAACATACAATATAGAGAGTGCATTTAAATTGAGGGGCTCATAAGTAAAGGGCTGTAAGTGCACTTAAGTTACTTTTAAGAAAATGGGGTTTAAATATTTAAGCTTTCATAAAATCGGTGAAATTTTTATTTAAATTTTAATGTGTGATGCGATTAAAATATCCCTTTGCCACTAAAATTTTAGATACTTTTGCTTACACTGGATGCACTTAACTCATGTTATTACAAATGTCACTAGCATTCCTTTGCTTCTAGCCACCTCAATTCAAAAAAAGCTAAACTGAATTTTTAAACAAGTTGCTGAAAATGGTTGCCGTTCATTACAATGCAAGCTTCAATTCAGTACGCATATTATTAAAAACATTTTGAAGCATATTCTCTGAAATTGAATTTATCGTTTCTTGAATATAATTGTTTAGTGCGATATTATTAATATAGGTTCTTTCTTCTATAGAAAACGCAATCATATTTATGAAACACACTATACAATGCAGTGTTTACTTGACTTCTTGAAGACTTCGAATGCAACAGCGGCCGTAAGTTTGTGTGTCTGACGGGAGCAAGGACATTAGTGAAGGGGTGAGAGTGAAGTACATTCAGAAATGCAGGTACAATAAAAATGCAAGTAAAAATAAAATGATGTCCCTGTATTACTTTAGCATTGTTACACAGTTATATATTATATTATATTATATTATATTATATTATATTATATTATATTATATTATATTATGTTACATTGTGTTTAGGTCATATCATTTGACTTCTGTTCCGTGTGTTCAAGTAGTATGAAGATGTTGCTGATCCGCCTTGTTGTTAAAACTTTGTATTATGTTATATTAGTAACATTTCGATACTCACTCTTCTCAGAGTCGCTGCTGAAAGCCTTGTCCAACTTGGGTAATATACAAGGTGAGCCAATGAAACGGGCGATTTTCAGATTCGTGTCTTTTCGGTTGTCAGGTATTTTAATTATTACATGCAACAATCTATTCTTCATTCGATAACATTTGTTTATAATGGATCGTTGAACGGATTGACAACGTGCTTTTGCTATTAAGGCATATTACACTGCTCAAAACAATTAGAGGAACACTATGATTTATTGAAATATTTTTTCATTGGATAAAGGTACAGACATGAAATTAATGAAGTATATTATTTATGGCTTTTCGTGTTGGCGTCCCTGGGGAAAACCCAGGAAGGACAAATAAAGAGGATCGTATGGATCAAGGTTTTTGGTTGCCTCTAACAATAGTACTTATAACACAAGCCATCATAAACATAACAATTTAATAAACCACAAACAAGTAGAGAGAAAGAAGCTACAAATATTATACAAATTAAGAACTGTGAAAACATAAGAATACCCCCAAGTAGGAAGTGGGGATAATAAAAGAATTTTATATACTAAAGTCTGATAACGGCGTAAATTAACGAGAGAGAGAGAGAGAGAGAGAGAGAGAGAGAGAGAGAGAGAGAGAGAGAGAGGACTAATAACTAACTTGGAATGAGAAGTGAAAATATGGTACCATACACTACGAATGATCAAACCCCCCCCCCCCCACATAAAGTACAGTTCTCCATGGCACATGGGCTCTGAGAAAAGTTCAACACTCCAACCTTTAACTGATTGCCGGTGCAGGTCCGTGTAGAATACCTCGTCACCGACTCAGAAACTATCACCATTAACACCACGATAGACTCGAAGAAACTTCACTGTCATATAAAGGATGTCGACGATCCCAAGCTGTGTAGAATATGATAATTAACAGAGCTGGCCAATGCTCTGTTAGAGATGAAGCAGACCGCCACCGGGTCTATGTAACTCCAATATGAAAACGATGTTCTATCGATGATGCATCCCACGCATAACCAGAGTCGTTCCTTTTCAACCAGGCGGGTCGACTCAAACCCGGCGTTGGCGAAGTACAAACAACCGACGAATCCTCCCGTGGAGGTTGGAGACTAGACGTCCTGTCTCTGACTCGCTTCAAACCCGAGTCTTGTCTTTAGAGGCCGCTCCTAGCTCCTCCAGCAGACAGCCGCCCCACTCCCTTGTTCCTCCAGTCAGAGGAGGCGAAAATGGGGATGCGTTCACAACAGAAAAGAAACAATGTAGCCAACACTATCACATAAAAATCCCCCGCAGCATAAACTACACCACAGGTTATTTATGGCCACATTTATCTCCATGCCAATAAAAACAAATGAATAATGTCAACAAACAACTTTTTAAAACATTGCACAATATAAGAAATTGAATCTTGTCCTTACTTATCAAACTTAAACACCCGTAATAAAGGTCTAGTATCGTGTATGGCCTCCACGACATTCGATGACAGCTTGGCACCTTCGTGGCATGCTCCCAATGAGATTCTGTATTTCCTCTTGCGGGATATTCTTCCATTCCTCCTTTAGAGCATCTCCAAGTTCCTGCAGGGTTTGTGGTGTTTGATTTCGGTTCCTGACTTTCCTATCCAGAAGAACTCACAAGTGTTCAATAGGTTGAGATCTGAGCTGATCGCTGGCCACTCCATTACCTCAATTTCATTCTCCCTTAGGAAATCCCTGGTGACAGCCGCAGAATGTGCCCTGGCATTATCCTGAACAAACAGAAATCCAGGGCCCATTCCAATGGCAGCACGTATTAGGTGCTCTTCTAGAACGTCCTCGATGTACCAGATAGCATTTAGTCGCTGGGGAACAATTATGAGGTTCATACGATTGTTGTGCATAATTCCGGCCCACACCATTATGGAACTTCCACCGAGTCTATCGATTTCCTGTACAGCTCTTACAGAAAATCTTTCCCTGGCCGTCCCCACACTCTTAAACGACCATCACAACGTGTAAGGCGATATCTGGATTCATCCGAGAAGAGCACAGACTGCCACTGGTTCCGGTTCCAATCCGCATGGTTTTCAGCAAACGTAAGTCTTGCTGCCTTATGCTCATTTGTCAAACGCTGTTTTTAACAGGCCTTTTTGGACGAATATTCTCTTTCCTTAATCTGTTCCTTACCGTTTAGTCTGAAACCCAGATTCCGGAAGCCATATAGAGGTCATTCTGTAGGTCTCTTGCAGTTTTTGTACGCTGTCGAAGAGCAGATAGGACAATGTATCTGTCGTCCTGGGGGCTTGTTTTACATTTACGGCCCTGGCCAGGTCTTCTACAATACTGATCTGCCTCTCTGTGCCTGTTGCGTAACCTGGACACCACGGAAGTAGAAACCTCAAGCTTTCTAGCCACTTGTCTCAGTGATTGACCTTGTCGTAAAAGAAGTAGAGTATGATACACTTCAAACTCATTTAAATTCCTCATTTTGTCAGAGACTTTAATAAACAAGGCAATAATCAGTATTCGTCACTATAGCAACGTCAGAAAGTTTGCCAATTAGAAGTTGTCAGTGCCTTCCATAATCAGAGATTTCTCCAGATTTGTTATTTCAGGTAATTGTCCACACCTGTGGAGTAACGGTTAGCGCGTCTGGCCGCGAAACCAGGTGGCTCGGGTTCGATTCCCGGTCGGGGCAAGTTACCTGGTTGAGGTTTTTTCCGGGGTTTTCCCTCAACCTAATATGAGCAAATGCTGGGTAACTTTAGGTGCTGGACCCCGGACTCATTTCACCGGCATTATCGCATTCATCTCATTCAGACGCTAAATAACCTAAGCTGTTGATAAAGCGTCGTAAAATAACGTACTACTACTACTACTACTACTACTACTACTACTACTACTACTACTATTCAGGTAATTACTTTGTATTTAGGCCATGGATTTTTAAAATTTGTATCCATAGATTAAATTAATGTTCCAATTTACATATTGTCCGATTTTCAGCATCACAGCTTCAAAAAACACTAACTTATTCAATTTATTACAAGTGTTCCTGTAATTATTTTGAGCAGTGTACAAAAATAATGATAGTTTCATTGCTGCACAATGGCTATTTCGACGTCACTACAGTATCTATGGCAATGATTCGATAACATCAGTCCATGCAATAAAAATCTGGATTCAGAACTTTGAAGTAACTGGTTCTGCATTAAAGACGAAGTCTCCAGGTAAGCAAAGATCTGTACGTACCCCGGAAAACATCAACGCCGTAAGAGTTGCTATGATCCGAAGTCCTAAACATTCTCCCCGTCGTCATGCAATTTCACTTGGCTTTTCAAACACCAGTATACGAAGAATTTTTCATACATGCAGACGTACAAAATTCAAGTAGTGCAGACATTAAAATATGCTGATAAAGTAAACCACATGACTTTTTGCCAACAATTATTGGATCTAAATGTTAACGAAGACGCTGTCCACAATATGCTCATGAGTGATTAAGCTCATTTTCATCTTTCTGGTTACGTCAATGAACAAAATTTTCGATACTGGTCACCAACTAACCGTTATGAAATGCATGAGGAACCATTAACACAATGTCAAAGTCACAGTTTGGTGTGCAATAGCGTCATTTGAAGTCATTGGTCCTTATTTATTTGAGGACGACAATATGACATCAGTTATTGTAACATCACAACGATATGTCCGCATGATTAAAGAATTTTTGTTTCCACAAATTGCCAATAAACCTCTCATCAATAGAGACAGGTGGTTTCAACAGGATGGTGCGACCAGTCACACGGCTAGACTTAGGTCTAGACTTGAACAATGTGTGCAACGAAATGGGTCCCCCCTGCGGGACATAGAGTTTAGAAAATAAAGTTTCATGGGGTACAGGTAAATGCTGTTTGTGTATACTTTAAATGTAAAATGAAATTTTCTTTTCAAAGTAATCATTGCAATAATTACACAAGTCAACAAATTTTAACTTTGAAAATTGTGGCGAAGTGAAACATTGTTATTATCCACAATTTGCCATGCTGAACCCATTTTTCAGCAGTACCCTCAGATTTTCAGTTATTACCCTTATTACACTTCTGAAAATTTCCATAATAAACAGTTCCACATTTGTAATATCTAATGCAGAATGCATAAACATAATCTTCCACTATTATAGTGGTGTTAGTACTAGAAATACAGTATTCTTCATGTTATAATGATGTAAATGGCTACTTACATTTACATAATGGAAGGCAGGCGTCGCTTTAAAACACTTTTTTGTTTGTTGTAGTATCCTCTCTTTGTAGGAACCAGCTGTAATCACTCATCATAGATGGATCCCATCTCCCTTTGTAACGTTGTTCCATCTATAAAATGTCTTGGTGAAAGCGTTTGAAGGAAAAAATCTAAATGAGAATGCAGGAAGTGAATTTTGAGAGACATCCTGCATCCCAAATTCTTATAATTTTGAAGGAAACTCTGAACTAGTTCGTCGCTATATTCTTCTTTCTTGTTGCCTAGGAACCCATTCACAACACACTTTTTGACTCCCATGCCGCAAGTTCGTTTGGAGTTATTCACAACACACTTTTTGACTCCCATGCTGCAAGTTCGTTTGGAGTTAATTTTTCTAAAAAAAAAAAAAAAAAAAAAAAAAAAAAAACATTGGTCACCCATTTTTTTAATATGAGATCCAATGAATATTCCTTCTTTTAATTTTGCATCACTCAAACCAAGGAACATTCTTCTTAGATATTTGAAACCTTCGCCTGTTGTGTCCATACCTTTCACAAAGTTCTTCATGAGCCCTAATTTAATGTGTAAAGGAGGGAAATATATTTTTTGTTGGTCAACTAAAGGTTTAAATTTTACATTATGTTCCCCGGGAGTGAAATGTTCTCTTCTTGCCTATTCCTCGACTATATAATGATGTTGAGTATCTCGGTTGTCCCAAAGGCACAGAAAACAAGGATATTTAGTGAATCCATTCTGCATTTCAAGTAGAAGACCAATAACTTTAAGATCCCCACATATATGCCAATACCGGTAATGGTTTTCATATTTAATGGCTTCAAGAACATGACACATGGTTTCGTATGCTTCTTTCATTGCTGCACTGTATGCTACAGGTATAGAGGGACGTTTATTGCCATTGTGTAACAAAACGGCTTTCATACTAATTTTTAGAAGCATCTATAAATAAGCGCCACTTTTCAGCATTATGTGTAATACCTATTTAACATCAGCCCATTTACATCGCTGCATGCACAAACTCCAGAATCTGTAACTATGAAAAATGGCAACAGATCGTTATTTCTGTTTCTAAATACTGAAACATTAGTACTCGTATCTTTATCCAACACCTTCCCTTCCTCAAGACGAGATCCTAGAAGCTCAGCCAGCTGGTTAGGTAAGTAGAAATCACGTACCAGAACGTTGAGTTCCACCTGTGGCTTTTCTTCTCTCTTCATCTGGAATGTAGACGTCATCCCTTGACGTAGAAGGCTGCACATCATCAAATGACGTTATGTTAGATTCCGATTCTTCTTGCCATGTAGAAGGTGTAATGGGAACAGGTAAATTTTCTTCATGAAGTATTGGTCTTACAGCTGATGGGAGATTAAGATACTGAATGAGTCCTTATTTTTTTAAGAAAATCCAGTAACATTGGTTAAGCAGAAATAACAGTCCTTTTCGTGCTATTTTTGTTCACGCCATACTATTGGTACACCGAAAGGTAAGTGCTCTGTCCTGCCCTTTAACCACTTACATGTTTTACAACTCACATGGGGTGCCCAGACACGATCCTGATCTCCTAGGCCTCAATTAAAGTAAAATTTATACGCCGTCTTAACAAGATTAGTAATTTCGCGCTTCTGAGATTTCGAAGTAAACTCACACATATGTAACAAAATATATTCGGAAAGTTTTTACAACTACGCCTTTGCTTCTTCATTTCATGTCACACAGAATAGCTCACACTACTAATAAAACCTCTACACCCGAACTAAACAAAGTACAGACTGACTGTCTCTGTTTTCATGACATGACCAGGCACCCTCTAAGTTTATCTTATCTTTCAAGAATCAGTAAACCATGATTCACATGTGTCAAGTGAAGAGGGACTTGGTATAACTCTGTTAAAAGCCTTTTCTAAGTCCACACATACTATATACACCCTATATTTCTCGAGGTATCTTTCACCGATTATTCGCAGCAGTCCAATTGCATCCCTTGTACCTTTTCCCTCCCTGAAGCCAAACTTCTCTTCTTCCAACTGTCTTTCCATCTTAGAATACAAACGTCGATTCAGTAGTCGGAGAATCTTCGCCGAGTGTGATATCAGGCTGATAATCCTGAACTCGGTACATTTCTTGGCATTATTTTTTTTTCGGTGTTGGCAGCAACACTGTCTTCTCCGTAAAATCTTCAGGCCATTTGTCATATACAATATTTCGTTGCATAAGACAGAATTCCTGTAGAATCAAAAATTTGAAAAAAAAAAAAAAAAAAAAAAAAAAATGCGATTTTTCGGGCTCAGGATAATTCAATATACATGTTAACACCAACTAGTTTTCCAAAAGCGATAATTACAAAAAAAAAATGTGGTTACAGTTTTATTATCAATATACATTAGGCTACTTGTTTATGTATTATGTAATGGATCCTATACGATAGGTAATTGTGTTTTGTTTTAATTTGCTTTCATTTGAATGATATTTCCTTCTACAGCAATCTCTACTCGAATATTCTTCTTATTTCCATTGTTATTTTAATAGGCATATCCTTGTAGTTATTATTAACAGTAATTTCTAGTAACGTATAATGCAAACAAATGAAGCACGTAAATTCGCTTATAATTACCTGATATACAGTCTTAATAAATGACGTAGCACATATTTAAGGTGTTTTAGAAGGCGACTAGATGAATATAATTTCCGTAATTGAAGCTATGAGTATTTAGAAACATCTGCTCAACCGCGGCTTAAATAAGGAATGGATCGTGGTTTCCTAACTGGCCTTTCATTACAGAACGAAAGGAGAAGTATATTACGCCGGATATTACAATATAATAGGCCTATAATTCTGAAAGTCGGGATTATCTCATTATTATTATTATTATTATTATTATTATTATTATTAGTAGTAGTAGTAGTAGTAGTAGTAGTATTATCATCATCATCATTCCATTAATAATTTGTTTCTGTATTTTAACCATTAATTGTAATGCACCAATGAAAACTACTCGAACCTCGAACCAAATCGTCGCATTTAAAGAGGAGAAACGTTGCGCTACTTTTATGCAGACCACTACTTATACAATGTAGGCTTTCTTGTAATTTTTCGGTCTATAATGTAATTATGTTTCAGCGCTGACTTAAGATACTGTGAAAACAGGCCGTCAATAAGGAGGGATGAACACCATTCGAGTGGGGAGAGGAGCGCGATTTTTTTGTATTTTTTAGGGAGAGGAAGACACAAAACATTCACAAAACCTTCTTTTACATAAATGAATTCTGTTAAATCACGCATTATTGTAATTGTAATTTATAAGAAATAGGCTGCTATTTCTAGTAAAATTTCTTTAGCATGTTTTCTTAGCATTGTGTTTAAATTATAGAATTTCAACATTCATTAAAATATTGTGGAGAGGGGAGGACCCTGACCATGATTGTGGGGAGGGCACAGTTCCTGTGGGTGGCCCTGCTGAATATAAAAGAAAACTACAACAATAACATAATAGACACAGTGCATACTTTGAATGTACTCCTCTATTATGTCATATACACATTAATTTTGTTTGTAACTCTGAATGGCAGAGAAAATAGCCTACTGTGAGAGAATTTTCAAGGTTGGCCTTTTCAACTAGAGTAATAATCGTGCTTCTGTAATAAGACTTGAAAGAAAACAAACGCTTATGACTTCTGAGAGTAGTTAAATAACCTGCTTAAATTACTTTTTCACAATTCACTTTCTTTTTATTGTTCTTTTTTTTATTTTAGTAGGTTATTTTATGACGCTTTATCAACAGCTTAGGTTATTTAGCGTCTGAATGAGATGAAGGTGATAGTGCCGGTGAAATGAGTCCGGGGTCCAACACCGAAAGTTACCCAGCATTTGCTCGTATTGGGTTGAGGGAAAACCCCGGAAAAAACCTCAACCAGGTAACTTGCCCCGACCGGGAATCGAACCCGGGCCACCTGGTTTCACGGCCAGACTTGCTAACCGTTACTCCAAAGGTGTGGACTTTATTGTTCTTATGCAACATTTTTAACTGAAACATTTAATTGGGTAAAATTCTGGGGATTTGTCTTTCGCTACAACTTCCATTGGCCTGAAAACGATTAATATAATCCACACAAATTGTTTAATGAAATCTAAAAATCCTAAACGGAAAGCGTCTTCAATTATTCATGTAAGAGGGTCTTAGAAGGTAGGTTTTTCACAGAATCCATACTTTATTTGTTTAAATATCCGCGTTGCAGTGCATTAATATACGGCAGAAACTTCTGTAGGTGTCGTGTTCTGTTCGATTCAGTCAACCTTATAGTACTTGGACATTTGCATCTGGAAATTAAAAAGTCTTTCTCTACGGAGTATGAAGTGATTGCCACTTCACTTTTGTAATACTAATAATTATTTAATAATTCGAATATAAGAAAACTGAATTTATGGCGAAGAAGAATTTAGTAATGTACAATTTTTCATTCAGTGTGGGTGTAAAGTCCCCTTTAAGTTATATGTTTATTTTTTCTGCAGAATACGTCTATAAGGCTGGGGACGGAGCGGTTCGGTACGGAGCAGTTACTGTAACGTCATTACTCGGTTGATCCGAGTACAGTACCGAGTACAAATTTGTGGCGGCAGATTTAAAATTTAGATAGATTGAGTCGATTTTAGAACGTACTTTGAAAGTGAAACCAAGCGTGTTTTAAAAGCGCTGTAGTAAAGCGCTTTCGCTTTGCCAATTGACGAGAAAAAAGTGCTTCTGTTCATTGCAAAATGGCAGTTGCAAATTTCATTTCCGTGATTACAACTATTTGCGGAGTTATTTTGTATGAAAGGCCTATTTAACTTTCAGTGTTGTTATATATGACAGACGAAATAAAATCGATAAAATAATTTATAATACTAAGAGCTAATAAATTAACATGTGATGTAAACGTTAAACGCTACAGCTAATTAAAAAAAGAAGATAGAAAGAAACGGGCGCCATGAAGCGCTGCCTAAATCACTTAAAAATAACACACAGAATTATTTACTATTGCGGAAAGTGGATAAAATAATCAATAAAACGTGGAATCTTAAAGTAAAGAACATAATGTTTATTTATTTTATAACATTACTAGTCTTCAGTACAACCATGTTCTCTTTGGTGAAGAGTAATATTATTGATAAATTAAAGTAATTAGGTAACATAATTCGTAGAAATAAATGCAAATAAAATGATGACTGATGAGGTAACACAAATAGAAGAAAAATATAATTGACTTCTTTTTTTAACATATTTTAATATTAATCAAACACTCTAATATGATGATGATGATAATAATAATAATAATAATAATAATAATAATAATAATAATAATAATAATAATATTATTATTATTATTATTATTACATTATATTATAATATCTTATTATTATTATTATTATTATGTACAGTAATATGTTCAGATTGTCAGTGTTTATTAGGCCCGCTTGACAGGTCATATAATGGAATGAACTCCTCTTCAGTACTAGAGATTTTTCAGCCCGCCTTAGGGATAAGGAAATAATTTGTCCTGCAGCAGAAACTATTTGAATACAACAGTGCCTACGTTGTTGTCTGCTAGAATTAAGTAAAACACGCGAACTCTGTTTGAATGGTTGAACTGACCGGTAACGACTACGGTTAACCGAGCAACTTCGGTGCTCCGCTGCCAAGCACATAAACCGATAGAACCGAGTAACTGAACAGTTCTACTCGCTTCGTCCCCAGCTCTATACATCTATGCATGAAAGATGTCGGTGATACTCGTATGTCATTAACGGACGTGTATCTATTTCGTGGTGTGATAATGGAGACATCTGGCGAACGTAAGGGTAACCAGAACACACGGAAATTTCCAGCCATTCCAAGATTGCAAGGTAACGAGGCGAATATGAGAGTTTTCAGTGTGGAGGAGAGAATTGCCACTTCCATATGGGTCCACAAGCGACTACATATCGGAAAAATCAAGAGTAACATCATGCTGAATGTCATTGTGGATGTGAACAATAATTAGTAGCACTGAAATTTACTGGTAGACATATATGTATGTATGTATGTATGTATGTATGTATGTATGTATGTATGTATGTATGTATGTATGTATGTATGTATGTACCTATGTATGTATGTATGTATGTATTTATGTATGTATGTGTGTGTGTATATATATATATATATATCGGCGCGGTTATATCAAATTAATACGAGCTTAATATTAACTTCTTTGTTTGTTCGACAAATAGGTTTTATATATATATATATACATATATATACATATATATATAAGTTTATTTTGCGATTTTTTATCAACTGCGTAATGGCATGAAGGTGATAATGCCAGCGAAATGACTTCAGCTCCGAAAGTTACCCAGCATTTGCTCTTAATGGGTTGAGGGAAAACCCGGAAACAACATCTACCAGGTAACTCGTCTCATCCAGGATTTGAACTCGGGCCCGCTCGTTTCACAGTCAGACATACTACCCATTACTACACAGAGGTGGACTAGAAATACATTAGGAAATTGAGAAATGTACGACAATTTTATGCTGAAGTACGAAAATTTTCATACGACGGTTTCGATTCCTTTATCTGGCAACCCAACCCTGATCACAAATTCCACCACACGGCTGGAAATCGAACCCGGGTCAATGTGGTAGAAGACTAGCGCGCTAGCGCTTGAGCCACAGACGCAACAACAATATATGGAAGATCATTCTTATGGACTACCTATTATTCTTATTTTAGCTGAAACACACAGCTTCTCAAGTTTTCACTGTAAAATAATTGTCGTTTCCTTCACTTTGTAAATAGAATTGCTGTGTCCCCTCTTGGTTTTCTTATTTATCGCCTGTTTGTTTCTGCCTCGCAGCCCTGTCACATCTGATATTCGCTAATGCCCATCATGAAGTTCCCCTAGCGGATGTCTGTTATCTCTAGAACAGCAGACTTGACGTACTAAGGCACATAGACTTATTCAGCGTCTCACCTCTTTTTATGAAAGATACTTTAAAGCGTCTGTACTGCATTTTGTACAATTTGTACAAAAAGTTTACGAGAAGAAATTGTGCTGCAGGGATCACCGATTATATGATCTCCTTCTCTCGTCTATTCTGCGCGAAACAGACGAATGTCTGGCTGGAACTGTTGCCTTTGCCTTTGTACAAAAGTAATAGATCTAAGAAGAGGGAAGTGTATGTAGTGAAATGTACATCTACACATTCAATACAGTGCAGATTAAATATCTTGTTATGCAGACTTATTTCAGCATTAAGACCTCAATATAGCAGAAGCCGAACTGGTAGCAGGGTTGCCAGATTTTAGATATACCAAATAGGGACATCTTTTTTCCATGATATAATACAGGACTTACTTTTGTCTTTAAAAAAAAAAAAAAAAAAAAAAAAAAAAGAATAAAATTATCCCTCTACGTATATGCAGTTAGTGACTAATATGAATCTCAAAATTGCAGTTTTTAATAAAAATCAAATTGTAGGTATAGTTTTTATGTACAAAACAATATTTATCTGGCTGTAAGTTACATCACGTTTCTCTGACGTCTTTCTGAAGAACTTCTGGCAATAATATGTTTATGAAAAATTGTTAACTTAATGGCTTAATAGTAATTCTGTCTCATAGTTTTCCCCAACTGTTTATTATGAACAGTAAAGCACAAATTCCAAAAGATGCATCACGTGTGACAAAATATTTAATTTTCAATGTTTATTAATTGATTACAATGACATAAAATTTATTGATATCTAAATTCATATTTATTTTGTGACAGTCTATTAGTGCTCCAAACCCATCATTTAACACACAGTATACATTTTCAGAGTTTATATACATATTTATCACTGGACTTTAGCATTTTCAACAAGCTTTTTTTTCCATTTTCTGTACCATGCATTTCTGATGAATGTCTCTTTTTAAATGGTTAGAAATATCATAGTCACGACTGAATTCGCTGTTACAAACCTTACACTTGCCAAAATATTCGTTTTTCCCAACGTGCAAACCTACATTGTTAAAATAGTAATATACGTTACAAGAGCGGTATGTTGACGTTTTCATGGTCTTGGAAAAGATTGAAAAAGCGAAACGTAGTTGAGCTTTTTTAATTTCCGAGAACATGAAAACAAACATACCGCTCGTGTATCGTACATTATTTTGTGCGAAGATCGTTTATTACATACCTGAAAGACGAATTTCTAATTAGTTGCAATGATTTATTTTTCATTTTAATATTTTAACAATATTATTTATATAACATATTGCAGTAATAACATCGGCATCTGGAGTCTTGTTGATTTTTCACGGCTTCCTTAATGTTACTTGTATCAGGAATACAATAAGTTTCGTGTAGTTGTAGACTTTACTTAATTTTTGCAAATATTTAAAAACAATAATTAACAGTGCAATTTAGGTGAAATTGCAGTGGTAAGTTTCCGATTTATAATTATTACTATGTTGAACGTCTCTAAAAATAATATGTTAAAAGCCTAAAGCAGTAAAATGAATGTCGCGCTTAAGCGGTAAGAAGAGGGAAATTGTTATGTGTGTTATGTTGGGAATACTGAATGTGGTATTTCACACTTACCGCGTATTGGTTCTCTGCGGAAAACAAGCAAATACTCACGATCTCGCACAAAATTTAATTTTAAATGTAATGTAATTATTTACGACTGAAGAAAATACAGTAACACTAGGTAACAATAAAATTATAAAAGTGATGTTAATTTTCTAAAGGAGGGACTTTTTGCGTCCCGCCTCGAATCGAAGCGGGACTCGGGATTTTTATAGCTATAAAAATCGGGACATGTCCCGCCAAATTGAAACATCTGGCAACCCTGACTGGTAGTGATAGATAGGCATGTAACTTGAAATGTTTTTGAAGTGGACTACGTACGTAGTGTAATAATGTACAGTACATTACCACACACATGTTGCCCAATTTATAGAAGGACCATGACCAATGCCTTATTATTCAGTTTTCTCATAATCATGTACCATGTGAGATCTTGAAGATACAGGAGGAAGGGGAAGAAATAATTTGGATAACTGACGTTTCGTGTGATTGACGCTTCGATTATCTACGTCCTGTTATATTAATTACCTCATATACCGGTACCTATAATAAATGTATACAAACGTATTTGCATCTCACTCTCAGTTGAGCTTAAATGATTTCATTTCGTCGATACATCAATGTCACATTTGTTTATGCATGACTTTTTATCAACTACACTAAAAAATTTAATAAGTTTATGAAGCACTTCGTCTTGCAAATTGTTAAAATGTATATTTTTAATTAAAGAAATACTGCTCAAAATGTTTTGTGTCGACGAAACTGCGTCGAATTGGCAATTCTCTCCCGCAGCGCACTGCTCTGGGAGCGGAGCGGAGGGAGCAGTTGGCTCTTGTCATCAGAAGTCGTGGGCAGCAAGCCTTGCCAGATGGCTGAGGCACTTGGGTTGCAGTGGTGCTGCACATGGGTTTTGTCAACAAATACAAGCAGCTGTTTTGTCACTGCTCTTTCACAATGCTGCTGCCAGTTGTTAAGCTAAACCCATTACTAGGGCTCGGGATAGTTATGCGTTAACATGATATTGATATTGATATTGATATATATTTCTCAAAAATCTTCGGTCCTGCTGGCCCTTCACATTTCTGTATTCGGGCCAGCATTCCCTTACTTGCACTATTTACAATTTTAAACAAGACGTGTATTGATCCTTGAAGCCTGTTCTTGCCATGTCTTTGATGTCCCTTCATTTTCACTTGACCATCATTTTACTTTATCCACTATTATTCTACTTCCCTTCTCTTATTCTCAGTTCCCTTAAAAATATTTCTAAAAAAATAATTCTAAGATTAAATAATAATCCTTCCCTCCCCAACTAATTTCATTCTTTAAATAACAATGCACATAACTTATTTAATATAAAAGACCTGTCCCTTGTTGACTATTTCACTACAAACTTGAACTAATAATATATTCACTGACTAAACACTTCTCCACCACACATTAGTGCTCGTATCCTAGCAACATTGCTTTCACTTTATTTATAACACAATTTAACACTGGAACAAAAGAACTACAGTTCACCTCCATTTACCTAGCTAACCTACTATTATTTCAACCCACTGATGCACCAGCGTTAACATGAGTATGTTGTTTTAAACATGGAAATGAAGCGTTGTGAACTAGAAAATATGAATGAAAGTAAATGCACACAAATGTGCATAAGGTGAGTTAATTAGTCTGAGCAAAACTTATTAAGCGATGAACGTCTTACAGCGCACTTTTCGACGTGGTGTCGTTCACATGGGTTTTTGCACAATTCGCACACGCATTCTTGGTTCGGCTCATTGAAACTCTTTGTGCTGCATACCTTGTGATGAAAACCATGGATTGTGTATCGTGTTAGGATGTGCCTCATCTCGTAGTTGGGTCGTGTCCACTCTCTCGTACACATAGCCTCTGTTGTGTAGAATTCGCTGCGGATGTCTTTCCTCTTCTCCTGTAGTCCTTGGAGCGTAGTCTTATATGCGCTGGTGCTCGGTAGTAGTAGCTTTCATCTAATGTCTTCGATGAAGAAAGTCTGTCTCATTAGGGCATACGTTATTCTCGATGATGCCGTTGTTCCAACTCCTAGCACTCTTTTCATGAAGCGTGCTTTCACTGTTTCCATTTGTGCCATTGAACAAGAAAATATGCAATATCCAAAAGTAATGTAAATGCCGAAATAAAGAAGTCCTAAAATTGCATGCAATTATTATATTCCCAGACATCGATTGTTTTTGCCAGAAAGAATGAAAGATTACGAAAGAGCCTACAATTAGGTTACTAATCAACGAGCTGGTTATAGCTCTTATTATTAAGATAAAAACTAAGTTGTTGCTGATTTGCATCCATTGTTTGACAATTTAATTCTTCCCATTACAATACAGGCCTCCTGTAAAAGATCTTCCCAGTTTCGAACACATGTAATTTACGTTCTATGAATCTGAGGTGCATGAAAATAGTACCAATGGAAACAGAAACTCGAAAAGTTTAGTTGTGACAACAATTTTATTGTTTTCCTAGTTAGTGACACTGCCTCATAATAGCGCATATAAACAAATTTGTTCATTGTTGAAGAGAAATGGCTGCTATAGAGGACAGAAAAGCGTTTTGTGTGCTTGATTTTCATGTGAACCAATCGGTTATTAATGTGCAACGGCATTGCCGAATAAAGTTTGGTGCAGATCCACCCAGTCGGCCTACAATCCGTAAATGGTACCCTGATTTTAAAACAAAATTCTTCGCAAGCGATTGTGATTTCATCCGTACCGACTACAGTTGCTGAAGTCCTAAAACCACAGCACAAAGTGCTACGAAGAAATTTCTGCCTGAGGGTAGGTCTTTCACTGCAAACCTATACTTCTTCAGTCTTTCCTATTTTCTGCCTTCCTCTTTGTCTCCTCATATAATCCATATATCTTAATGTTGTCTATTATCTGATATCTTTTTGTCCACACCTGTGGATTAACGGTTAGCACGTCTGGCCGCGAAACCAGGCGGCCCGGGTTCGACTCTCGGTCGGGGCATGTTACCTAGTTGAGGTATTTTTCGGGGTATTCCCTCAACTCAATATGAGCAAATGCTGGGTAACTATCGGTGCTGGACCCCGGACTCATTTCACCGGCATTATTACCTTCATCTCATTCAGACGCTAAGTAACCTAAGATGTTGATAAAGCGTCGTAAAATAACCTACTAAAAACGATTTCTTCTGCCCCGAACTTCTCCCTTTCACCATTCCTTCCAGTGAATCCTTCAGTAGGCAGTTTTTTCTCAGCCAGTGACCCAACCAATTCCTTTTCCTCTTCCTGATTAGTTTCAGCACCATTCTCCCTTCACCCATTCTTCCCAACACAGCTTCATTTCTTATTCTATCTGTCCAATTCACACGTTCCACTCTTCTCCATATCCACATTTCAAATGCCTCTATTGGCTTCTCTTCACTTTGTCCCCTACAATGCCATACTCCATACAAAGCACTTCACTAGTCTCTTCCTTAGTTCTTTTTCCAGAAGTCCACAGAAGATGCTCCTCTTTATATTAAAAGCTTTCTTGGCCATTGCAATCCACCTTTTGACTTCCTGGCAGCAGCTTCATGTTACTGCTTGTAGCTGTAATTTAGCTCCAGTAGAATATCCTTTAAAATAATCTTTTCTGCTAACAACGCCATATCATCAGCAAATCTTATGCACTTTATTCTTCTTCTTCCTCCTACTATCACTTCTCCCATGTTCTGAAAACAGTTCTTCACTAAATCCTCCAAGTAGATATTGAACAGGGTAGGTGATAAAGGACATCCTTGACGTACTCCTCTCCCAATTTCACTTCTTTCTGACATTTCTTCTCCTATCCTGACTTTGACTCGTTTCATATAAATATTACTGAACAGTCTCCTTCCTCTCTTTCCAGTCCATACCAATGTTCTTTAGCATCCGCATGAGCGTATTTCAATCCACTCTGCCAAAAACCCTTTCTAGGTCCACAAATACTACATACACTTTTTTATTCTTCTCTAGGTATCTTTCGCCGATTTCCCGTAGCAGTCCAATTGCATCTCTCGTACCTTTTTCCTTTCTGAAGCCAAACTGCTCTTTTTCCATCTGTTGTTCAATCTTAAAATATAAACGTCGATTCAGTATTCGCAAGAGAATCTTCGTCAAGTGCGGTATTAGACTGACAGTCCTGAACTCATTACATTTCTTGACATTTTTCTTTGGTATTGGAATCAACACTGTCTTCGTAAAATCTTCAGGCCATTCGCCTTTCTCATATATTTCGTTGCATAATGATAGAATTTCCTTCTTGTCTTCACTCAAGCATTTCACTAATTCAATTGAGATTCCATCAACTCCTTTTGCTTTCCCATTCTTCATTTCCTTAAGCGCTAGTTCAACTTCTTCCCTTAAAATAGAAAATCCTTTTTGGTCCTTTGATATGGCTTTTTCGTTATCTATAGCTAGGTTATTTGGACAATTCCTAGTCTCATATAACTCTTCTACATACTTCGTCCATCTGTTTAGAATTCCTTGTTTGTCTGTTTTTTCATTTCCGATGTTGTCCTCTGTCAACCACATGGATTTCCTGTTCTTATTTGTGAAGTCCAGACATTTTACTTCGCGGTACATTAAATCATATCTTCCTTTTCTATCTAGATCCTTCATTTCTTCACATTTCTCTTTCATTCAGTCTTCTTTTGTTTTATCAGTTTATCTTCTTTGTTCATTGTTTAGTTTCCTGCAGTTTCTTCTGCCTTCTTCAGTGTTGATGTTATCAGCAGGACATGATCTGAGTTAATATCCGCTCCTGGTAGAGTCTTTGCATTTTAAGTAATTTCGGAATCTTTCCTGTACCAGTATATAGTCTATTTGAGATCTGCTTTCGTCCCTTGGGCATTTCAATGTGTATCTTCTTCGTTTATGTTGGAATAATGTATTTCCAACAATCATTGCATTTCTTTTACAGAAATTCACTAAAGATTCTCGTCTGTCATTTCTTTTTCCCAATCCATATTTTCCAACTATTATTCCATCATGTCCTTCTCGTACTGCGTTCCAGTCGCCCATTAGGATTACGCTTGCTCCCTTCTTCTCCTTCTCAACTATCTGTTCTATCTTGTCATAGCTTTCTTCCACTTCCTCGTCTGCTAATCCACTATGTGGCATGTAAACTTGAACTAGCACTAAATCCATTTTCTTTCCTTGTATTCTCACCATTATCATCCGGTCATCTACGAAACGCACTCATATCACTTTATCTTTCACACGTGGTCGAAGTAATACATCAACACCATTACTTTCTTTGCACTCACCATTTGAATAGAACAGCCTAAATTCATCACTCACCAAGTCACCACTATTTTCCCACCTCACTTCTGATATTCCCATCACATTCACTTTGTTTCTTCTCATTTCTTCCTTCAAGTTTTCCAACTTACCTGCTTGCAGAAGAGTCCTTACATTTCACTTCCAATCCTCAATCTTCTTTTCTTCTCTCTGTTGGGTTGCTTCATAATGTGTCCTTCCCCAACATCCCTCTCCCGGACATCCGAATGGGAGGATAGTTTACGTCCGGAATCTTTTACCGTGGAAAGCTCATCATGCCATGTTTGCAGTTTTTCTTGGAAAAGGTGGATGCGGTAGCTTCCCATTGCTTTCCGCACACCACTCTCTCTTTCGCATCTTAAAAAGATCCTAGAAGGCCCCAGAGTGGAGGTGAGGTGAGTGGATTTGATTAATTAGGCCCTCCGGACATCACAAAGGTTAAATATCAGATATATCAGGGTTTTTGACTCGATCAGAGACAGGGAAATCTCAATTAACCTTTGCCCCTCTCCGCATAATTATACAGACTTTAATTGAAAACGACGATGAATTTATTCGTTCCGTGGTGTTTTCTGACGAAGCCACTTTTCATCTTTCTGATAAGGTGAACAGACATAACCTCGAACATCTTTAAGTAAGGAACTAAACTTTTTGAGTTTTTACATGTGTTCCAAACCGAAAAGGTCTTTTGTAGGAGCACTGTATAATTACATTGTTACCACTTAAGATTGAAAAACAAACATTTATAACTGAGAAAAACATCGTTTAACTTCAACAGACGTTGCCTGCTCTTATTGAAGATAGGCCTGCGCAGTTTCTTCCAATGCCATTGCCTGTTAGCTATGTCGATTTCGGGCTGATTCTGGCAGATTTGAATTCCGTACAGCCAGAAAATATCTTTATTAGCTGATAGTCGAAAATATGGCAGATTTCTTGCATTGCTTAATTGACTCCATTATTTTAAGTAGTGAAATTGGCTACGTTATTCAATTAGTAAAATTACACACTGTTTAAAAGGTACTCTAACTTTAAATATATAATGAATGAGAGGTTGTTCATTATTGCAAAATCAAAATGAAACTGTTCTGTGTGACGTATAATTGTCGCGTTTTCCTCCTTAACTACCGGCATATCAAAGAAAAAGGCTAACAATGACAACTGCAGGCTCATTCGAATTCGCTGAAAACGAGGTTGCCGCCTCTTCTTTCATTCCCATTGTACTTTTCATTACATTGCTCTGGATATCTGAAAGTAGGCCTATGTATTGCGACTCTGGAACTTCTTCGCGTGGAGATGACGAGTAGCTGCAACGCAATCCTCAATTGTTATTGGTGGAAACAAACATGTGATTGGAACGGACATCCTAAAAGAAAAAAGTAAAACCTTGTTAAAACGTACCTTCTATAAAAAGGAAACCTGCACAAACGAAAAATAAATTTGGGAACGGAATGATTTCCTGTGTAAAATAATACTTTAAACGGAAAACTGCCTAACGCGAAAACGGAATAATTTTAGGGCACCATTTAGGTAAAAAAAAACCTGACTAAAATGGATAATTTTAAGCGTAACTGTTGCTAAATTCTTGCAAACCATTTTTAATTTTGCGATAATGCTGTACGAAGTATGACATAATTTTTTGTGTGATTGTACATCTGGAAGACTTTCGTTATTCTCTGTCTGGCATTGGAGGTGAAACTCCTCTCACCATGTCACTATTCTATGCTTATTGTCAAGGACCCGGGCAGGTTACTGACCTCCTGTACCGTAACTTCTTCCAACCCTCTTGTATTTTCTTTCATTTAGTCTCAGTTTTGTGCTAACAAGCCCATACAGTGATGTGCGAGTAGAATAAAACTGTGAATAATTGTAGTGTAGTGTCAATTTAGTTTCACATTTCCACTGTGCGATTTAATAAAAAAAAAGCCTAGATGACCAGTTCTGTCATGGAAGAGTGGCTTCATAATTTTAATGGAGCAATGAAACGTCAAGGTCGTAAGGTTATACTGTTTTTGAACAATGCTGCCTGCCATCCGAGGATTGATTTGTTTAACGTGAAGTTAATCTATTTTCCATCAAACTCAACTTCAGTTACACAATCCTTGGATCAGGGTGCAATTTACTCTGAATTGATGCAGGACGCGAAGGAAATCCTACAACGTTCCCTTCAAAAAACGTCGCAGCGATGCACTTTAAAAGAAATGTGGGGGCCAACAAACTAGTGCGCAGAGAGAGGGAGGGAGAAAGAGAGGCTGCAATTACGTAAGTTAGTAATTATGAAAATAAAATTCACTTTGCATGTACTGTAGTAGATTATTTCTTTTAGTTCTTCATTATGTTCTTCCTACAGTGAGCATATTGCAGTAGTCTATTCTTAGTTTTGCCAAAACTCAACCCTTTGTATAACGAAAACCTGTGAAAACGGGAAAAAAAAAAAAAAAATTCTGGAACAATCGCGTTTCGTTTAGGGAGGTTGCAACAGGAGCAGGAGCAGTAGCAGCAGGCTCCTTGTATCGACGTATTAAAATAGCATAGCATTTCAAGTGGATATCAGTGGTCTTGTATAAATACTACTTTTTCAATGAATTGAAATTATGTATGTTAATTCATGCATGAAACAGGTAATTTATTGCACCATACTAAGTACTATAAAAAAGTGACGCTAGGGACTGGGATTGAAAAAAATAACCATGTTTAATTTATCTCCAGGATGATCTTGTAAATTACGTCAAAGTTGCTAGTTCTCAGTTTTTTTATCGTATGTAGCCCAACATTAACTAAAAAATTATTTTTTAGAGTAAACAGTTGTAGAATTAAATACGAAATATTTTTTCTGGCAGATTCTAGGAGCTAGTTAGCCGGAACCTGACACGAGTCGGCAACACTGGCCAATGTTTCTCCTGTGTCGGACATTTTGCTCTCCACATAGGCCTAAGATGTTTTTTGGGTTATTTTACGACGCTGTATCAACATCTAGGTTATTTAGCGTCTGAATGATATGAAGGTGATAATACCGGTGAAATGAGTCCGGGGTCCAACACCGAAAGTTACCCAGCATTTGCTCGTATTGGGTTGAGAGAAAACCCCGGAAAAAACCTCAACCAGGTAACTTGTCCCGACCGGGATTCGAACCCGGGCCACCTGGTTTCGCAGCCAGACGCGCTGACCGTTACTCCACAGGTGTGGACCCTAAGATGTTACAGACCAGCTATTTGATATGGGGATACAAACTCAAAATCTTTTACATAGTTTCACGGGCATGGGTGGGCAACTCGTGCTCTCAAACTGTGAACAAACTCAGATAGAACGGACTCTGAGCTAGCTGCAGTGTACGTGGGCCTTGCAAGACGAGTGGTTGTGTTTTGACAGAGTTCGCTCGCGCCTACAGTGAGTGGCGGCTCGTAATGAGTGAATCACAGTGTCATCCGTTCAAATCTTTTCCCTTTAGTGACGAATGGGAAGACAAGTACTTTTTTGTTAAGGAGGAAGATAAAGCTGTGTGTCTTATATATCTTCTACACTTTCTTACGCGTCACAAATTTCTTAAGGACATTGACAGTGAAAGTTAATGATCTCATTCATTACATTAAAGTAAGATGGCTTAGCAGGGGTGCCATGTTACGCAGGTTTTTCATGCTCAAGGAAGAAATAGATATTTTTACGAAAAGCGGAGATAAATAAATTCTACAACAAACAGACCCAACATGGATTTCTGATCTTGCTTTTTTGACGGACATTTGTACACACTTTAATTATCTGAACGTGCCTTTACAAGAAAAAGACAATTTGATCATAAATATGATCGACCATCTGAGAGCATTTGTAGGTAAATTAAAAATATGGCAGTATCAAGTAGAAAATAAACAACATCCACCGCCTTTCTTCATTAGAAATTGTTTTCAAGAGCGATGGAGGAAGTCAGCTTATCAAATATAAAACTCTTCTTCAAGACCTCACAACAGAATTCCCTGGTTGATTTGGAGAGATAGCGTCAATGGACAAGGAATGGAGATTATTCTGCAATCCCTTTGAGTTTCAGAAGATAGAAGGTCCGGAAAATTTGCAGCTTAAATTGATAAATCTGCAGGAGAGCACGCCGCTCAGAGTTTCGACGAAATCAGGAATCGAACTATTCGCAGTGCTGCCTATGTTAGAATTTCCTCATGTTTGGTTCCAGCAGTTTTCCACTACGATGAACAAACTACAAAACTGTTTGGCGATCCAGGGTCACAGACGACAATTTAGTGGCTGCTTTACGCCTATGTTTCCAAACTTGAGCCAGCAAGGAAAAGGTATCAAACGTCTAAAGGTACAGGAGGAGTTCAGGAGTGGTTTATTTCATTTTCTGTTATATATATAAAATTACTTCCTTGATTTTGTGATTGTTTAGAAATGTAATACCTTTTTAAAATCTCTTTAATCTATAAGCACTTGTAACCTCTGATTACTTTCTATGTTTCAATGAAGACAAATAATAACTAATATTAACAAACAGTATAATAAGTGCAGCAAGTATATTTGTTGTATCTTGAAAAGGTTGTGTTTAATTTATGTTTTCAGCCCTAAATAATAATGTAGACTATTATAATTTACAACGCTTGTAAATAATGGAATTTTAGTTTTTTGTATTTAGTTATAGCGTATCTAAAACTACTGTAGGCAAGTCTAAACAGTAGCGGCTGGCGGTCAAAATAATGAGTGTGCTATAATCTCTATATCGGCCTAGACTTATGTATTTATCTTAATTTGGAATCTCGCCTAGTGATGAAATATGAAGTCCATACGACGTTCTTTCGTACTGCAGAACTTGTCATTTGGCGTTAAACCCCTCCATCTTGGACATCATACACTTTTCTATTGACAGTATTGCAAGAGCAGAGAGACGATCCTGGGACATAGTGTTCCTTAAAAACGTTTTTATGCGTTTCAAGCAAGAAAAATATATTTCTGGCTCAGCAGTAGTCATTGGTGTTGTAACCAAAATATTTAACAACTTCGATACTTCACAGAATGGATCCTGTAAATTGTTGTTCGGAAGTCAGGTCTTCCGTATAGAAATCCAACTTGTATCTGGAACACTCTTTTGTTCAGTATAGTATAGCTGTTGACAGCAACTTTAACTGGTAGATGGCAGCAGCAGTCGGACACTTGAATTACCAAATACATTGTACATAGTTCCGAATTCTTCCACAAACAAGCTTTCTTTCATTTAAGTCCAGATACATGCACCCATAGGCTTGGTTAACAATTAGCATTATATACAAACATCTGAAGATGGTACAATTTACGTACCGAAAACGTTAATGAGAAAATATGACTAATTAATTCATTCATATTGTATGATAAGCAAAGGCGGAATACACACACATAATTATAGTCAAAGCTTTCTTTCGTTACGCTTTACTTTTGCAATCTCCAAGCTGTGTTGTGCTGAAGCTGACTACAGCACTTTCCCGCGTAAAAATAGCCAATCAGAGCAGTGATTTCAGCTTCGCACATGCGCATAACTGTCTACATTTTTCATGTGGAGCTTTGAGTAGCACAACGAACCCCCTGAGGCACCAAAGAGCGGAGAGCGAAGACTAAACACTTTATAACGCGTCATGAACATAACCACGGGAAATTGTCAAATGACAGATCAAATATTATGGTGGTATTACAAATACATTATTTGAACCAAAATTATCATTGTGCTGTAGCACTGTAGCACATAAGGACGGGCCGCCCCTGAGTCTAAAAGTACTATAATTATTGTACCATGCGTCATTTTGAAATACAAATTATGAAGTAGACCTAGATATCACGACCATCTGCACGAGCTGCCACAGCGCACCGTTACAGTGAACTGCTTCTGCAACGAAGCTACACATAGCTTGTAACTGCAGCGGCTGCTCAGTGTGTTTTCTTGTGCCAAGGTTTTTAGCGCCTCGTGAGTACGAGTTGCCCACCCATGTTCACGGGCATGGTGTTAAATCAGAGGAACATGGAGGCTGGAACAATGGTTGATTGCCGTTTCCTCAACGATCAATCCATCTGTTTAGTAATCGGCTCCGGACATCATTGTGGAAGTGAGGTGTAGCTCAGATGAAATCCGCACTATCCTCCATCTGTGGTAAAAGCCAATGTTTTAGCCTGTGCAGATAAAAATTTCCTGGCACAGTGGGTTCACAGAAAAAGAAAGGGCCTTACGTCTAGTGGGTCTTTATTAAACTTCGAAAATTACGCTGCATAGCTACAGCAGATATGGTGGAATGAAATTCCAACACGCAGAACGTTCGCTCAGCGTCGGTCGCCATTAGATTCAAGTTCTCTAGCGGCAGTTTGTATACACCATACCGGAAGTTGCAAATGAAACTTTGAGTGTCGCCAACTCAGAATTCCATTTACTGCTGCACAAGCTTAAAAAACCGCTAAACTGTACTTGAAAAACTCCAGATTTTTCTTAACACATCACTTCCAAATTTGAAATAGAAACTATACAGTTTTAGGAACTGGAAAATTTGATAAAAATCTAGACTAAATTATGGAAAGTGTGTATCACTTCGTAGGCTCTATGTTCTATGCAAAATAGTATGGACAATTAAATCTGAATATTTTGCATTAATATCACCTTACATCATTTACATCGAGCTTTCGAACTATCACCGGCAACTTCTTCCATCCAGTCTTTCAACACATATGCTTTTTTTTTTTCACACATCTCTAAGCTTTTGTATGTATCTACTTATGGAGTTTTACGCAGCGTATTTCTTGAAAATTTAATGAAGTAGATCAAGAATAATATACTGGACATTTCGGAAACAATCACATTCACAATCACACCAGTCCGTTCGAAAACTCATTTCACAATGAGCTGGAGACGTGCCTGCTAACAATGAATCTGGTTTTAAGTTTTAAGTATGTCTGTGTTACATAAACTATAATGCGGAATGATACATTAAATAATATATAATATAAGACGACATTAAGGTATATGGATCATATGAGACAAAGAAGAAGGCATAAAGTAGGACAGACTGGAGAATGCTGGGTTTGCAGTGAAAGATCTGCTCATGGGCAGAACACTATGAATGAATGAATCATAATATAAGTTATCATAAATGAAAATAATAATTTAGTTCATTATCTACTCTTTACGATTAAACATGTCAATTAATTTACAAAACCAATGCCTACATGATTAGACTAAGAGTTTGACGAATGTGGCATACCTTATTTGTACAACAGTGGATGAGGCAGGAAATGGACATGGTTGTACCAAATCGAGTTAACATAAAACGTTAATATTTTATACTCGCACAATGAAAAATTGTGGTAATACCATATTAATCTTTGGTTTATAATTAACCAATGTTGTTGCCCGCAAGTACATATAAAAACAATATAACATCTTTACAGAAAAAAAAGCTTTAAAATATTGTCTCCCTTTGCCGGAATCATCAAAAAACGCCAAATAAATAGCTAGCCGCTGACGGTAAAATTCTGTAACTGACCATAGTCCTGAAAACACCAGATTTAGCTACAAAACCGCTGACTTGGCAACACTGGATGTTCTGTTATATGATATTATTACCATATAATCATTCAACCTGAAACAAATTCTCCAAATCAGGCCAGTCATGTAGGTACACGTTGTACTTTGAAGAATCATAATTTACTGTATCATAATATATTATAATTACGATCTTCAGATTCCCCCCCCCCCGCGCTACAAATATATTGTTGGACTGAACCGATTAAATATTTTCCTTGTGCTTTGTTACTACAAAATATGTTTACTTTTCCTTCCCTTCTTCTTTCGTTCTTTTCCGTTTTGTTTTCCACGTACGTTTTTCGTAAGAGCCGACTGATTCCCAACAATTTGATCCCCTACGTATACTAATATACAGGGTGATTCACGAGGATTTACCGTCACTTACAGAGCTTATTTCCGAAGACATTCTGAGCAAAAAATGTCATATAAGCATGTGTCCTAATCTCATTATTTTCAGAGTTACACTAATTTGAAGTTGTTTGTAAAATACCTATTTTCTTTAGTTTTAAGGATAAAAGAATATTACAAATAGAGAATGAACTATTCAGAAGTATCATTTTTTTAATTGGCTAATGTTCTGAGACTAAAAATGTGTTGTTGATTGCTTTGTACAGTTTTTTTTTTTTTTTTCAATTTTTAACTAAAAATTACATTATTCTTACGAACTTATCACAAAAATTGTTACAAATCATACGACTTCAGAAACTTGATTCTTTACAGTTTAATAATGCATCCTAATGTTCAGTCTTGAATTTACAAGAGTGGCGTGATTTTTAACAGTTGTTGTGACAAATGCGTAAGGAAAATTTAATTTTGTAGTTAAAAATCGAAAAATAATTCTGTGCGAAGCAATTATGGAATTCACAACACATTTTCAGCTTCAGAATACTAGCTAATTAAAGAAATGATGCTCCTCAATACTTCATTCTTTATCTGTAATATTCTTGTACCCTTAAAACTAAAGAATAATGATATTTTACATATGACTTCAAATTAGTGTAACTCTAAAAATATTGAGATTAGAACAAATGTTTATATGACATTTTTTGCTCAGAATATCGTCGGAAATAAACTGCGTAAGTAATGGTCAATCCTCGTGAATCACCCTGTATTGTCTGCTGAAATGTGTCATGAGAACAAAGCGGCTGAGAGTCTCCAAGTACTCCAGTTTTTCCTGTCGTTCCATTATCACCATATCTTTTAATAATGTGATATTAAACTTCAGTACTTTTCCTTTCGGTTTTAATGATGAGTTTCCCGTCTAAGTCGGTGGTGTCTATACGTTGCTACACTAGGCATTCACAAGTAGTGTAGATTCATATCTCGATGCCAGATTGAGCACGGATATTTTCCTCACTCGTCTATAATTAACTGTGTAAGTTTGGTACTTTCTCTTCCTTTTGGTTTATTTTCAGTTTATATTAGTGTCATGCAATGTTCGAATATGAGACGGGAAATAAAGATATTACAAACTTCGCCTTACTCCATAAGCATCCGAGAATACGTAGAAGTGAAGCATGTGAACTAAAATAAACGAATTCGTTGGAAACAGGTAAGAAACCTTACGTTCACGTTTTATTTTCCGAGCCTTTGTAGAGCCTAAGTTCGCTTTGCGGAAGCAGGTCTGCCATGAGCTCGTATTTGTTCAACCTTTCCTCTTATATTCGGCGCCTTTCTCCTTAGCTCCTCCCCTCCATGCCCCTTTATGCTTAGCTGCATAAGGATGCCATACATATAGGTCTAATCTTGTTGAGTTACGCATAGTAATGAGAACAGGTACCGTGGGCCTAATTGTTGTTGTTATTAATATCACTGGATATTCACAAAGACAATCAAAGAGAATATCTTTGTGAAAATGCGTAGGGTAGGGTGGGGTTAGTTGAATCAAGGGGCTAGTAGGATCAATTTAAGCATTTGGCCTACTGCGCACAAACTGTTGCACATACAGGCAGCCATTACCATTGAGAACTTGTACAGATCAGTTGGCCGTGTTGATCAAGCGTTTTTAAGTCATTACATACATTTTTCAAACTTCAGGATAACTTCAAAGACATCTAGGTAAGCGCCATTTGCTTTGTTTTTAATGTCATACAATCTTCAAACGTTAGTAAATAAGGCTTAGTGTTAAAATTATGTAGTTATTCCGTATAACCTATCTGTTGTCAAGTAACATACTACTCCATTCGTTCTTTTACGGCACAACTAGCGCATTCTGTTGCGAAACGTAGGAACTACGTGAGTTATACGTAAATCCAAAGGATGGGGTTAGTTGAATCGTTTTTACTGGGGCTACTTGAATCATATGAAAAATATGATAAAGAAAAATGTAAACAGACAAAAGCAAGCTAATTCTCATCTGACATCCTCTGAAAATATCGAGAAAACCAGAGCGAAGAGAAAGTTACAATTAGAGAAGAGCACACCTGTTAAGGAATCAAGAAACTAATCCACAAAAGGCAAGAAGATAGTTTGAAAAAAAAAACCAGCAGTTCAGATGAAGAATCATCACAAGAAACGACTGAAGATGACAGTGAACCATGTGGTTTTTGCGGGGTCAATTATTTTGATAAGAATTCGTTCACAAAAGGTGACTGGATAAGATGCCAGTCATGCAAAACCTGATACCATGAAATGTGCGTAGGAGCAGCGTGACGAAAACAATTTACTTGTGGAAAATGTGTTTAGTTCGCCTACATTATAAGTAGTTTCATGTTCTGAGTTTATAATATTTTAATATTATTATGATTTTATTAGTTTATAACATTGTGGGTTTGCATTTCAGTACAGTGTTGCAACAAAACATGTAATCCATACAGCCCCACTAGTGATCCAAATTACCCCACCTTTTGTGAAAAATCAATGTTTTGACATGTTATATAATATCTTGTTTATCTTGGAATATACTCGCGTATGAAAACTAAATTTGCTATTTCTTAATAATGTTCCAATTTTGAAAATGGGAATTCCATAGCTGTGAATTGAGACTGAAGTAAAATTGATTCAAGTAGCCCCACCCTTCCCTATTATGTTCATATTACAGATTGGTGTCGAGCAATGTTTAAACATGAGAGAGGAAACCAAGACATCACAAACTTCGTCTTAGTAATGTTAATCGTGACACTGCATTATGATCTACACTTCATACTTTCTCATTTCATCACAGATTACGATACTCTGAGTTTTCGCTTTTATTTTTTAGAAGCGTCCTGGATTTATGGGAGATTGATTGATTTGGACGTGAGATCGACAGTAGAACTCCAATATTGGTAATCACTGAGTAATCCGACACCGGATGTCTTACTGGGGGTCTTGAACGCAGCACGAACTTAAGTCGGACCAATCCGACAAAGTGCTCGGTCTCATCCTTTTAGGATTTCCCCTCGAGCGGAGAGTTAGTGAAAATCTCCTTTGTCCCTTTTCCATTGTTTCCTTCTAGATTCCTGATCATTCGCAACTTTTGCAGTGTCATCTACATACGTTTGATACCTGTCATTGTCTCCTATCATTCACTACTACATTGATCAATTTCACCTTAATATAAATTAGAGTCATTTTGTTAATGAAATAACTTGTTTTCTTATTTTAAATGTTGACTACAAAATTCTGCGACCTACTTTGAAAACGTTTAACTGAAATACACTCAGATGGTGTCACAGTTCGCTGTGTTCACAGGGGTAATGGTGGTAGTTCGAGGTGACTTGAATTTTAACTCCGTTAGTTCACAACTCTGACATATGGATAGCAAACAAAAATCCAAACAAGAAGACACAATAAGAATAAACGTTAGACGAACGAACAAGAAATGGTGTGTTTACAAATTTAGCGTCGTAACCATGACAGCGAGTAAACAATTAGAAGGCCTTGATCTCATGTGAACTCTAAGATTTTCTGTCGCACTGAATTCTAACACAATCTTTTATTCTGCTATAGTGTTATTTAATAGAGCCGTTGCCCTTGCAAAGAAATGTCTTAAAAAATTATGATTCCTGGACATATTAGAGATTAGTTCAAAGTATAGTCCGGATCAGCTTACTTAATACCCTAAGGATGAAACTTAATCATTTTTCCACTATTACTAAATATGCTAGCGGATTATAGTGATTTTCTAGCTCTCAGGTTGAATTTTCTTTTACCAACTTCGTTTCGAATTTCGGGTACTGACAAATACTACAACTGGCAGTTATTTTGTAACTGTTATGTTAGCACCAATGTTTTCATTTTACAGTAAAGCAAACTTATGAAAATGCAAGTAAGTAAATACATTTTTAGGTTAGGTCTCATGAATCGTAAACTCTTTAGTGAAAGCAATAAATTTAATGTTGCCTGACAAAATAAATTCTATTATTAGATCATATTAATTCCTCCAAATTACCAACATAATATGCCTGAAGTCCAGGAGGAAAATATAATATTTCATAAATAAATTATTGAACCATTTAGGAACCACCTTGCAACACAAAGATGAGATGTGGTAAATAAGCAAGACATTGTTATTGTTAACACTATATTATTATTATTATTATTATTATTATTATTATTATTATTATTATTATTATTATTATTATTATTATTATAGTACGTAGCATTGTGATTTTACCCTCTTTGGTAATATCTGGTATTAATTGGCAACACTGAAGAGACGGCCAAATTAGCCTTTTAGGAACTACTCTTACGTGATCCTCACTATATACAGTTCACGAGAAGAAAAATATTTCGAAATAATAAAACAATTCTGTTCGAGAGTAATTGGCATTCAAGGAAAGTGGGCTAAGGCTTTGAAATGTAACTCCTCAACTGCGGATGAACACAGTATTGGTGACCAGTTGTCTTTAAATATTGAAAATATATTACAATTTTTTATAATTTCTCAGTAAAGAATCATTCAATTAGTTGGAAACAGCTTTAATTATGGAACTGTATACATAAGTGTGGTAAAGAAATAATGTAAAGGTTACCACATAATGAAACATCTAAGGAGGACAGATTGCGCTCGACATCATTAATTTTGTTTATTGAGTTTTGCATAAAAGTTAATGTAAAACAAAGTAGGCCTATAGCAGAGCGAAATTATACACCCCTCGGAGGTTCCCAGATTATTGGCAATGAAACTTGCGCCCGTACTCTAATGTACATAACTTTCTTCACTTTCCGTTGGATGTGGTCTACAGGGTTGTTTCCGATCTCCGATTACGAATTTTAATGACATGTGCGTCAGGAGTCACACGACAGCTGAAGTGTGGCGCGAGGTGACAGACCAGTAGTGAATGATTCATAGTCAAAGTGCACGGCGACTCACAGCAGAAATTCCCAAGAAAATCTAGTTTTTTTGGGAGGAGTACATAACAACCCTTTCCGATGCCAAGTACAGTTAGGGGAGAGTCGGGTAGTATCGGACAGTGAGTTTCTTTCATCTACCACACGATGATAGTACCTGATTGACATGGTTACATTTCTGTAATGTCGCATAGAGAAACGTAACCATGTCATTCAGGTACTATCATATGGTGGTAGATGAAAGAAACGCACTGTCCGATACTACCCGATGTCCGATATTACCTGACTCTCCCCTAAGTGAAAATAAAAGAAGCCTGCGATAAACGAGGTTTAATTATTTCCAGGAAAGACATCTTCTGTGTACTTAATAAGATTGGCAAAGCTCGAATGGAATTAATTTGTGTCATCTCGTTGGGTGCGGCGACTTGTGAGGGGGTGGATTTGCTTGCTTTTTTCACTATGGAATTAATCCCATCCGGGCTTTGCCAGTCTTATTGGATACACACAAGATGCCTTTCTTGGAAATAACGAAACCACGTTTTTTGCAGGCTCTTATGATTTTTCACGTAACTGTACTTGGCATCGGGAAGGGTTGTTATGTACCCTACCAAAAAGACTCGATTTTACATCACATATTCAATATATGAGGTCTCGCCACCCTCATTGAATATTATCACGACTACTATGAACAACAAACTTAAATTGGCCTACTCAAGACTCACTAAATTATATCCGCTTCTCAACAAGAAATCATCTCAAAGCTACAAAATTGCATGCTACTTTACACATCTCTATTACGTCTGGTATTATGAATATAGCCTATTGAAATGAGGTGTGGGTGCCTCGTGTCGATGTGGATTTTGTTGCTCTGAGAGTGAAAAATTAGAGAAGGGAAAAGCGATTATGGATTAGAAATACTCAAATCTAAGTTGAAGAGGGGGGGGGGAAGTTCAAACCCGGTAAACCCCCCTTGCGTATGCCCCTTCTTCTCAGCATTAAGGACATTGTTGCTATGCGCAGATCATGTGAAGTCGACAGAATTCTTGAGTAGTACAGTAGTAGGCTACTTGCAATGGAACTTGTAAGAAGAGTGGCACCACCGTCTTTTTCAAGTCCTATAACCATATTTCTACCCGCTTATTCGGCCCTCTATCTTTCTCAAATTAGAAATTACGATTCACACCTAACCTCTATATCCTGCTCTACTCTTTCATTGAAACCCGTAAAAACACAGGCCGACCAATACAGTTTTTTAACTTCCCAGTCACAGCGATGAAATATAAAACTGTCATCTAAGATTCCGTCTTTCTTAAATTGTGGACGGGGGTGGTCCTCGTGCTTGTGCAGCTTTCCTTGGCTTCAATTTCCGATATTGGAAACTTTTTTGGGGAGAGAAAAAGAGGCTGCGGTAAAAGGAGAAGTTTAAAAAGTTGGAGACTCGGAAGGGGAATAAAGGTGGATGAATGTGGCAGGTGAACCGAGGAGGAACGTGCACAATTTTTTATTGGGAGCAATGAGAGGTGTGCGACGAAGGTTGAAGAATGATGTTTTGCACGTATCGATTTTTGTGGTATAAGTTAAGTGCTTAAACGCGTCCTTGTGTCCCGAATCTGTTCCTTCTATAAACACCGCTCTCTTCAAACGGCTTTGATGGTCTTAGTTGTGTGATCTGCCTAGATTTTATATTTTATCAACAGTAATCTCACTAGAGGTTTTGATTTATCTAGAGAAAATCAAAACTCGAGTGGGATTTAATTGACTATTACACGATTAGAAGAAAGTATATGAAGATTAGAAGTAACGAAGTATTCCAATACAATAAAATATTAATTGACTTACGAAAATACAACTGTCTTCAAGGTATTATTGTACCATCTCCAAATTACGCTAGATGGCAGTAGTGTGTTATTATTAGCTGTTGTCTTCTTATCAGTTGTGCCAACTATGGAATCTTCATTCAACTCTGTGGACGGTTACTAGTCAAGAAGGCTTTGTTCATTCAATTTCATTTATATTAAAAAGTTGCATTCCACTTCAATTATCCGTCACTTGACGGATGATTTTCAATAAATCTTAGTATTAAACAATCTCTGATACGCGACTAGTCATAATATCATATAGCAGAAGCTATAACATAACCTAAATAATATAAACAAGTGTTACAAAAGTTTTAATTAGGGATGATGAAATAAATAAGAAAAGTTTTAATTAACGATGTTGAAATAAAAAATAAACATTAATAATTTTAAAAGGAACATTTATTGAAAGTACAATTTTGAAATTTCAATGTTTTAGTCGTTGGTGGTTCAGTTGATGTTATATTGGACGTGTGCGTAAAAGAAGTGAACTCGTTGATGTACATGGTGTATCCCTCAACTTATTCAGGATTTCCGAATGGTACTCTTCATATATGACCAGTGATCTTTATTAATTCTTGTTCTTGAATGTCATATTTGAAATTGAAGTGCATCGACTGGAGTTGTTTGTAATTTTCTGTTTTTTGACGTCCAGACCAGTGCAGTTTGAAATGTTTGCAAACAAAGAAACAAATGCTAGGGTAGTGATAAAAATAAACAAATGCTAGGGACGCGATAAAATTAAACAAATGCTAGGTACGCGATAAAATTGTGCGATAAGCAGCCATGATTGATTGAAAGACGTCCTTTCATACCGTTTTATTGGTCAAAAGTAGTGTGACGTAGTAAAAGTGTAATAGTGCATAAAAATGTTCTGTATGAAACAAAATTTGTATTTGCAATTTTATTTCTATTTCTTATTTATTTTTTCTTCGTGTATTTTTTTTTCTATATGCCTATTTATATTCTGGTGTTGTGGTAGAGAAGATCTGATGTCCATAACTCCAGCAGAATAAATTAATAAATACAATAAGGCAATAAAAATGGAAAAGAAAGAAACTTTTTTGTAATAGTTATCTGCCAGATATTTATGATCACGGTTGTGTAATTGGAATCAGAGTCATAGTCGATAAAATGTGGTGACTTTGATCTCGATATTACAACACATTTTAATAAAACAGTATTCTACACTTTCGCTATTGTGTGAGCTCTGGCGGCCTCACGCTTGCATGTGTGGGTTCAGTGACTCATTGAGCCAGATATGAAATCTTTATGTATCAGATATGTAGGTATTTGTTATGAACTACAAAGGAATTTAAAAAAGATTAGGAACATTTTTAAAAATGCATTCCTAAAATGAAAAAGTTAGGAACATTTGAAAGTTGCAGTCCTAAAATGAAAAAGTTAGGAACATTTGAAAATGCAATCATAAAATAAAAAAGTTAGGAACATTTTTGAAAATGCAGTCCCAAAATAAATCAATTTCTTCGTCCTCGGAGAATGAAAAATTACATATTATATTCCTTTCAACCTAACCATATATAAATAACAAATCTTTGCGAATCTTGTAATTACCATTAATATATTTACATTTGATAATACATATTTTTACATATTTACCCCACATTACGTATTATGGCTTGGTATTACATATATCTACATATTTAGGGGGTTTATTCATTTTTACTTCTCTAAAGGGGGGGGGGACTTCTGTTGGGGAAGTTTACAATTTGAAATACACAGATTTAAAAATCCTTTTTACCTTAGTTCCAGAAAGTAATAGAGGCACTCATCCCATACCGCCTACTGTATATATGAGTGAACAAAAGACAACCTTCTCATACAACTACCTTGTATTGTAAAAATCACTTAGAAAGTAGCGTTGTCTTCATGCGAAGGAGTGGGACGAGGATGACATGATTTGTCTCGAACTATAATAATTATTGTTCTGCACACGTCTTAACAACCCGTTCCCATGCAATTGCAACCTTACTCACCCTCTTCCTAATCTTTCCATGGAAAGCCCGTGTCAAATCTGACATGAGTCGCGATAAAGTAACCGACTTTTGAAAAGAAGCTGGAGTAAAGGAACAAACTGGAGAGACGTTGAAAGATTAAAATAAATAGCTTTTCAGGTTATTGCTTGACCTCTTTACTTTAAATTTAGTAGACCTATACAGAAATGGGATTTTTCGAGCAATTGGAAAATATGGTTCACGGCTGGAATAATCCTACTTTTCTGAATGAGACAGGAATGTCACTTTTCAAACAACAGTTTGTAAATACTTGTGGTTTGAGGTTTTAATAGGTACTTTGTTTCTTACATGGAGCAGCTAAAATGCATGTGTCCCACATCTCCTATTTTCTCCTAATCCAGTAAAGCTAAACAGTGGTTGCAGTACTGTTGTGTCATTCATTTCACTCATTTCTCTAGTTTTAGTGCTTACAGTATAAAGTGCAAGTGAGTTTATCTACTGCTTTTAACTAACTAAAATGGTCCCTGTATCTTCAACCGTAACGACAAAAATAAAATCATGGATTGCGATGGACGAAGCTTTCACTACAGATGGAAAAATAGTAATGTGTCAAGTGTGCGGTAAAAAAGTCGGGTGCTCTATGAAATCACAACTGGAGAGTCTTACCTATCCTATACCTGCCACATATTGATATTAAATCTGTGGCTTGGTTCTAAAAGGGCCAATGTCAAAAATGTTAGTTTTGAGATAAATGGGCTTGAAGTTTGCTTATTTTGTACAGTGAACCTATGACATTAGCTTGTGAATGCTCTGTACCTTCCACATTAACTGCAGCAGACATTGGACCATTTAGTATATGGAAGAACAGACCGAGATAAGCTCGAAAGTGTATATAACTCAAAAGTGCAAAAAATTGACATTGGCCCTTTCAGAACCAAACCACAGAAATATTTTCATGATTTTACATATTTTGGTACATATTCAGCTTATTTTTTTTACATAAGTATGTACATATTTCACACCTTGATATTACATAAAAATCCGGTCCCTAGTTATGGTACAGAAATTGCAAGCTCTAATTATGGCAATTGTGCATTTGAGACTTTACAATAGTATGGAAAATTGTCGACAGGTATATTATGTGGTATATGTTAAAATTATTGATCATTATTTATTATTACATTATGGATAGCTCATCAATACTAACATTCCTTCTCTGTTCAACCATTTTTTCCCTTCTCAAACGTCGGAATATGATTCTCTGTATTTATATTAGACATTCTCAGAATGCCAGCGTCCCTGGACATGGGGTCGGCACGATGCACAGCCTTCGCCGAGATATCACAGGACAATCCCAAGGCATGAAATTACATTCCTTCATTAACTACGCCAGGAATCGAACCTCGGTCGCCTGGTCAGGAAGCGTGTACACTACTACTGATTGACCATAGCAGACTGACATCAATACACGGCATGGATTTAATATTCTGTGAAATTATACAAATTGTCAATTTGAAGAATTTCAATATGATGAAATAAATGCATACATAATCATTTTATTGAGATAGTTACATAGAGTTAGTTACCTCTTTTTTTTTTCTTATCAGAAAATGGTTTGTTGAATATGTTCGTATGTCAAGTACTCCGTTATTCATCTTGTTCCTAAAGTAGTTTATGGTTTTAAATAGGCCTAAATAGCTTCTATTTCTTTCATTGTTTTCAGACTAAATTTTGTGTACATTTCTGTATTGCAAGCAACAACTTTCAGAGGTTAATGAATTCAATTTTCAAGCTAATAAAGAAAGAATATAACATGACTGTGACTTTACTCGTGTTAATTGTGTTTTGAAAAATTGCGATAGACTTTCTGTTGCAGTTAACTCAGTAGGCCTACGGTATTTATTAATAAATTGAATACACAATTTTATCAATAATTAATTATGAACTGATTTATGGATCTGTTCCTTTTCTCGATCGATCTGAAAGTGGAATAAAATTGTTTATATTTTGAACAGAGTCACTAAGTAATGATATTTTGTGAGAGTGTGTTAAACGTCTAACGGAAAACAATCCACTTATATATGGGAAATAATATTACAATGAAATGCATTTAATAATAATAATAATAATAATAATAATAATAATAATAATAATAATAATAATAATAATAATGGCTATGATTTTTCAACATCACAAGATATCGACCAGATGCGGCTAGTCATGTGGTTTAATATTGCCTATGGTTTTCTTATTTTTGTATAATTCGTCACACTAATGTGTTTCCATTCTGTTTTCCAATTCAAAACTTCTGACGCGTCTTTCAGACGTGTCTCAACAACTCCGTCTGTCTGTGTACTTATCTTCGACTGGGCACTGAAGCTTCGTAATTCCATCCCGACGCCGGAGAGAATTTTTCTCCGTTCCATTACTCTTTCATAGTATTCGTAATTCCAGCTATGCTCGATAGATGGCACTACAGGAATAAAGTAATAATGTCGTGTTCATTAATAAGTTTCTTAAGAAACAAATTAAAAGAAAAAACTAAAATCACGAATATTAATGTCATACAAAATTATACAACGGTTTGTAATATATTTCATAAATTTATTTGTAATTTTATTTAAATAAAGATTAACACGAGGTAACTACTCACAAGTGATATCTTGTGGAATTCTATTTAAGTGTAATAGACAGGAAAATTGTGTTATCATCATCAAACGATAGTGATTGATTGTTATTTGTGTAGGGGAACTATTTTTGGAAAGTTCTCTCATTGCAAAATTTTAAATTTGATTTGATGTTGAATTATAAATAAACAAGGATTGTTTATTATTGGTGACTTTGTTTTGTATTTCTCAAGTTTAATTTGGTGTATAAATATGAAAATTGTTTGATTTATCATGTAATTAATTAATGGCGTTGAGAGGAGGGATTTTAATGGGGCTGAAATATTTTAAAATTATATTGGAGTTAAAATGCTGTCTGCATGTGGAAATCTTTGGCGTTGTGAGTACGACATGAAAGAGAAATATTAACTGTTACTGTGGACAGTGGCCATTATTTAGAATGCTTATTTATAGGTATTTATTTCTTCTGACAAGTTGTTTCAAATAATTGACCTTTTTGAACATAACTAATGAAAGTAATTTATTTAGGATCGGCTTCTTTTGATATATTCTGCAACGTCGGAGAATGGATTTTTCCTTATAATAACTTTGTGGTGTCTTAGTTTGATTTTAAATTTTATAGTTAATGAATGCTGTGTAAATGGATTTTCCTTTATTACAACATCTGTGGAGTCTAATTTGAAATTTAAATTATTTATATTATAATTATTATTGCCCTTTAAGTATTATATGCATATAAGTTGTAGACAAATTTGTCAAGTGATGTTCCCAAAATTTGTCCCCTATCTTATACTTCTGACTACCCCACTGATAAGGACATACAGTAGTAGCAGTTCTTGTCGGCACTAGAGATGGGATAAACTGTTCCAAAATAACAGTTTCATAAGAATATGTTTACAGTGTCAGTGTTTCAGCTTCTTACCTGTTTCAAGAACATGCTTCAAACTCTTGAATCACCTGTAAATCAGCTGTTCAGTCTATTATGATCGTGGGAGTAATTTTTGTCGTAGGTTACTGTTAAAGAAGAAGTATAGTAAACAACTACAATTTAAAGACTCAATTTTAGTAAAATTAACATATAAAACTGTAGAAGAGTTTAATCGCGTTAAGACATCATGTGTATTATTAAAAGTTTAAGGAAATGCTGTAATTATTGTGTAATCTTTTTAGGTTATGTAATTAATATCTCAATAAGCATACTTTATACATTGTAAACCGTAATAGTTGTATCACAGTACATTTAATACAATAATATATTTATATAATCATAACTAAATTTCTGACGTGAGTGGATATTTTAATTAATTATTATAATTTCTTTCCCCTAGAGATATTATCTCCACCAGATGATACCGTATTTCACCGGTGTTTACCATCGATATGGTATAGTTGCGCCCCGCGGTGAATTGGGAGGCCTAGGCATGGCATGGTTGCGCCCTGAAGAAGTCAGGTAGCAGAATGAACATGGCATAGTTGTGCCCCGATTGGCATAGTACGCACGAAAGTGATTGTCATAAAATAAATAAATTACTTAAAAATATTATAGTGGTAGCTGTACTGAAATCAGGTAGCATATCATCAATTTTGATATTAAAAATAACACTTTTTTATCGATCACACACAATAAATGAACTGCATTTTTTGTTTGTACACAGATATCTTAACCCTACGGCACAGGATTTCGCAAATCAAAACTTAGAACCATTGTGAATTATTACCTTTTTACCCTTTTCACTAAACTTAACATTCATTTTAAATTAACCTCACTATACGCCACAGACAGTGTGAAAATCACTAATAAAATGTCAAGATTGCTAATGCCCCATATTCCAACGACTCACTCATTTGAATATGTCAGTTAGTAAAGTACTGCCAACTTCATGGTGTTCATTGTTACGGTATGCTATCGATAATCACTGCATAAACAGTATAAAAACATAATAAAGTACTGCCAACTTCATGGTGTTCATTTTGACAGTAGCGCTAATGAATATTAAATCGAATAAGAAATCAATGAGATTGGTTGATTACGAGTCTCGAGTTCCCGTAATGTCTTTTTCTCTACCTATTTCATCGGGGCGCAACCACAGTCTAGTATATACAGTCGCGAAGCTCAATACTTAGTAAATATGCAAACATTAGATAGTTGCTCACCACTAGGATCGCTAATATCGCCTCATTACAGGCAATGCAAAATAGAACCGTCACAGTCTATTGTTTATAGCACCCTCAAAACTCAAGCTTCGTGACTGTATATAGTAAACTGTGGCGCAACTATGCCATGCCCATTTTCTGTACCCGATGGGAACGGGGCGCAACTATGCCCAGAAAACAGGGACCCTTTTTTATCTGCTGCATCTTACCTGACCGTGGGGCGCAACAATGCCCTGCCCCCTACCATATCCGGCAGCATTCCTCTATCCTCCAACCTTGGAGTGAGGAGAGGACTGGAGGGGGGGGGCGCCCGATTGGAGGTCTAGCAACCAATGTAACATGTTAGGTCGACCTAGGCTAGGTTGGGAAGGTGGTCTTTGAGACGACAGGCATATAGGTAGCTTTTCCTTTGTGTGAAAGATTATTATTATTAGTATTATTATTATTATTATTATTATTATTATTATTATTATTATTATTATTATTATTATTAATCAACAATTATTAGGCTTACTGCTCAGAACTAGTGAGCAAACAAAGCATTCACCCTTAGTTTGTTGATCACTCGTACGCTTAATTCTTTCAGATCGAGAAACGCAGCACAAGAACAGCAATAATAATAATAATAATAATAATAATAATAATAATAATAATAATAATAATAATTTAATAGTTCTACTTGTATATTATGTGGATATAATTTTTAGTCCAATCTGTTTGTTATATTCCGTGCGTGAAGCACATTCCATCTCCACGGTTGTATTTAAAATCGGTGTCGCAAAGTCAGCACTTAACAAATTTGCTTGCTATGCAAGAACTCCGTATATATGAATATATCCATGCATATGATAACCTAGCAAGTCTCTTTCATTTCCGCTTTGTTTGCATCTGTGTGTTTTAACCTTGTATTATACTGTATTTATACAGATTAGGCCGTTGAAAGTATCTCTGCATATTATACGGGGACATAATTTAAATTTACTTCAATTTTTATTGTACCTTAGTTTTTGAATGCATTTCACTCCCACCCCCTCTACTAGTAAACTTCCAACCGTTCTCCACACAGAACCAAGCGTATACAGTAAAAGTCGCCTTACGGTCATAGTAAACACAAACAGTACTGAGTTAGTGAATATAGAACGTTCCAGAAATATGTTCGCATTCAATATTGAATCATATTCTCGTACATGTACTGTCGTCCGTTTGCCTATGTCGCATCCCCGTTTCCTCCACCCGCTTCTGCTCGCCCCTCTTTAAAGGCTAGTGCCTGGGCTGTCTTAGCTCTTTTCTGAAAACATTAATTTCTGTCAGGAATTGGACGTCTACGTAATATTATACAACTGTTTAAAATAACTTAAATAAAAGGACCTCGTTAAGTAATTAACTGTCGCGTGATTTCTCCCCTTTCTACGACCCTGCGACAAAACCACTTGGATGGACAGTCGATAGCATGTCTGAGTCATTTTATTTTTTCGGATCGGGCAGAAGTGATGATTGAGTTTACAGTACGTAAGGTACTGTTTTATAGAGTAAGTACAGAATTATTTCAACATGAGTTACTAGTACGAAGGACGAAACTGGTAATCGGAATTAGGTACAATAATTTATAGTGCGATAATATGCAAAATAGAACTGAAGCCTGTACTGAAATGAATGGCCACTAGGATGGCCCTTATTTTTCAACTTTCTAAAAGTTTAGCTCCCACCCCTCTATCTTGTTCCTATCAAGAAAAAAACGATCTGTGCAAATTTTCAGCTCAATCGGACAACCGCAAGGCGACGACCCTCATCGACCATGAAGTTTTGAAATTTTAGTCCGGAAAATATTATCTTCTAATATTATTAGATAAACCTATATATTATTATTATTATTATTATTATTATTATTATTATTATTATTATTATTAATATTATTGTATTTGCTTTATACACTTATTTTGTAACTAAACATGATCTTGTCTTTGATGAATAATTTTTCACTTATTCATTCAGAACTGTCTGTGCTGACCTGCTGACTGCTCGTGTAAAGTGACTTTCAAGACGTTTTTTTCCTACAGTTGTAAAATACCATCAACCTCTTCAGGTAGTTCGTCACACAAGTTAAGACAATACTTTTATGTCTCTCTTGTTGGCTACATCTTCAATCAAATCATTGGAGCCAAACTACCTTCAAACTGGCAAGTTTTAAGCATTTTCTTCTACAATGTACAAGTTGTAAATCTCACAACAAAGGAAAGTGTAGCATTGGTGATTCAAGAAGTTTTCATTTTTTAGCAAAAAGCACGAATCCCTACTAGAAAAAATGACCACTGTGTTCGTGTTTTTCAAACTCTATGATGAATTAAAAGAATTATAGAAATATTTGTGTAGAACTGCAGGCAAGGAAAAAGAAAAAAAGAAATATTTTTGTGGAAATCTCCTTGACATAGCTCATTCAGATGCTTTGAGACAAATGAAAAATGAAAAGGATACGAATTTTTAACGATGATTTTTCTTGGCAGCATTCCAAAGAACGGGATATCGTTTCATATACTAAGAGCTGGAAGTCATGCTAGGTGAATGGCAAAAGCAATTTTTGCATTCAAGATATACTTGTTTCAAGATCAATTTCTGTTACCTCATAAGGAAAAGAACTCTTTAAGACGAATATGTATTTTTCTTGCTCGAGTGTAGGCTATGTTCGAGCCTGGTTTCTGTCAGAAGCAATTAAAGCACCTTATCATGATTTCTTATTCATGCGTGAACTGATCAATTATCAGGATATTGACCCAAAAATCAGTAAGGCTGTTGCAAATAAATTTTCCAACCATCTCTGGTACTTAGTTCCCGAAACTGTGGCTCTATCCTTATTTGATGACTATGTTCCAACAGTGATTAAAGCAAATATGGCTCAAGTTATACTGGAAGCATACGAAGGTAAAGAAGAGAAAGAAGAAGAAAATAAACTGAAGAGCTACATTCTGCACCAAAATGATTTTTCTTCCTTTACAAATATTGAGTTTTTGTCTCTTGTAACTCCTAGTACTAATTTTAAAGGCAATTTTAAAGGCATACTAAAATTTTCTTCACGAGATTTTCTATCAGCACCAATGTCCTCGACAAAGACCCTTCAACTTGGAAGGATGATCCTGTTTACAGAAGTCTAATTGAAAAACCTTAGATGATAGTTGTTGTGAATGACGTTGCAGACAGAGAAGTCAAACTCATTCAGGATTAATATTCTCACGAAAGATGAAACTGAGAAACAATTTGTTTTACAGATTGTTACCAGAGACTGTAAAAAATACCCAACTTCTACTAAATCCTCCCTTAGGAAAAAGTAATGTTCAATATTCGTTCGTTTACATGATGTTTTGATTCTGTAGAAATTATTGTTGTAAATAAAAATGTGTTTCTCTTATATAAGTTGTGTGTGTTACTAAGAAAACCTAACATTTCTTAAATTTTTCATTTTATTTCAGGAATTTTTCGAATTAACTTTTGGGAAATTTCGTTCAGAATATTTTTAAACAATTGCTGGGTTGCCAGAATGTCTACATAAATTTCTCTAAGAAGAAAAAAAGAAATGATCGAGATAGGGGAGAGTATACCGCTTTTGTATGGAATTAATCATTGCGTATACTATGTTCCAACTTCAAAGCATTTGAGGGTCACCAAGCAGTTGTCCGATTGACCTGTAAATTTGCACAGATCATTTTTTTGTTGATTGGAACAAGATAAGGAGATGGGAGCAGCACAATTTTAACTTTCGAAAAATTACCTATAGCTAGGGGCCACCCTAATGGCCACCAATTTCAAAATTGTGTTTAAATATCCATATTATGATTATTTTTCAATTTAACTTCATTCTCTACAGGATGTTTCAGAAATACGGGGCATAATTTCAGGTATGTATTTCCCACATGTAGACAATCAAAATAGTTCATTGCAACAAGTGTCCGGAAATGCTTTATTTCCGAGTTATGGCCTTCACAACATTGAAATTCACCGGAACGTTTTTCTTTCCGCAGGTCGTTGCCGTCAAAGGAGACATTAAGAGGGCACTCTGACAGTTCATTCCGAGGCGAAGGTTACATTCAGTGTTGTGTAGGCGTTAGACTGTGCGACATGTATTCAAATCAAGAGCTGGCAGAGATACACTTCATGTACGGTAAGGCGGACGGCAATGCTGCGCTGGCTCGTCGTTTGTACCAGGAGAGGTACCCACAGCGACAATGTCCAGATCGGAAGACATTTGTACGTCTCCATTACCGTCTGTGCGAGTATGGAAAATTTAACTCTCCTGGTTTGGGAAGGGGACGACCAAGATCTACAACTCCAGAAGTACAGGAGGAGATTCTGGAGGCTGTGAACATGACTCCTTCTATCAGCACACGAAGGGTAGCGTTGCAAGTCAATGTTCCTCATACGACTGTCTGGAGACTATTGAAAGAGTAGCAATTGTATCCTTATCATTTGCAACGTGTACAGGCCCTGTCACCAGCAGATTACCCTGCACGAGTTAGGTTCTGTCAGTGGTTCTTGCAGCAGTGTGGTGTAAATCCGAACTTTCCTGCCTTAGTATTATTTACAGATGAAGCACAGTTCACACGAGATGGCATAACAAATTTCCACAATCAGCATGTATGGGCGTATGAAAGCCCACGTGCAACTGTTCCATCTCATCACCAGGTGCGGTTCTCCCTCAACATGTGGGCCGGTATCATTGGTGATCGATTAGTTGGACCCCATGTACCGGTACTTGTAAACAGACTTACGGGGCAGGCGTACACAAACTTCCTGGAAAACACCATACCTCATGTTTTAGAAGACACTCCACTGATTAATCGTCAACATATTCGCTTCTTGCATGATGGCGCTCCTGCACACTTCAGTCGTACGGCTTGCCGGTACTTGGATCGAAGGTTTCCTGATTGATGGATAGGTACAGGTGGCCCAATTGCTTGGCCTCCACGCTCACCTGATCTGAACCCTCTCGATTTCTACTTGTGGGGCCATTTAAAATCATTGGTTTATTTGTCTCTGGTGCCTGATTTGGAATCCCTTCGGAATAGAATTGTGGCATGTTCTGAGGACATACGCAATACTCCTGGAGTTAGGGATCGTGTTCGCAGGTCAATGAGACATCGATATGAGGTCTGTATTCAAGCAGGAGGTGGACATTTTGAACATCTTCTGTAATGACAACGACCTGCGGAAAGAAAAACGTTCCGTTGAATTTCAATGTTGTGAAGGCCATAACTGGGAAATGAAGCATTTCCGGACACATGTTGTAATGAACTATTTTGATAGTCTACATGTGGGAAATGCATACCTGAAATTATGCCCCGTATGTTTGAAACACCCTGTATATTGTACGCTAATGTGCTGTAGACAATATAATATACACTGCATAATGAATACTCCAATGGATAGCTTAGTTCATGAGTAAAAGCACTTATTGTTAATACAGTACTGTGTTTTGATTAAACAAAAACCTAATGAAAATTATCAAACTCAAAATTCCGATATTTCCTACTTTACGTAAATGGATGATTACTTTGTTTCCCTCCTATACCTAGTAAAGTGATTTGTTTGTATTTTACGCCAGTATCATCGAACTCCAGTCGTGGAAAGGGGTAGCAAACGGTGTTTCCGGTTCTCAACCGTTAATCCAAAGGTATAGCCAGGTTAATATTAGAAATGTTAGTAAAAACAAAATGATGTCTCTGTACAAAATGGTAAAAACCATTGGCGGCGACTTCTAATTCTACATAAAACGCATTGCTACCCGAGCAGAGATGACAAATTTCGAAAATATTATTTCTTACAAAGTACGAAATCAGTACTCCCTTGGTCAACCCGTACAAAATTCTCAAACTATAAGCTTCGTTATGTGTCTGTGTATGTTTACATGTGATTATTTGATTAATGTGGTGTTGGTAATGGTGGCGGTGTTGTGTGAGACGTTATTGGTCTCTGTGCACATGTAACGTAGATACTCTATTTTCCAACAAGCTCGTATATACAAAAATAAAAACGATGAATGAAATGCTGGTATCGAGTATGGAACCCATGGATGTCTACATATAAACACCCCTCATGCTGCCGGTGCCTGACGTGGTCGCAGTAAAATCATGTTTTAGTCAGGGCGGCACTTATATCATCCCATTCACGTCCCACTGTCAAGAGACACTTTCTCAAAGTGAAATGAGCAAATCGCCGCCTCTGGTGCATGCTTTTTTTTTTTTTCTCAGACCACATGTGCTTTTCTGTAAATTCCTTTTTGCAGAGCAAGAAAGCCAATTGATAACCATGCTACCCTACCTTTCTCAAACTATCCATGGGCAGTGTGGTTAGCTTTAACAATTGGCTCGTGGTAAATAATAAAAAAAAAAAAATCGATTAAACTCAAAGAGGACTCAATGCCAGTGCAGATACTTAACCCATTTATGCCCAAATTATTTTTTTATTAAAAACTAGCCGTACCCGTGCGCTCCGCTGCACCCGTTAGAAATAAATATAAAGTCATTACAGAATTAAAATAGGACATTTGATCCAGGGAACATTCGTGTTTGATAGAAGAATAAATCGTTTAATATGTTACTTAATTTAAATTGTATTAAAAAAAATAAAATGCGATCATTTTGATCCAGAGACCACTCATTTGGTGTAATGACAATTCCTTTAACATGTTTCTTAATTGTTATTACATGAAACCATAGTTTAATGAAGATTTACATAATTTAGTTTTAATGTGTATACTTTATATTACTTGCTAAATGTTTGCATTGAATTATAGTAATAATTTAATTTTAACCCTTGTTTTCTACGTCTTCAGTAAATGGCACTTAGCCCACTATGGTTCTGAACCTTTCAAATAACTTAAATAGTGTTACAGCATATATAGTGATATGTAATTATATTTCTCTCTTTCGAAAATGTAAGAATTCACGATCTCTAATGTACTATTGCCTTGAAATGAATAAATGCTTTTTTTCTTCCTACTCAAAAATTTTATATTTTTCACATAGGAGTTATTGCAGGAACAACAACGCTATAATCTGAGGAGACGGTGAAAATGTATTGTATTGTTATTTTAAAAGTCTTGTATATCCTTAAATATCAGTCCTATTAAAATTTTGCATAGAATAAAATTTATCGGAAATTATTTTTAAAGAAACGTTTGTTATGTAACATTTTTCATGAAAATTAATAATAAGGGAGATATTTAGATTTACTTAATTCAAGCCCCTTATAACTCCTCTTTTAAATAAAATATTTTGAATGCCATATAGCCTAAAATCTAAGTTACAACGAACTTAATTTATATTCCAAATTTAATATAAATCGGTTCAGCCATTATCGCGTGAAAAGGTAACAAACATCCAGACAGACAGACAGACATACAAACAAAAATTTCAAAAAAGCTATTTTCGTTTTGAGGATGGTCAATTATACATGTTAAGACCAATTATTTTTGGAAAATCGAAAATTACCAGAAAAATGTTGGCTACAGATTTATTATTAGTATAGATATTGGTGTTTCTTATATATTTCTACTTTTTGGCACATAAGAAATAAAAAAAAGATGACAGTTGGCCCTCTCAAATCATTTATGCCGTAAATAATGCATGTTTCCATTTGATAACAGTGGGAGTAAAGGGGATGGTAAAGTTTCACTTTCAATGATTGAAGTCAAAATATTGCAGAATTGATATTAGTGGTAGTTACCAACATTTTATTTAAATTTTACAAGAAAAATGCTATTTTTAATTTACCGTAATTTACAATGTTGTTGCATAACAAATTAGCCATAAGGAATAAAACAGATTTACAGAAATTGGACTAAAAAAATCACCTATTTCTTCATCTTTACTTTCAATGAAAGGTACCGAAACAATGAGTATGCATTGCTATTTTACACTTGCTATACATCATCCTTGCATTGTCCACAACGTGACTGTTTGCCATTACTTGTGATACAATTATTTGGCTTCTCGTTTTCAAAATTTATCCGCATATCATCAGCTAAGTACAAGATCTCATCATAACAATTTACTCATTATACCCTACCACAAGACATCTTTATATTCTTCATCTTATACAGTTTCAGTTGCTAGAAATTGGAACTCGCTACCGAGTGATATAAGGGATTGTTGGACAATAACTTCATTTAGGTCAAAATTACATACATTCTTACTTAACAAATTAATTGCTGATTAATATTTATTACTTATAATGAAACTAACATCTGTCCATTCTTATTATTATCATTAATTTCTCTAAATAGATTTACAAAACCTCTAATGGCAATTACATTAATATTCCCATTATAGAAATATATTTTAGATTTATATATATATATATTTTTTTTTTCTCCCTGTAACATAGTTCTAGTAAGCTTATATTAAATTAATTTTCATCATTTTACTAGCTATCTCAAATCTAAAATTAATTATAATTGATTGAATTAAATTAGCTCATAAATTAAGTTACTACTTTACCTTATAGGTTTATCTAAATTTAAATAAATATGTAGTCTACTAGTCGTTAAAACTTAACGGAAGAATATTGCTGGAGAACCTTTTAAGTGTAGTGTAAATATTCGTAATTTAAATATGTATTGTATTGATTAAGGCTGGTTGAGTGGAAGAGAAGGCCTTATGGCCTTAACTCTGCCAGCGAAAATAAAACATTAATTATTATTATTATTATTATTATTATTATTATTATTATTATTATTATTATTATTATAAAATTATTGACGCCATCATATCTCACGAAGTCTGTGACCCTCTTGTCTACAGATTTCATAGCATGCACAGGTCTTCGCCATCTCTCATCCAAATGGTCCCATAAAGAGGCAACTTTACCAAAAAGATCTTATTTGTTGCGCTCGTTATTGTTAAAGACATGGAGATACCTCATAATCTGAGAGAATCTAATTATAGGCATGGCTCCACCAATAGCTGTATTGTGGCTGTCAGGACTTTGTTCCCAATACATTCTGTATCGCGGAACTTTGCAGTAATCAGTAGCCAACAAAAGAGAAAAAAGACTCGAGCTTCCGCAGGTTTCAAGTTCAGGTTGGGTTGGCCCTTTTGAAAGGCGTGAAAATTTGTGAAATCACAAATCATTGTTTTGTATTGCTTCTGTGTCATAGAAACTTCGAACAGCTTCACCGGGTCGCCATCACTTTCATGAAACCATTCCTGCAATTTGAACTCTTTCTTCTGACTTGAAACAATATCTTGTTTTGTTCAGTGATTATAATTGCTGTTCCTTTTTGTGAAAGATGTTTTGCATGTAGCCGTTTGCTGAAGGCCAAAAATTGTAGAAGATTTACATTCACTGCTTTGAAGACATTGCTGGTCATTAGGATTATCGCTTCGTAGATTTGATGATTCTTTTAGTTATAATCGATCTGCACTCACAGTTAGTGATGAGATAAATTGCTCTTTTATGATCACTGTTCGACCTGTGATTGCTCATTTATGATCACGGTGATCTTAGACAGTGAAACAGTAATAAACAGTGATTGAACTGCGAATTTGTTTGAGGTGAACACTGAACATCAGAGCGTCTCATGATATTTCGCACATCGTAGGAGAAGGCGAAAAATGTTTTGGGTATCCGTTTGCACTTCATAGAAGTCAAGTGTTTTATTTTATTTTATTGGGTTATTTTACGACGCTGTATCAACATCTAGGTTATTTAGCGTCTGAATGATATGAAGGTGATAATGCCTGTAAAATGAGTCCGGAGTCCAGCACCGAAAGTTACCCAGCATTTGCTCGTATTGGGTTGAGGGAAAAGCCCGGAAAAAACCTCAACCAGGTAGCTTGCCCCGACCGGAATTCGAACCCGGGCCACCTGGTTTCGCGGCCAGACGCGCTGACCGTTACTCCATAGGTGTGGACAAGTCAAGTGTAAGCACAATACTGAGTTGTAAATATAGGTGTTTCATCATTTTAAAAACAGGTTAAAGGTTTGAAAGTCAGTATGTATTTATTTGTTTATTTATTTATTTATTTATTTATTTATTTATTTATTTATTTATTTATTTATTTATTCATTTATTTAATTTAATGTTATAGACAAACTGAACATTTGTCGTCTGGGTACCGAATACAATAATTGTCCATTTGATCTTGTCCTGTATTCCTGAGTGAAATATTATATAGGTAAACGGAAAAGTAGTAATTATGACGTAATTCACACATCACTCAGAAGATGAATGAAACATTGTTATTTTTTAAACCATTGTCATGTTTGATAAAATTTTGTTATTATTGTGGTTTTAGTAGTTGAATAGTGTAGACACTTCACTGCTTAAAACAATGAAGTCAATTAAGCAATGTAAAATGCTGCCATATTTTCGGCTGTCGCGTGACAATAGTTTATTCTCTGGCTGTAAGAAATTGAAATCTGCCAGGATCAGCCTGAAATCTATTGAGGTGGCTACATTGAATCGGGCTTTCATAGTCAGTGAGCTCAGTATAGAGCTTCACTATGTGATCTGTTCTTATCTAGACACAAAGTATAATACTTTATAAATTTTAATTATTTTATCTTTGCAATAAGGTATATTTAACAAACAATGTGACATGAGTTACATGTATTAATATTCACATCCACAATCTTAAATTTCATACTTTATTTTTCGGCAAAACAAATTACACAAATTCAAAACTGAACATTTCTACCAATAAGTTTACCACTACATAAAACTGATGATAAAATCAATCAACTTTGTTATGCATATTACTTTGTACAATTTAATGGATTAAGTTTAGATTTCGTCAAATTTTAAATATCTGATGATGCCGTACAGGCGAAAAGTTCGTATCTGTTTAATATGTAACAGCAAATAATAAAATTTGCAAATAGATAAATCATATTGATTGAGCATTGAAAATAAATTTATCAACAGTAATCTCACTAGACGTTTTGATTATATCGATAAATCTGCGAGTGGAACACGAGCAGATTTGTCTAGAGAAAATCAAAACTCGAGTGGGATTTAATTGACTATTACACGATTAGAAGAAAGTATATAAAGATTAGAAGTAACGAAGTACTCCAATACAATAAAATATTAATTGACTTACGAAAATACAACTGTCTTCAAATGTATTATTGTACCATCTCAACGTTACAAATATTACGCTAGATGTATGCCAGATGGCAGTAGTGAGCAATGCCTTCTTGTCGAGAAGTTCTCGATCTATTATACACGATGGCAATGTTACTAGTCAAGAAGGCTTTGTTGATTCAGTTTCATTTTTATTAAAATGCAACATTCCACTTCAATTATCCGCATCCCAGTAATCAACGTCACTTGACAGATGATTTTCAATAAATCTTAATATTAAACAATCTCTGATACGTGACTATCCATAATATCATATAGCAGAAGCTATAGCATAACCTAACTAATATACACAAGTGTTAGAAAAGTTTTAATTAACGACGATGACATAAAAATAAACATGAATAATTTTAAAAGGAATAATTATTGAATGTACAATTTTCAAATTTGAATGTGGTTGGTGGTTCAATTGATGTTATATTGGACGTGTGCGTAATAGAAGTGAACTCGTTGATTTAGGCCTAAATGGTGTATTCAACTTATTCAGGATTTCCGAATGAATAATTTTAAAAGGAATAATTATTGAATGTACAATTTTCAAATTTGAATGTGGTTGGTGGTTCAATTGATGTTATATTGGACGTGTGCGTAATAGAAGTGGAACTAGTTGATTTAGGCCTACATGGTGTATTCAACTTATTCAGGATTTCCGAATGGTGCTCTTCATTTATTTGTAAATCGGATTTCAGAAGATGCATAGGTATGATCAGTGATTTTTATTAATTCTTGTTCTTGAATGCCAATGCGAGTCATATTTGAAACTGCTGTGCATCGACTGGAGTGGTTTGTAATGTTATATATATTTTTTTGACGTCCAGACCAGCGCAGTTTCAAATGTTGGCAAGCAAAGCAACAAATGCTAGGGAAGCGATAAAATGAAACAAATGCTAGGGACGCGATAAAATTAAACAAATGCTAGGTACGCGATAAAATTGTGCGATAAGCAACCATGATTGGTTGAAATACGTCCTTTCGTACCATTTTATTGGTCAAAAGTAGTATGACGTAATAAGAGTGTAATAGTCATAATAATAATAATAATAATAATAATAATAATAATAATAATAATAATAATAGTAATAATAATAATAATAATATTACCAAATTTTAATTTAATCAGAATAATAGTTAAGTTATTATTTTTTAAATATTTTATATGCAAATAATGCCAATTGATCAAACGTTCCATGGGCCATTGTTTTCCAGATATAAGATTAAATGTAATAATATTTCTTTTGAGTATGAATTACAGGTATAGGTAAAGATTTAATAAAAAAAGGTTAATTGAATCTGTATTAAAATGCCCAAGCAAACGTGTGTGGGATTGTTATTGGTGCGAACAGAGTAAAAGTTTGCCACTATCTGTCATTTATTTCTTTTCAGTTTCTCTATAATCATAGTTTTCATTCTCTTATGTAGCTCACCAGTATACAGTTTTACTAGCTCTTTCAGTTCCTTTGTAATCCGTGAGTGATTTGTATTTCTGCCTCCTTGCTATCGAATCCGTAATGGAGGCTGCAGCTGACTTCATCAGCAGGTGTGTCATAGAAACGTGTCATGCCGGGTTTGTTCACTTACGCGTACGTGGGAGGCGATAGAGGTTGACTGACTTTGCTATAACCAAGGTCGCCTATATCTCGCCTTATTTTTCGAAAGGATCAGTCAAGACACTGTGATTTTCCGCAGGTGTATTGGGTGTCGCAATCGTTTTCATACTCCCGTGCTTACTGTTCTAACCTGCATACACAGTAAATGATGATTTAACATTTCTGTCCACGCATGCGTCTACAGAGTGTCCCATATTGGTGTATACACATTTTGAAACACTATTTTTCAGCACCGAGATGAGACAGAAATACGATTTTTGCGGTTTTGTATTCCTTAAGCCCGTACATGTTGTAAATGGCTCCCTTCCCCCACAGTGCACTCCCAAGACGTACAACAGAGCGACATACCAACTGGATTGTTGCTAATGGAATATCATTACAGGCATGTTCATTCTGAACTCTCAGTTCCTCCAGTGTTTGTGGTTTTGTGGCGTACACTGTGTCCTTTAGAGCTCCACATAGGTAGAAGTCTTGAGGAGTTAAATCCGGAGATAGAGGCGGGAACTCTGCAGCACTTCCTCTTCGTCCTATCCATCTCTAGGTCGTCCTCATTTAGTGCGCGGACAAGTCCCGAAATGTAAGGCTTCCATTTTTTAGCTCGCAAAATTCAATGAACACTGGATTTGTTGATACTAATCTCACGAGAACATTGTCTCATTGACTTCTTTGGGGATTGTGCAAAAGCCTGCATGACTACAGTGCGCGAACAAGTCTCGAAATGTAAGGTTTTCATTTTTGAGCTCGCAAAATTCGATGAACACTGGATTTGCTGATACCAATCTCACGAGAACATTGCCTCATTGACTTCTTTGGGGATTGTGCAAAAGCTTGCATGACTGCATCAACACTCTCGTTATCGGTGGAACTTATCTTCCTTCCGCACCGCCCTTCACACATCTTGCACCGTTCCGTCGACTTCAAACTTGTCTCGGATTCTTGTGATAGTTAACCTTGTTGGTGGTTGTGTTCTTAATTCAACCCTCCAACGTCGAACCTCAACAACACTCTCCACTTTCCAGTAACATTTCAGTGTCCACTTACGTTCCTTGAATGATAATTGCACCGCCATGTTTGTTTATAAGCACATGAACACGTTTCCATGCTTTCCACTGCCGTCTGTGAAATAGTATTTCAAAGAGAGTATACATATCAATTTGGGACACTGTGTATCCTAATCATCATGATGTATTTTAGTTTTTTTTCCCTATGATTTTGATCTGATAACTGATTCTTAGCAGTTTTTTGTGCTGAATTCGAAACTAACCTACAAATAGCCCCATCACATCAGAATTTTTCACAAAAAAAAAAAAAAAACAAGAAGAAAAAAATATCTAAAAACAATATTTTTACAGGCAAATATGTCCCGTCCATGTTTGTTAAATACGTGTAAATCAAAGTTTGTGACAAAATTAGAACTATTAACTGAATAACAAATCTAGTAACATAATATTTACACCCATGTAACCTTACCGTGACCGTATGTGCATCTCACTCCACTTGAAATACCTGTATTTTTTATTTCCTGGAAGGTGTTTCTGAAGAATTGTCTCTCTTAAGCATCCAGCAGTATCAGCCATCATACGCACACTCCACTTTCCTTGGTATCTAGTTTCCATGTCTTTGATGTCCTGATGAAACCTTTCACCATGTTCCTCACTAAAAGCGCCTATGTTCTCGGGAACCTAATTGGGGTGCGAATATAGAAAATGAACTTTAACACTAATATTGCAGCCCAAGGTTCTGAAGTTATTCAACCATTTCATTGTAATGGGGTGTTTATAGTTGCCTAAGAAATTATTTTACAACCATTTTGAAGGTATCCCAAGCATTATTTTCTGAATCACACATAACATCAGAATAATTGTCTAACATTAATTTACGTATCATAGGGCCTACAAATATTTCAGACTTGACTTTATAACTGAGTGAAGGAACAGGTATTTAAAACACGGTCTATTTTTGTCCAAAGTTTTCACAAACTACTTCATAAGATCTAATTTAATATGTAATATGTAGCAACACAGTCTACTATATACAGTCACGAAGCTTGAGTTTTGAGGGTGCTAGAAACAATAGACTGTGACGGTACTATTTTGCATTGCCTGGAATGAGGCGATATTGACGATCCTAGTAATTCGAGTCCGCTGACGTCTGCGTATCTTTTAAAATAAGTTGTAATTTGTTGTTGTTTATTCTCTTTTATGTTAATCTCTCTCTCTCTCTTTCTTCGGCTCTTTTTTTGTGTTGCCTAAAGTGCTACGATAGCTGACAGATTTTTTTTTTTTTTTTTTTTTTTTTTTAGTTTTGAATTTCATAGTATATGTGGAAAGCCGTATTAGTTTCACGTCATTGATCAAATTAATAACATTCAATCTAAGTGCAAAACTAACGCAGAAGTAAAGCTTTTCAGTAGCTAATGTAAACATTTAGGGCCGTATTCATAGACATTTTTACCGCGGGTTTCCGGTGGATGATCAGCGTTTTTCGTATTCATAAACCAGTGTTAGCGATAGGACATGATTTGAATTCTGTACAAGTGGATAGCCGGGGCTAGCTTAGTACGCTCTACTGCTGCGAAATGTCTATGAATAGCACCCTAATACTTTAATTCTCCTAGAAACTCTCGTTTAATCGCAAACAGGGTTTGTCAATCATTATTCGGGGTTTGACTGTTTTTACTCCACATTTAGATTAAACTTTCAAATATCATTTATAGGGCTCGTCACAATTCAAAGGAACTACAAAAACAATTTAAAACGAATTACACCAAATCGAGTGAACATAAAATGTTGATATTTTATACTCGTACAATGAAAAAGTGTGATAATACCATACTGCGCTCTAGTTTATGATTAACTAACATTGTTATCCGCAAGTACATATAAAAACAATATACTCGTAACATCTTTATAGAAAAAAACACTTAAAAATATCATCTCCTTCTGCCAGAATCATAAAAAAACGCCAAATAAATAGTTAGCCGCTGACGGTAAAATTCTGTAGCTGATCATAGTCCTGAAAACACCAGATTTAGCTACAAAACCGCTGACTTGGCAACACTGAATTTACTCTTCTTCTCCTATTGAAGCGATAACAATTACTTATTCAGCGGTGTTTCCAATGTTAACAGACGTGGATAACGGCCAACTGCCTACTTCGAGAGACGATGAGGCTCTGTTAAGTGCTTGTGTGGACATCTTGTAATATGGTGCGATAGAACAGCAGTCCACGAACTTAATGACTATACCTCGTACATGGATCACAATGAGCCAATGTGAAACGAGTACATGAATCCGTCCCGAGTCCGGCTCTCGAAAAGCCAAGCCACAGATTTCGAGGATGGAGAATTCACATTTAGACCCAATTTCTTGTATGTATGGCAAGCAGCGAACAAAACCAAGGTCATGTATGAAATGTAATACCATACTAAACTACTATTGTGGGAAGGAAAGAAAACAGTGACGAAATGAATGTTCATACCTGAATCATTCTTCCGCACCGAAGATAAGCTTACATGCAAGTCGGGTCGGGTAGCCCACCAGCTGGTTGCCGTGGCAAGATTGTTGGCTGCCATGAAGAAACATTATTCCCACACTCCTCGCCCACCACACCAGACTCTTTCCACCTTGAAGCAGTGCTAAGAATTAATATCAAGTTTCTGTTCTTTCATCTTGTGAATGATTGTAGTACGCAGTAGATACTGTGTATATTATGTCGTTGTGTGAGAAGTGTGGGGAAAAATGTGTTCCTGTTAAATTCTGTAGATGTGTATGCCTATACATTTTCAGCATTGCTCTTGCGGAGCACGTGATTTTACCGGTATATTTTTCTTAGACATATTGTAGATAGAACATCACCTAACGTGTGTGTGTCTGTTAATCCGTTCGTCTTTTCGTCGTCCGCCGTAGTGCACATTGTGCAAGGTTTTCCCCTTATCTGTTGATTCATTTTGTTGATTCATGATATCATCGTTATATTCTTAATATTAAAATAACTATGTTCTATTAGACCAGCGGTTCCTAACGTGTGATTCACGGCCCCCTGGAGGTCCGCGAGTGATTCGAAATGGGTTCGCGGAAACAAGGCAGGCCTACATTTTAAAATGGTATTTTAATTAAAGTTCTGTGATTTTTTTCAGTTTATTGCAATTTTCTTTGCTCGTGTCAGGCTTTTGAGACTCAGAATGTAACAGGAATGAGATCTCGTGAGGGATTTTGGTTAGCAGATATTACCTACGTATCTGATATTTTAGTTTTCAAAATTACGCGTATTTAATTTCATTTGTCCACACCTGTGGAGTAACGGTTAGCACGTCTAGCCGCGAAACCAGGTGGCCCGGGCTCGACTTTCGGTCGGGGCAAGTTACCTGGTTGAGGTTTTTTCTGGGGTTTTCCCTCAACCCAATATGAGCAAATGCTGGGTAACTTTCGGTGTTGGACCCCGGACTCATTTCACCGGCATTATCACCTTCATCTCATTCAGACGCTAAATAACCTGAGATATTGATAAAGCGTCGTAAAATAACCTACTAAAATAAAAAAAAAAATAAAAAAAAAGTTCATTTCTCAGGATCCAACTTTAATAATCTTCACCGTTCACGGTAGGATAAAGGCTGATTCACAATAAACCGGAAACGACAGCGAGAATGAGAACGGAAATAATGTTAAAATATATATATTTAAATGTGAGCATTTACAATAGTTAATTGTGAATGCTCATATTTAAATACATTTATTTTAACAATATTTCCGTTCTCGTTCTCGTCGTTTCCGTTCCCGTTTTATTGTGAACCAGCCTTTATGGTCACTCGTGAATGCTCATATTTAAATACATTTATTTTAACAATATTTCCGTTCTCGTTCTCGTCGTTTCCGTTCCCGTTTTATTGTGAACCAGCCTTTATGGTCACTCTTAAGGCCGGTTTACAATAAATCCGGAACGAGAATGGAAAGCGGAGGACGTGAGCGTGAAGATTTTTGATTCACAATAAGCCGAGAACGGAAACGGCTATGCATATCGATATGTATGTCAATAACGATATCGCCCTCCTCATGTCAAAACCAAAACCATGAATATGCATTTTCTTACTTCTGGGAACGATAGTAAGTCAGTATTACGCATTCTGATCTTATTTTTGTTTAATTGACCAATGGCGTTCTCTCACGAGTACAAGCCAGCCAACATGAACCAACTTCAAAATTTATAGCACGAAATATTTAAGAATTAAATTTATTTAGTAATCTGGTCATATATACACGTGTAGCATATTGGAAGTGATTCTACTGAATTTCTGAGTTAGTTATAAGCAGGTCCGGAACCTTCCGAATCTTGGACGTAGGGTTTGATACATTTACTATAGCGGACTGAATTACAGACGCATAATAGCAGTAGCAGGTCAAGTAAAGAAAGCAGCGGATGGCTACAAGTAGCTATGTATACAAGCAGGTCTTGTACAACAAATTCTTCCTGCAAACTACAAGCTGTTCTTGAAATACGTAGTTATTTTTAACGTCAAATACATATCTTAAGAACAAGTAACTTGAAATGCCGAGGAGTAGGCTAAGGGACAAACGTAAGGCCGCTATACCTATGTAAATTTATTTACTTACATTTTACACATTTTCGTATATACATACATATGTACACATTTCCATATTTTGTACATCTACATATCTACATGTATTTACACGTCATATTCATATTTACATACCTACATGTACAACATATTTAAACATTACATTCTTACACATGTAGGCCTATCTGTAAATGTAAATAGGAAAGGATCATTGTGTGATTGATTGTTGCACTGCACAATCACGTACTTTTTTAATGTATGAAAAGCAAAACTTTCCGATTAGGGGTAAAGCAAGCTTTGTATTCAGAGAAAGTTCTCTCAGTGGCAGAAAGAAGTGGTATATGCAAACTTGAAAAATAGAAAATCATCTCTTATTTCCAAATTATGCAGTCCATGATCATGTATCATTTCTAGTTTGTGTCTCTGTTTTTTTTTTCAAGCACTGTCGTGAGTTTATTTTTTACACATATTGCTACTGCACCTGTAGCTTTATCAATGTTTTCCGACAACTCTGTTACATGTCTCAGTGTTTCGGAGAGTTTTATTGGCCTGGATTGAAAAGAGTTATTTTATTTGGCAAATCTTTGAAATTTGCTTTGATAGACACCAAATACTGATACAGTTGCTCTGAAACGAGACTCTTTGCCGCTCTAATAGAAGCACTTTCTTCACCGTCAAACTCATTTAATATTCCAACAATAGAATAGTAATGCGTGACGTAATATATAGCAGCTTCCAGCCATGTACCCCATCGAGTTATTATCGGTCTTGGAGGTAAAGGTATGTTGGGTGCCTTTACTTTAAATTTTCCTAGTCATGAAGGTAGTTTTTAAAAACACTTTTTTGAGCTGAGATATGAAACTGTCCACACCTAAATAACATGATCGTATTGTTTCTGCTACCCTGTGAAGTGCGTGGGCTGAACAAGTTAAATGAACAACTCGGAGATAACACTTCTATAGTTCCTTACCTGTCTTCAACATGTAAGGTGCACCATATGTCACTAACAGAAGGACTTTGTCGCGCATAAATGCATCATGCCACAAAAGACACGGTGGTGTTTCCGGAAGATTTACTATTGTTGAATGTTTGACGTTATCGAGCTCTTCAGTATTTAACAAAAACGTCTTTCCTGGTCCATCAGAAGAAAGTAAATTCGTTCGTAACAGATTACAAATAATTCGCTTGATTACATTAATTATAAATAAAAATATTTTGTTATAGCATGAAATATGACAGTAAAGTACGTGTCATTTACACGTCACCGTTTATTACTTGTAAAGGAAGTGACATGTTTTTTAATGATGCAGCATACAGCACCTTGATGTGAATTCTTCTAATTCTTAATTGGATATCTCTTTTCTTCTTATAATGGTCATTTTGAGTCGGTGAATGATATTGAGCCTCTTCCATCTTCATGCTGGCATTTCCAGCGTCCTTCCAATTTTTCCTAGTGTACCATGGCATATTCGTTCAATGTGTGCATTTCAATTTTTCCTACTTTGTGTAATATATTTGACTATATCACGTATATTCGCTAATATATGTAACTAGTCGGCGATGTATGCAATGGAGGGGAAGGGAACTAGCCACCCTACCCCATTATCTCCTGGCATAGTTGCCTCATAAGTGGTGCCTTGTTGGTATCACTTGTGAGGTTCAGACCTGTCTTCGGACAGTTGACTAAACAACAACATATTTATTCTGTTCTTTGTCTCCCTTCAATTTCTCCTCGTTGGATGGAATGACAATTATTGTTTTCTAAAAAAAAATTATGATCTATTTAACGCCGCTCGCAACTGCAGAGTTTTGTATCAGCGTCGCCGGTGTTCCGGAATTTCGTTCCGCAGGAGTTTTTTTTACATGCCAGTAAATCTACTGGTATGAGTCTATTTAAGCACACTTAAATGCCATCGACCTGGGCCGGGATCGAACCCGCAACCTCGAGCACAGAAGGCCAGCGCTATACCCAGGCCGACTATTGTTTTGTATATTTTAATTTCATTTTCTACATTTATTCATTTATTTTTCCATACAATATGTCGGAGACACTTCGATACTTTTCGAACCATGTGGTTTCTGTATGAATTTCGTTTTCAGAATCCCGGCCACTTGCTGCCTATTCAGTATGTGATCAATGAAATGTTAAATGTTATGTTTTGTTTAACGACGCTCGCATCTGCCGAGGTTATATCAGCGTCGCCGGTGTACCGGAATTTTGTTCCGCAGGAGTTCTTTTACATGCCAGTAAATCTAATGACATAAGCCTGTCGGATTTAAGCACACTTAAATAATACAATCGACCTGGCCCCTGGATCGAACCCGCAACATCGGGCATAGAAAGCCAGCGCTATACCAACTGTGCAGGCCGACTGGTCCAGGAATGTAGGACGTTTTATCACATGTTTTAACGTTATTAATAAAAATAATACTTACTGTTATTCTACAAAACCTACTACAAATATTACTTTTACTTGCCTTTTGCAATTAAACAGTTCAAGAAAATAAATCTTCAGCTTCGTGGGGATAGAGAAGAGAATAAAATTTAATGCAGAATAGTTTGAGCATTACGCTGGAAATAATTTACTTGTACAATGAAATGAAAATGAAGAGGTGTGAAAGATGCCGTGTGATTTGTTAGAAGGCGCTATTCAGCACGGATGTCTCCTGCAGTACTCACAAAACTCGAGGGTGAACACTCTCTGTTGGTGGCTTTCATGCAAGCGTTCCTCCTCAATATGGACAAACTTTTCTATTATAGAAGTTTTATAATTCAACGCGAGAAGCAGTGATACTACCAGTAAAGGAAGGAAGTTCCGGAGACATACTTGTGAATCACTCCTCCTTTTGTTTTTCTTCCTTTTTGTCACTATTTGTATGGGTAATAAGACAGTCATACTCAAATACTTGGATGCGTAGCTGGTGTTAGTTAATGAGCTGTAGACTGAGTCACTCAGTGCCGTATTTCTTCACTCCGTAGCTCTTCTATCTGTACTAAATCTGATTTTGGTTATAACACTGTATCTGCGTTAACCATTGCGTTAAAGGGTTAGGTACAGCTGTCAAAAGAAAAAGTGGCCGCTCTCCTGAAACAAAGTTCCCTTCGGGTATCTTCGCTATAATTCGGAGACAGGCGATGTTACATGTTGTTGGACCACGTTGCCTGATATCTACAGTTATAATTGAAGTATTTTCTCTGTGATTCGATAGCGTAATGGTAGCGTTCAGGCTTCTTATTCATGAGGTCCTGCGTTCGACTACAACCTCGTGCTTTTTATTTTCTTTTTTGTTATGTTTTTGAGAGAGACAAACTATACATAATGGCTCCTTTCTCTTTTACGATTATTTTAGTAATTAACATCAAGTTCATTAATATATTATGCCATTTCTTTATCATTATGATGTTGTGGCTGCAAATGGAAAGAAAAAAGATTTTATTCTCAATAAAAATATCTTTCGTGGCATAAGCAAATCAAATTTACTGGCGTCGGCCTTAAAACATTCAAACAATTAAGCGTTCAAAAAACAAAACAAAAAGCCACAATTCAATATTTAGTCTATCTTCCTTTTATCTCGATCATCTTGCAGTCGAGTGGGCATGGAATCGACTAGTCTTTGCAAATAGCGACTGTTCTTAGACACGATATTCCAGGCATTCTGAACATACCCACATACATAAGTGTTCTGTCCATGGGCAGGTCTTTCATTGCAAACCCAGCAATCTGCAATCTTTCCTATTTTCTGCCTTCCTCTTAGTCTCCGCATATGATCCACATATCCTAATGTCGTCTATTATTCTTTTCAAACAGAGACCCAACAAATTCCTTTTTCTCTTTCTAATCAGTTTCAGCATCATTCTTTCTTCACTCACTTTTTCAAACACAATTTTATTTCTTATTCTATCTGTCCACTTCACACGCACCGTTCTTCACCACATCCACATTTCAAATGCTTCAATTCGTTTCTCTTCATTTCGTCGTAATGTCCATGTTCCTTCCCCATACAATGCCACACTCCACACAAAGCGCTTCACTAGTCTCTTCCTTAGTTCTTTTTCCAGAGGTCCGCAGAAGATCCTTCTTCTTCTATTAAAAGCTTCCTTTGTTCATGTTTGCAGTTTTTCTTGGGAAGGATAGCCCTAAATGCGGTAACATCCCGTTGCTTTCCGCACACCACTATCTCTTTCGCATCTTATTAAATTCCAGGGGACCCAAGCGTGGAGATGAGGAGAGTGGATTTGACTAATTGGCCCTCCGGACTTCACCGAAAGTCACGGCAAGGGTTAAATATTAATTCTATCAGGATGTTTGACCCGATCAGAGACCGGAAAATCTCAATTAGCCTTTGCCCCCCGCATCCCGGACTAGCTTCTAGGAATCATCAGAAAATCTTAGAGTGTGATTGGGCCAATTTTTCCGAAAATGTTTCCACACTTTTGCCCTCGTAGCTCAGCGGACGAAAGTCGGAATTTAGATGTCATCGTCTCAGGTTCAATTCCTCGTTACTCCATTTCATTTTATTGTGTTTCAAGATAGTATAATGTAATAATACAAAAAGAAAAACTAATAGCAGTATTATGCAACGGGATTTTTCCAAACCTAATATTAAATTTATGTTATTTATATCGCTAAAGAACGATTACAATATAAATAACTTGAATATTATTTACACAGTATCACTAAAGAACGATAACAGAATATAAATGATAAATATCGGTTTGTTTAATTAATATAAGATATTATATAATACTTATTTAATTATCTAAATAAAATAAGCTATTTTACAAAGAAAGATGGTTATTTGTGTTATAATAATTACTTACATAAAATACAGATTATTTATTTTGCGAAAGAACAATAACAATATAAATAACTTGAATATTATTTTATAATGCTAATGAAGGAAAACAGAATATAAATGATAACTTGAATATTATCTATATCGCTAAAGAACGATAACAATATAAAAAACGTGAATATTATTCATATCGGAATTTCACAGATTTATTACAGATGTATTTAAGAAATTGTAGAAGAATAGTAATTAGTAACAGTGTCCTATTTATTCTTCTTGGAGTCAAATTTGTAACTTTTAAAAGTGTGGTTTCTATGTTGAAGTGTATGTGTTGTAACGGATGCTTGATTTGTTATGTATGTGAGTCAGTTATGTGATGCTTGATGTCGTCGCAATGTCGTAATTATAGTTTGATTGTGTTTGTATGACTATTGTGTATTAATTTATGATGTATGGTACGGAAAGCTGCGTATTTGTGTTATAGAAGTGTTACGTATGTGTGTTGTTAATGTTTTTGTATTTTTCAAATTGATACCTGATATTTATTTTGCAATCGCAATGCCTAATTTACGGTTTGTTTATGTTTTGTTTACATCGCGTAAGCTAATTTAATTTTCTTTTCTATTTATCTTTATGCTTATCTTTTTTGTGTATGAAACTATAACCCTAACATACATATGTAAAATAGGGCTAACCACCATTGGAGATACAATAATAATAATAATTGTTATTCATATCGTTATAAAACGATAACAGTATACAAATGATGACTTGAATTTTATTCATATCTCTAAAGAACGATAACAAAATATAAATAACGTGATATCCATAATGAACGGTAACTGAATATAAATGATAATTTGAATAGCATTTACATCGCTAAAGAACGATTAAAAAATAAAATGAAAACTTGAAGGCCTGAACCCACAACCTTTGAATCATTAAACAAGCACCCTACCGCTGGTCTACGAGGCGCAGATATGGAACACTTTCATAGTTCGGGAACTGCTTGTACAAGCACATACATCGTGTAACATCGCCGCGACCCGAAGTGGACTTTGAAAATATTCGCTGTTCACGAGTGCGGCCACTTTTTTTTTTTTTTGACAGCTGTACAGCTTACAGCAGTAAAATTTTGGAAATATTCATTTTTTTTGTCCTCCATTACTTTATATTGTAGAATAATGAAAATTGGTATGTGTAAAACACTGTCCTTTCATTATTTTACAAGATACAGTAATGGATTTCAAAAAATTTTACTGCGGGAAACAAATGACGATCGCAAAGCATGTTTTATAGTACCGTAAAGAATTTGCAGTTTGAAATGTTGGCAAATAAAGAAACAAATGCTAGGGAAGTGACAAACAGTCATTATTGGTTGAAACATGTTCTTTCGTACCGTTTTATCGGTCAAAAGTAGTATGACGTAATAAAAGTGTAATAGTCAACACTAATCTCACTGGAGGTTTTGTTTCATCTCAAGAAAATCAAAACTCGAGTGGGATTTCATTGACAATTATACGATTAGAAGAAATAAAGGACACTGATACAATAAAATAGGTATTAATTGACTTACTAAAATTCTATTTCACTAATTTTAGCTTCACCAAAACTTTTGAACGGAGCCGCAAAACGTGTTTTATAGTATCGTAAAGAATTTGCCTTTTGAAATGTTAACAAGGAAAGAAACAAATGCTAGGAATGTGATAAAAATAAACAAATGCTAGGGAAATGATAAAATTGTAGTGATAAAGAGCCATTATTGGTTGAAACACGTCCTTTCGTACCGTTTTATTTGTCAAAGTAGTATGACGTAGTAAAAGTGTAATAGTCATACAGTATATAATCTTGTCTTTTGTCCATGGGACTGGGTGGTTATCCCTTATCGTTTGCTGTCTTGTGTAGTCTCCCCAGTGTGTCGCTGTACCATGTTGACTAAGATGGTTAGGAAGGCCGCAGTGGCTTGTAAGTCGGTATCAAAGGAGAACATAAAAGCAAGTGAAAGAAATAATAATAATAATAATAATAATAATAATAATAATAATAATAATAATAATAATAATCGGTGGGGCTACAGCCCGTGAAGGGCCTAGACCGACCAGCCGGCTGCTGGCCTCACGCCCACATCCGGAGCAGAGGTGGACGATCATCAAACCAGAATGGAGGTATCGTGTGGTTAGCACGATGATCCCCCCAGCCGTTATAGCTGGCATTCGCAACCGGATTTCGCTACCTATCGTAGCTCCCCAAGTGCATCACGATGCTGGGTTGCATCGGTCCCATACACTGGCCGAAATTTCATGAGAAAATTTCTTCTCTCACGAGGACTCGAACCAGCGCGCATTCCGTAACGCGAGTCCTAGGCAGGATAATAATAATAATAATAATGTTTAGTAATAATAATAATAATAATGGTTAGTAATAATAATAATAATAATAATTTCAGTAATAATAATAACCACTAATATTAATGTGGACGATTAACGATTATAAAATAAGTAGGCCTAAACTGGATCCTTATATACATGGATTTTTTTTTCATTCAGCTATTCATCATCCTGTGCTTTTTATGTCGTTACGTTGTGTAGCTAACAGTTCCTCGAGCGTATCTAAACCATCTAATTACCATGCAAACAGCGGGCTTCTCTGTAGTTGTGTATCAAGTTAAGTCTTGTGTTAATATGATGTTCTTTACAGGTGATGGGATTGCACGACACTCTTGAATGGTATCAAATTCTGTTATATATAATCTATTCAGTTAAGATACAACTAAGACTCTTTTTGTCCCAACTTAATACTGCAAGTTTAAATTTGTGTTACTCAATTTGTCTTTCGCAAATTTTGATGTGAATCGTTGGAAATATCTTTATGAAGTATATCTTACACTGACATTTAATGAACTCAGAAATGCACACATTGCTCATAAAATTTAATGTTTAAACAATTTAAAGTCATCGGCAGTAACTAGTCTTCAACAGATATTTACTTATTTAAACTTCACGCATGATTTTTATTTGCTGGTGGAATGGAGATTATTTGTACTGTAATTCATTTGCAATTACATATCGTGCTTGATATCAGACTTACTTCATTTCATTATTATTATTATTATTATTATTATTATTATTATTATTATTATTATTATTATTATTATTAATATTAGTAACTAACTTCATAGATTTACGAAAAGGAGTTATGCAAGGATCGCCCCTTTCACCTGCATTATACAACAATCTGTGTACTGATCACATCCTTAATGAACTGTCAGAAGACTCGATCGCTACCGAATACGGTTTCAATCTTGTTTCAGGTTTAAAACCCATTACTGTGCTTGGTTTTGCAGATAACACTGTTATCATAGCTAAAAACAAAAACTCTGCTTTAGAACTCACAAGGATGGCTATTGATCGTTTGAAAGCTATTAGTTTAGATATAAATGTCAATAAATATGTAGCTATTAATATTTATCGCGGTAAATTGCATCCAAATCAACTAAACATTTCTGATGACACTACTATCACATGCTTAACTGCAAATGAGCATGTACGCTACTTAGGTGTTAATTTTTCTGATGTTTGTATATTCGATTCCCAAACAGTTTTGAACGACCTGAAAACTAGATTAGATTTGCTAATTTCGTCGCCTTTATTACATCCTGATCAAAAGTTTTGTATATTAAATTCTTCAATTTGCCCATCATTAATCTACACATTTCAGACAATGCCCTTGAATACAATACCCAATACTTTTTAGATGACGCTGATAAAATTATTAACAACACTCTTAAAGAAATTTTGCACCAATCAGCTGACACACCCGATTCTATCGTATATACACATCGTAAGTACAAAGGTCTTAGTCTTTCCAGGGTACGTTGGGAATCCACGCTACAACATATTAACGGCTTAAGGGTATTACACAAAACTAATGATCCTCACATTACTTCCACTAGGGACCTTATTGAGGAGAGTAAAACATGTTTAAATAGCCTTAAATTAACTCCTGCTACTTCTTTTTTTAAAATAATCGTGAACATGTTGTGGACTCTCGAAAAGTAAGAGACGCTTTAAGAGAAGAAGAATTTTAAAATTGGTGTACTTTGCAACAAAAGGGTAAAGGAGTGATTTTTAACAAAGTGTTCCCCCCCAGCAAACAGCTGGATGAGAAATCACAAAGGTCTAACCCTCTCGGAATGGATAGACGGCCTTAAAATGGTAGGCTATGTCGCTCTGCTCCGAGCTGTACCGGGTAGAAGTCGGGATGGTACCCGCTTTAGGCGCTGTCTCAGCGAGATTGAAACTCTTCCCCATATCCTTGGCTTCTGCTCCTATAGTGAGGCCCTTCGCAACATCCGTCACCATGCTGTCCGTTCTATGCTGGTCGAGGCACTCAAGGAAGTAGGGTTTACAGTCCATCAAGAGGTGCAGGGACTAGCCTCACAAGGAAGTGTTCGGCGAATTGATATCATTGCCATTAAGAACAACTCGGCATACATTCTCGATCCCACCATCAGATTTGAGACACACGCAGATCAACCGCATGAGGTGGACAGTGAAAACAAACGGATCTATGAACCAACAATCCCGTTCTATAAAGATAAATATAGCCTGTCCCACATTGATGTAATAGGTCTGATGGTGGGAGCACGAGGTACCATACCCTCCTTCTTTGCCAACAAATGTAAAAACCTGAGGCTAACACACAGCATTGTGAAGGAAATAGCCATTAGTGCCCTCAAAGGATCAGTTCAGATATTGAGAAATCACTTGTATGGGAGTGATCATGGAAATTTCAAGTTATCTTAAGCGATGGCTGTTCATTGGTTTAGTTATCAATGCCAATAAATCCGTACTATTATTTTTCTCGCGGTATATGGCTTTCAAATCATTCTAACCTATCTGATAAATTTGTTTCCCCTTTCTTAACTGTAAATGAGCACAAACGCTACTTAAGTGTAAATTTTTCTGACATTTTGTATATTCGATTCCCTAACTGTTTCAAATGTATATCATTTTACCTTTTAGGTGTGTTTCCAAATTATATGTAATACGCTTTGTCAAATCTGGCAGCCTTTTCATAAGGGAAGCTAAATTTATTTATTTATATTTATACAACTTTATTAATGCGTCTTTTTCAAAGCAAACAGATCAAAAGTGCGCTTCATGGAAGCGTGCATGTGTCGTTCATATTGTCATACACACTTACTTGTATCAAACGGTAATTGTAGGAGTAGCGTACGTCCTCATTTTCAAGGTTTATATTACCATCCGGAAGGAATTAAAAAAAAAAACAACGGAAATTGGACCTGTGATTTAATTTAAAAAGTGCTTAGTTTTTAAACAACTGAAACCGATATTCGACATAACTTGCATCTTTGTTTTACTCACTAGTCAGGAGCTCAGAATGACACTCGATACTTTTTGAAGATTTTTTTCTTAAGTACAGAGCCCATTTCACTTCTGTTTCCTTACTCTTAACTCTTTACTGACTGGTTCGCACACGACTCTCACGAAGTTTTATTTGTCCTGTTACCACAAGGTGCCTACATAATTGGCTGACACGAGTTTTTGGGGCGAGAATCGCGTGTTCTTTGCCATGCTCTCGTAGCGTTTTGCCATGTCTTTAATTCAAATGCAGTAAACTAAGAAGAGGAATCTCCGTGCTGTGGAGTCAGTGAAAGTACAACTTTTGTCACTTTACTTGTGTAGCATTTTATTCGTACTTGCTATAAATTCCTGACATTTTGAAGAAAATCAGGTCAACAGAGAAATATTTATTGACTATTTAAATGAAGTTACCCCCTCTTAGAACAAGAGTAATTTGATTGAACAGTGAAGTTTATTCTTAATGTCTTTATGTATTTCTATATAAATATTCAGATTATAATAATTTATGAATTAGGTATCAAAACATGCAGTATATTAAACATATTTGACTTAATTTTAATTGTTTGAAGTTGAATTAAATTGACTCATTGATTGAATTTGTATCTGTAAGATGTTGTTTAGGAGTTGGAAGGGTCCGATTTGTATATGACAACTCTAGGTAAATGAAATAATTTGATTTTCTAAACTGTACAGTAAACAACATATAGGCCTATTTCGAAGTTCTATTGAGTTTAGTTACTTCCGCTCTGATATATCACACAAAAGTGAAAAAAAAGTGGTTGATAATTAAAATTTCACACAATCTTAGGAATGCTTAACAACATTTAGCACTTAATAAAACAATTTCGATAAAAAATACCTTCGAGAGTAAAAGTACACAATGGAACTATGCTAGCTCTGTCTAATGTATTGTGCGGCAATGAATTACGGACTCTGAAGCAAAAGACTGTACATTAAAAAGCAGTTCGCATCAAAATTCTCAGAGAAATAACGAAAAACATCTCCACTAGAAATCTGTATTGCTTCTTGATGATTTCTCCATTCCACAAATTGCTAAAATAATGAAACCTGCAAGATTATGAAATTGTGTTCATCTATAAATTCTATTTTTTGTTGCTCTTAAGTTATTTTGAAATATATCGTTCAATATTGTTCATGAAGTATTCGTATTAGAGATGAAAAACGATCGAGAAAACGAGACTAACAGCGCCCACAAAGCCGAAAATCCGCACGAGAATGTTGTATTACGTCGCGTCCTTGACGTAAAGCAGTGATGTCAAAGCAAGCGCATTTTTCTGACCTTGACGTCGAGCGCGGGCATCAAGCGCTAAGTATGGAAAGAGGAAGGGTTGTGTATATGAACAAGCAGCCTGTTGGATTTAAGAAAACAGTGGTGCACAAACTTCAAACGGAACGTGAAATTTTATGTCATTATTTTTATATGGCTTCTTTCTGTTTGGTATTACCTATATTGTCTGTAAAACACCAATTTCTTAATATTGCAGTTGTGTTTTAAATGTTAATAACATAATAAAGAGTTAAGAAGGAATATTGACATAAATTCCATAGTAGTACAACTATACTGTACTAAATGGATGAAATACATCATTCATAAAGAAAGTGATACCCTTAAAAAGGGGGGGGGGGATTCAGTATGACATCATAAGTTAGAATTGGTATTGATGGTACCTTTAGCCTTATAAAAGTAATCAATAAACTAATCAAAACAATATTACAGTACAAAACAAAGTTACCTAGGTGCTGTACATGCTTTAAGTGTAACTAATATTCCATAACAAAACTCTCATCGCATTATACTTTTAAGGTGAAATTGGTGAGCAACTTCCTATCATCAGAATATTAAATTATTTTCTCGAAATGTGCTGAAGCTATACAACACATAAGTACATATCTTTTGCTTATGATGTAACAGTAGTTGCTTTGTTAATTAATTTTCTTACAAACAATTTCCATACGAATATTTTCAAAATTTTCAATACACAATCTTCAGTAATACGTATTTAGCGTACGGTATATTAGATTTACGAAAACATTCTGTAAGGCTATTAAATAAATAGGCATATATCTGAAAATTTTACTTTTCTATAAAGGAAGTTGGGAAAATATTTATTTTTAACAATAAAATCAAACTTGTAAAAAATGAAGATTACAATTAAAATTTACATTCTTGTAATGCACTCATACTTCTCAGACAAATCTAAAAATTAACATGGATACAGTTTTAATAAGTTCTCTTCCCTTTATCTATTGAATCAGTGCTGGCCATCCCTGAATATAGCTCGACCAAGCGGCATATACTACCTTTTTCGTCTTTCTCTTTCCTAAAGCGCTCAGACTCTCCTGAGCTCTAAAGCGCGCCCTTGCTATGGGCATCAATTGACATGACTGAGGTAAAGACTGGTTGTGAGTCTTCCGAGACTCGATATTAATCATCTCCCGAAGTCCCGAAGTCAGCAGTTGTTTATACCTGACTGAACTTGTATCTTCTTTGGCATCTGTTGTATATGTATAAACAATCAAGTAGCCTATTTGAAACACCTCTACCTTTCAGTCTATAATAATCCGTTCTCCAGTCTTTATTTAATTACTAGGCCCTTATTAAAAGGCTAGGAATTTTCTTTTCATACGTTTAAGATCAATTTATATAACCATAGGTAATATCATATAATAGAACCAGAACATTTTGATAACTGAGATACTGTTCTGTTTTGTATTTTTGTCTCGTTTAAACATTTCTGTTATTTATTTGAATTTTGTATGTTATTCATAGTTACGAAATCTTTCCACGCCGACCAAATGCTATTTCGAGAATGACGAGCGAGACTCGAAGCGCACGAGAATGACGAGCCGAGACTCGAAAGACAATTGCAACGAACACAGCGAGCGAGAGCGGCAGTTAGTTTTGTTCATCTCTAATTCCTATTCTTGTTTTTCATGTCGTACTTCTGTCTTTATTATGGCTTGGAGTCTCCTGTTTTATTCGTAATGCTGTGAATTTCATGAGCCAAACTACTGCGTGTTCAGTTCAAAGTGTGTCATGGCTCGTTGTGTGCCGTCATGTGGCTAGTCGTTGATCCTAGAGAATTCAATCTTCCTACACTTCCACAGAGGCGTATGTGCCAGAGAAGTTGCCTAGCAAGTACGGCGTTCATTCTGAAGAGTACTTACCGATACGTACGGTAACACCTGTAGTGGCAAGAATGAGAACTGTTTGGAAACAAGTACTGAGGTGAGTTTTTTTTCTTACTGTCGGGATATGTGGAGAGGGTTGAGACGATTACTTACGTAAGCCTATTTGTTGACATTAACTTCTACGGTCAACATGGACACTGAGCATTCGATTTGTGTTGTGGAATGTTGCCGTACGCAACCGATGATAACAAATACCCTGTGTACGACTTGCCCGCGCAAAATACAGTTCGAAAGAGGTTATGGTAGCACACAGACCGTACAGACCGCCATCTGTTGCTACGACTTTCAAGTTATACCGTACACGTTCTCAAGTTCAGATTGAACGCCTTGATTAATAGGCAACTTCTCTGACATAAAAGCTAAACTCGTTTCAAATTGCTGACTCACAACAGTGACGTCATGACACACTTTGAAATGAACACCCAGTATTGCGAAGTATGCGTTCCTTTACTTTTCTGCTATATCGGTCAGTTCTTTATTTCAGATTTATTATTTCCCGTTCCTCAGTTATATTCACACTTCTAGGCGGTTGATGTAGGTAAGTGGTTGCGTTATCCGTTAAATTTATGTCTTGACGCCTTTAGTTTCAGCAAATTTATACCATTTGTAACGTAGTGATATTTTGGAAATCGACATAAAGCAATCCGTCTGTGGATTCTTACGTCTTTCTATAGTCTATAACGGAATTACTTCCTTGGACACTGCATTAATACAAAGTAAGACCTCGTCACATTTGCAATCTCTTCGTCTCATTATCGAGTCATCTCTTGTCCATAAGGAAAATTCTATTATGCACATTCCCTTCATTTGTACAGAATGAAAGCATTTTGAGCTCCGATGGGAATTAGTTTGTGAATTCGCAGTATGTCGTCAGTAGCAAAGCGTGAAAACAATGAGTCAGGGGGAATTCTGTCCCATTCCGCATCAGCATATGATGACTAAACATTGTTAACGATGTAGGGGTGAATGAGTTCAGCTAGGGACAACGGAGCGGGTGGGATGAAATCGTGATAATATTTTACTAGCCTTCTGAAACTTCATCCATCTCAAGGGGATTACTCGGAGGATTACACGTCTTACTCCCCTCCCCTGCTTGGGTGAGACCTACTTACCCCGCGTAAAGAATCGATAGTACAACCTTACTCAATTTAAAGTAGAGGACTTCAGCGTATTTCTGCACGACTTTCATACTGAGGTAGAGCAAGAAAGGTGAAGAATGTCTAAGACGAATTCTCGCTCATACGTTGTTTATCTTTAATTTTAAAATTTATGGATCCTGAAATTCAATTTGTAACATTTGTATAATTTCAGAAATTTAATTTTTGGAATGTTTAGTGGCTTAATTTCCGTTAATTTATTTAAAGTATAATTTTAATTTTTACTCACCTACTTGTTAATTTTCATATGAAGGGTTCAGAACCATAGTGGGCCAAGCGCCATTTATTAAAACCGTAGAAAACAAGAATTAAAATGAAGTTATTACCATAATTCAATGGAAACATATAGCAAGTAATATAAAGTATACACATTAAAACTCAATGGTATGTCAATCTTCATTAAACTATGGTACTCACTTAACTTTAACCCTTGCTTTCTCCGTTTTTAATAAATGGCGCTTGGCCCACTATGACTCTCAACCCTTCATATACTCTTGACACTTTGACAGCAACACTGAAGTGAAGGTGTTTCGTTCTTAACTATCGAGAGTAGCCCTCAACTGGGTGTACCTTGAAGCCGTATCAAATTGAAGAGTATTGTCCAACAATCCGTTATGGCACAGATGGTCTGTCGCTTTTCCAAAGGAAGGAAATTTATTTAGTGTTAAAACGAATTAAAATCAACCTAAAATCTAAGATAATGTGTAACACTTTTTGTAAGATGAAGTTCCTAGTTGATTATGGAGGCAGTACCATCACTTTAGTTATTGCTTGAGCCGATAGATGGCAGTTTCCAAATAAAAGAATATGTTGACGTCATACGCTAAGTTAACATTCGGTCGTGTAAGTGGAGTCTAGGCGAGTTCATAATATACTCAATGGCGGTTGGATTTTCACAAAAAAATCTCTTATGTGTCTTAGTTGTGTGATAAAAGACAAGAATTGAAGTCTTTACGCGTTTTAAGCGTTCTCAGTAATGGACGAAACGCCCTTCTACAAACTCGCTCCGATACTTCAGAATTTTGCGACTCCATAACGGGTGTAGGTAGATATATGTGCCTTGTTATGTTTTGTATCAGAACTCAAAGTTTTTAACGTTACTCCGTCTCAGTGTAAGCACTCTTCATGGCAATACTCAGGCTCTTTCCATGTTCTGAGGGGTAATTACCTATATCGGAATCAATATTTTAGATTGCGTCCGTGTTACGGGTCTTCAGGTCGAAATGTAAGATAACGATATTTTAATAAATAATTTTCTTCACATAACCTCATACGAAACTAAGTGTTAATGGCCGAAGACGGATTGATAAGTACGGTATACTTGAACGAGAAATTTCAGACAGGATTGGTCACTGGTCACTAGGGAAGATAGTTTCTTGGCATTTCGTTTCCCGGTTATAATTGCATTGGATGACTCCAGATGGTGTTATATCAAGACTACCGTTTACCACTCACTAGTTGCTTCGATATCCCTAAGATCATGCTGATATTCTTTCCTCTCAAATTAATTCGGAGTTTGAATAACCGTTGAAGGATTTCCTTATAGCCAAGGATGTCCACACTAACACGTACTGAGGTAAAATAACATTTTCGAGGATTTTTCTTCGAGTTGTAGGTAGCAAGGCACGCATAAGTTGTTAAATCTACTACAAATAGGACTTTAAGTTACTTTAAAACCACGTAGGAACTTTGTGAATATAGCTACTGTAATTAATTAATTACAAATTTCCCCCCCCCCCAATTGAGGGTATCCCTTACGGACTCAGTATACTATATATATATATATATATATATATATATATATATATACACACACATATTAAACATAAATATATATAATTAAATTTAAAAAAAGAAGAAAGAAACAAAGAAAAAGGCATGAAAAATTACAATTGCTAGATATTAATGTGGCACCATGTGATTAATCAGGATTTGACAGGATTTTTTAACACAGTTATCACCCGTCATCCCTCAGATGAAAACTGTAAAACGTGTAATGAAGAAATTGAAAATATATTTTTATTACATTTTGGAACTTTCTGTATACTGTAAATAAAGTTATCATGATAAACGTAGTAAAATTGAAGCTAAATATTTAACATTTGAGATTATGTTAAAATAAAATATGTTAGAGGATTGTGCAATTGAAACATTCTTGAAAACTGTTATTTTCACATAATTTTTTTAAATGTGTTTGGATACTCAGATGTTTTCAACATAAGTTACTAAAAGAAGACAGCTAGAATTCGTTTTCTTTCCAATATATTGCGGTATAATTCAGAAAATAATAATTTTAATATACCGAGTACAATATGCAAGTGTATTTGGGAATGAAATTTTTGTTAGTCGCCATTTTGAATAAATGACTGAAAATGAGGAATGATGAAGTTTAAATATCTCAAATTGGAGTTCATCACACGAACTATTGTTTGACATCTGTCCATTTCAAGCTAATAACATCGCATTCAGTAAAGAAAAAAATATTTGGTTTGGATTTAATTATAGGATTCAGCGACTTTAGAAAAGTTTATCGCATACTAAATTACTCGGAAATTCAATATGCTACTTCATGTTGCTCATTTGCTGGAGAATGATATTGATTGCTGAGGATTATGAATATTAAATGAAAGCATGTAATTTGGACAGAGAAAGTATAAAACATTAATTTCACTCCTAATAATATCTGTACGTCTCGAATAGATTTTGTGATGCTCGATATACATTCCAATGAATTACACGGATGTCATATACAATGATGAAATTATTTACACTATCATACTGTATATCATTAGCCTGCCACATGCGTAGCTCGGTCGGCTAAGGTGCTTGCCTGCCGATTCGGAATTGCGCTCTGGCGCGAGTTCGATTCCCGCTTGAGCCGATTACCTGGTTGACTTTTTTCCAAGGTTTTCCCAACCACAAAATGAATGTCAGGTAATCTGTGGCAAATCCTCGGCCTCATCTCGCTATCACCAATCCCATCGACGCTAAATGACCCAGCAGTTGATACAGCATCGTTAAATAACCAACTAAAAATACATTAGCTGATTGGTTTGAGTGTAGATTTTTCATGTCGGACACCGGAAACATATTGACATTTTTGGTGACAAAGTCAATTGTTGGGTCCGTTTTTCTCGTGGCATATTCGTTTCCATTTATCCATTTGCTTCAATAAAATGAAATAAATGGGAAAAGTTGTACTGCTGCTGTGTTACGCTCTCCTACCTGTTGGCACAAGTCACGCCATCCAGGAGAGGTACTCTGGACTTGTACAATGGATCTCCGGAAGAATCACACAAACACATGGGGGGAGAGGGGAGAGAAACAAGGAATGATTGAATGCTACAACTTAAATTATCGAGATAGATTTCGAAATAGTAACTGGGAGCTGAAAATCCTGGAGTGCTTCTCCCTTACTCTAGTCCATGAAACGTTCAAACTCTGTTTCAGCCCATTATTGGTATAATCTTGAGGCTGAGCAATTACCTAAAATTGCGCCGATTATGGATGATTAGTTGACCTTGAATGCAATAGTGAGGCAGTAAACGAAGCGTTCAAGGATTCACTCGTCAGTCTTCTCCACGACTGTTTATTTTCTCCAGTAAATGTGGACGTGTTTATG